>NC_092387.1:9943514-10252114 GCF_030028105.1 Mobula birostris | reverse complement strand
GTGATCTTCCACTGCTGTGGCCCATCCACTCCATGGTTCAATGCGTTGTGCTTTCAGAGATGCTCTTCTGCACACCACTGTTGTTATTTCAGTCACTGTTACCTCTCTGTCAGCTTGAACCAGTCTGGCCATTCTCCTCTGACCCCCTCATTAACAAGGCATTGTCACTCACCGGATGATTTTTGTTTATCAGCCTGTTCTCTGTGAACACTAGAGACCCTTGTGGTGAACATCCCGGCAGAACAGCGGTTTCTGAGATACGCCGAGATACTGCATCATGGCCTGGTATGGGAACACCAATGCCATTGAGCGGAAAATCCTACAAAAGATGGTGGATTTGGCCCAGTACTTCACGGTAAAACCCTCCCAACCATTGAGCACATCTATATGAAACGTTGCTGTAGAAAAGCAGCATCCATCATCAAAGATCCTCACCACCCAGGCCACGTTCTTTTCCCAGGTAGAAGGTAGAAGCACCTCAGGACTCTCACCACCAGGTTAAAGAACATTTACATATTTAATAACTCCAAAATCGTCCAAGAGCAAAGAAAATGAAGTGAGGTGTTTTATATTTAACAAAACCCGTAACACCTTTTATTGAACTCCAAAACCTACACGACAAGAGCGCACTAAAAACCTTTTACGGAATAACATCATCACGTCAGACCAGTCTCTACAGCAAAACCCCAACTTAATGTTGGTGGTTGTGAATTATGTACATTTCTCCCAATTATGATGCCGTACAACTTCTCCTCAACCATCAGACTCTTGAGCAAAGGGGGATAACTACACTCACGCTACTTCTGGTGTTTCCACAACAGACAGTCTCATTTTAAGGCCTCTTTATCTTGTTATTTCATGCCCATTATTTATCGATATCTAGTTATATTTGCACAGTTACTGACCTATAGATTTGCTCAGTACGCCCACCTAAAAAGATTCTCGGGGTTGTATGTGATGACATGTATGTACTCTGATAATAATTTTTTTCTTTCAACTTTGAAGCTTGATACTCAACCCCACCCTGTCTGTACCAATAATCACTCCACAGTCAGGGTCACTTTGGTCACATTTCTTCCCCATTCTGCTGTTTGATCTGAACAACAACTCATGTCTGCGTGCTTTTATGCACTGAGTTGCTGAACTGCTTTCCTATCAGCTGCTGTACAACTGAGACACCACACAGAGATGCAGTATGCTAAGATGCTCTCTATGGTGCAGCGGTAAAAGATCACCAGCATCTGTGCAGGTAGACCAGCTTTCTTCAGCATCCTGAGGAGAAACAAGCGTTGCTGTTCTTTCTTAACTATTGTAGTGGTGTTAGTGGACCATGTAAGGTCTTCTGAGATGTATATTCCCAGAAACCTGAAACTGGACACTCTCTCCACTATGTCCCCGTTAATGTAGACTGAGGCGTACTTGTCATCCCCTGGCTTTCCAAAGTCGATAATTAGCTCCTTAGTCTTTGCTGTATTAAGAGACAGGTTGTTCTCTGAGCACCAGCTCACGAAGTTCTGTACCTCCGCTCTGTACGCTGATTTGTCTCTTTAAGAGCAAAAATACAATTCCATATGAAGTTAGAGACAGATTTGGATTCTCATCAGCTCAGCTGGGGTTTGAAGGTAATTATTTCCTACAGGGGAAAACCTCACATCACGAATGTCTGTGACCCTTCACTTGCAGATGTGCTCAATGCTTCTTACACATGCATTGAAATGGAAAGTAAAACTGCAGCTTTGAGAATCCCTGCAGCATCTGGTGACCCTGTGATCACTGTCTCAGGGGCTGAAGTCCGAACTTCTATCAAGAGGCTGAATCCTCGCAATGCACCAGGTTCGATGGTGTACTTGGTAAGGCACTGAAAACTTGTGCCAACCAGCTGGTGGGAGTGTTCAAGGACATCTTCAGTTTCTCACTGCTACAGTTAGTGGTTCCTACCTGCTTCAGAAAGAGTGGCAATCATAACAGTTTTCTAAAAGTGCAAGGTGAGCTGCCTTCAGTTACTATAAAACCATGCAATAGAGGAGAAGAATTAGGCCAGTTGGCCCTGGAGTCTGCCCTGTCATTTCATCATGGCTGATCCAATTTTCCTCTCAGCTCCAATCTCCTGCCTTCTCCCCGAATCCCTTCGTGTCCTGACTAATCAAGAATCTGTCACCTGCTGCCTTAAATATACACAATGACTTGTCCTCCACAGCCACCTGTGGCAACAAATTCCACAGATTCACCACTGTCTGGCTCAAGAAATACCTCCTCATCTCCATTCTAAAACAGCATCCCTCCATTCTGAGGCTATGTCCTCTGATCTTAGACTCCCCCACCACAGGAAACATCCTCTCCACATCCGCTCTATCAAGGCCTTTCAACATTAGATCGGTTTCAATGAGTTCACCCCGACAGGGCGAGCAGTTTCAAGTTCCTGAGTGTCAACATCTTTGAGCCTCTATCCTGGGTCCAACATACTGATGCAATTACAAAGAAGGCACGACAGTAGCATCAGGATAGAGGCCATGATTAGGCGTTTGAGGAGACAGTATGTCACCACAGATTTCTACAGATGTACGGTGCAGAGCAATCTAACTGGTTGCATCACCGTCTGTTATGGAGGGACCTCTGTACAGGGTCAGAAAAGGCTGCAGGAAGTTCAATTTCAGCCATCTTCATCATGGACACTATCCTCCCCAGCCACGAGGGCATCTTCAATCAGCAATACCTCAAAAAGGCAGCACCTGTCATTAAGGACCCCCGTCATCCAGAACATGCCCTCTTCCCATTGCTTCCATCAAGGAGGAGATGCAGGAGCCAGAATTTTATTTATTTATTTAATTCCTTGTTTAGTGATACAGCGTTTAGGGAACAGGCCCTTCCCACCCAACAAGCCGCACTACCCAGCAAGCCACCTATTTAACCCCGGCCTGGTCACAGGACAATTTACAATACGAACATGAGGGGCCGGCTGGTGGCACAACGACATCGGCGCCGGACCCAGGAGCGGAGGTCCCCGGGTTCGAAACCTGTCGGGTCCGCTCCCGAGTACGCTTTCCATCCGTGCCGGGTTGACTGTCGAGATCGCAACTCAACCTCGTAAAATAAAAAGGGAAAAATACTGCGAAAATGTCTGTGTGAGGAGTGGCACGCCACACACAGTCTCTCTCTCGCTCCGCACCTTGTAAAAAGACAACATCACGGACACACGTATGGACACGCAGACGCACATGCACGCAGGCACATGCCAGAAAAAAAGCAAACAAACAATACGAACATGAGAAATTCTGCAGTTGCTGGAAATCCAAGCAACACTCAAAATACTGGAGGAACTCAGCAGATCAGGCAACATCTATGGAAAAGTGTATACAGTTGATGTTTCAAGCTAACACCCTTCATTAGGACATAATGAATCAGTCAACACACATCAAAGTTGCTGGTGAACGCAGCAGGCCAGGCAGCATCTCTAGAAAGAGGTACAGTCGACTTTTCAGGCCGAGACCCTTCGTCAGGACTAACTGAAGGAAGAGCTAGCAAGAGATTCTTAAAATTCAGAAATTCTGAAAATCTCTTACTAGCTCTTCCTTCAGTTAGTCCTGACGAAGGGTGTCAGCCTAAAACGTCGACTGTACCTCTTTCTAGAGATGCCTCCTGGCCTGCTGCGTTCACCAGCAACTTTTGATGTTTGTTGCTTGAATTTCCAGCATCTGCAGAATTCCTCGTGTTTGCGATAATCAGGAACCAGGGTCTATCAATAGACCCATGTTGAAATGATACATCTTGGGATGTGGGAGTTACAGGTTCAGACGACCCTGGTTTTATGGAGCGGGATGGGGGGTGGGGTTGAAGTTCATCGGCTCTGACACGGAACAGCAATGCCCGTCCCTGCTGAGTGAAGGCTGAGGACAGTCACCAGCTGCTGGTTGCAGCCCAGTAGACAGGACGAAGGCAGGTGGGATACAGCCCATTCCCTGCCTCGCAGCGCCACCCTGTGTCTGTCCTCAGAATTACTGCCCGAGAGAGCGGTAGAAGCGTGCACTGACACAAAGGTTCCCAATGTCTCAAACGACGCTGCTGAGGATCAGGCTCAACTCTAATGCGGGAACTGTGAAGTATTAAGATACTGACAGAGCGGTGGATGCAACAAGTGTGTGCAAAATGGAGCCAGGAGGGATTGAAGGAGCAAGGGATGAAACCGAAGGTTACTGACGGTATTTTAGGACAGGTGAAGACACAGAGGAGGTTAAACATGAACAACATTGTCTGAAATCACCGAAGGAAAGTGAGGTGGAAATGAAACTCTAGAAGAGGTTGGAATCAATGAAAGTGGTGTGGTCCAGAAGGACGTGGGGTGTTGGAAGATGGGTGGGAGGTGGGGTTTAATCCTCAATTTGAACTTTGTTTGGCCACTTTTGAAGGAAAGAGACAGACACTTCTTCACCACTCCTTCTCTTCCTACCATTTCAAAGGAGCCTTTCCCTCGTGCCTCTATCCACCTTTCCATCCCCATTTAGGCTGGAGAATGAAAGCAAAAGATTTGGAAAGGATGAGTTAACCATGACAAGGTTAGGGCGAGGGTTAGAAAGGCAGAGCAGAGGTGAGGGACAAACGTCCTGTTCCTGCTCCTGTCTCTTGTATTATCTAAAGCTCAGCATCACTTGGTGTGTGCCATTCTCTCAGCTCCACAATGAAATGATTCACAGAACTGTACAGTGCCACTCAGGCCCTTCAGCCCATCATATCCATGCTGGCCCTCAATCCTCAGGTGAGTGCCTGAGAAGAAGATGGAGAAAGAGTGTCCAAGACAGAAGTAACAGTGGAGTTTATGACAAATAAACCAGTGTTTGCTGCAGTCGGCGTCTTCATTAAACAGTGCAACAAGCACGCTGGTATGTTTGCGAGATCATTCCTGGAAGCACGGGTCGCACTGAATGTAAACGGCGGGTGTCAAGTGGTGGGAGTGGGTGGAGATTATAGAGAGTTGTACCAAATGTAAACAAGCAGCCAGCCATATGGCTGGCCACCACTGGACTGTTCATCGAGTAAAACCTTCCCATGTCATAACCTTCAAAAACTCCAGGTGCTGGAATCTGAAATGTGCACAAAGTCACAGAGGCATAGAATCAGGCTCTTCGGTCCATCTAGTCCATGCTGAACTTATTTTGCCTGGTCCCATTGATCCACACCTGAACCATACCCCTCCCATCCATGTACTTATCCGAATTTCTACTTGAATGCTGAAGTTGAACCCACACCCACAATTTCCTCTGGCAGCTTGTTTCATACTCACATCACTCTCTGAGTGACGAAGATCATCTTTAGATTCCCTTAAGTATTTCACCTTTCACCCTTAACCTTTGACCTACAGTTCCAGTTTCACCCAACCTCAAGAGGAAAAATCCGGTTTGCATTAACTCCCTCATACCCCTCATAATTTTGTATACCTCTTTCAAATCTCCCCTCGTTCTCCTACATTCCAGGGTGTAAGTCCTAATGTATTCAACCTTTCCCTATAACTCAGGTCATCAAGTCCCAGACACATTCTTGTGAATGTTTTTCTGTATTCTTTCAATCTGACCTCCCAAGTCCTGTACTCAGTACCTTGATTTATGAAGGCCAGTGTGCCAAAAGCTCCCTTTGATGCTACTTTCCAGACATTATGGATCTGTATTCCCAGAGGCCACTATTCTACCACACTTCTCGGAGACCTACCCTGAATAAGTCCTATCTTGATTTGTCCTCCTAAAATGCATTGTCACATTGTCTGCTTGCATTAAAATCAATGTCATTTTCAGCCCATTTTTCCAGATGGTCCAGATCTCCTACAAGCCTTGATAGCCTTCCTTGTTGTCCACTAACCCTTAACTTGTTGTTATCTACAAATTTGCTGATCCAGTTTACCACATTATCATACTGATCTTTGATATAGCTTACAACAATGGACCCAGTGCCCATCCCTGCAACACTCCACGAGTCACAAGACTCCAGTTAGAAAAACAACCATCTACCACCTCTTTCTGTCTTCTCCTGTGAATCCAATTTGCTATCTCATCCTGAATGCCGAGCGACAGAACCTTCTCGACCAGTGTCCCATGTGGGACTTGTCAAATGCCTTGCTAAAGTTAACGTAGAGCACATCCACTGCTTTTCCTTCCATAATGGCTGATTTATTGTCCCTTTCAACCCCATTCTTCTCCCCATAACCTTTGATGCCCTAACTAATCAAGAATCTATCAACCTTTCCTTTAAAGATACCCAATGACTTGGTTTCCACAGCCGTCTGTGGCAATGAATTCCACACAATCACCATCCTCTGGCTAATGAACTTCTACCCTATCTCTGTTTTAAATGGACATTCCTTTATTCTGAGGCTATGCCCTCTGTTCTCAGATTCACCCACTATTGGAAGCATCCTCCCCATATCCACTCTACCGAGGCCTTTCAATATTCGATAGGATTCAATGAGATCCTGCTTCATTTTCCTAAGCTCTAGCGAGTACTGGCCCAGAGCCATCAAACGATCCTCACATGTTAACCCCTTCATTCCAAGAATCATTCTCTTGAACCTCCTCTGGACCCTTCCCAATACCAGCACATAAGGGACCCAAAACTGCTCACAATACTCCAACAGCAGCCTTATAAAACTTCAGCGTGAAGATCTCGAAATGAATGCTAGCATTAAGTTTGCCTTCTTTACCAATGCCTCAACCTGCAAGTTAACCTTTGAGACTCCTGCACAAGGACTCCCAAGTCCCTTTGCACCTCTATTTAAAAAAAAATCTATCCCTGTTTGGAAAATCGTCTATGACTTTATTCCTTCTACATATTAGATGACCAAACACTTCCCTACACTGTGTTCCATTTGCCATTTCTTTGCCCTTTCTCCCAATCTGTCCAAGTCCTTCTGCAGATTCCCTGCTTCCTCAACACTACCTGCCCCTCCACCAACCTTCATATCCTCTGCAAACTTGGCCACAAAGCCATCAATTCTGTATGCAAATCACTGACATATAACTGACCCCTGCAGAACACCAAGAAAAGTTCCCTCTTATTCTCATTATTTGCCTCCTGGCAGTCAATCCATCTGCTACTCATGTCCACATCTTTCCTGTAATACAATGGAATCCTCTCTTGTTTAGCAGCGTCATCTGCAGCACCTTCTCAAAGACCCTCTGAAAATCTAAGTAAGCAATATCCACTGGCTTTGCCTTGTCTATCTTGCTTGTTATTTCCTCAAAGAACAGCCTTTTTATCATATGCTTCCAAGAACCCCGAAACCTCATCCTTAATAATGGACTCCAACATCTTCCCAATCACTGATGTTAGGCTAACAGGCCTATAATTTCCTTTCATCTGCCTCCCTCTTTTCTTAAAGAGTGGAGTAACATTTGCAAATTTCCAATATTCCAGAACTATTCCAGTGATTCAGACTAGTGATTCTTGAAAGATCATCACTAATGTTTCCACAATCTCCTCAGCTACCTTTTTCCAAACCCTGAGGTGTATTTCATCTGATCCCGGTGACTTATCTAAATTCAGACCTTTCAGCTTCCCAAGCACCTTGCCTTAGTAATAGTAACTACAGTCTCTTCTGCCCCCTGACACTCTCAAATTTCTGGCACACTGCTAGTGTCTTCCATAGTGAAGACAGATGCAAAATACTTATTAAGTTTGTTGGCTGGTTTTTTGTTCCGCATTACTACCTCTCCAGCATCATTTTCCAGCAGTCTGATATCCACTCTCACCTCTCTTCATATACCTGAATTTTTTTTGTTATTCCCATTTGTATTTTTGGCTGGCTTACATCTTATATACATATCTTATACACTCATATTTCATCTTTTCCCTCCTTTAGTTCATTTTTAAAAGCTTCCCAATCCCCTAATTCCTCACTAATTGTTGTTATATTACATGCGCTCTCTTTCTGTTTTATGCCATCTTTGACTTCCCTTGCCAGCCACAGTGCAGTCATCTTCCCTTTAGAATACTTCTTCTTGGGATGCACATACCTGCGCCTTCCGAATAATTTGCGCATCACTGACGTCAGACTCCCCAGCCTATAATTTTCCAGCTTATTCTTCGAGGCTTTCTTGATCAATGGAACAACATTAGCTGTCCTCCTGTCCTCCTGCCCTCTCACCCATAGCTGAGGATGTTTGAAATGCCTCAGCCAGGGCCCCTGCAATTTCTGAACTTGCCTCCCACAAAGTCCAAGGGGAAACATGTCAGGCCCTGTTCTTCTCTCCTACTTAAACAACACCTGATTTGCTCTATTCAAGTTAATAAATAAATCATCACAAAAAAGACTTTTTTTCATAACTTTACAAGTACAAATGATGACCAGAACTGTATGTTTGCCCTATGTGTGGCTTTCCGTCCCAAGCACTCCCCTTAAAATTGGAAATACTTTCCAGCATGTTTGTAGCTGAACACCATTGGGGCAAAATCAGAACGAGAACTATCCGTTTTGCAGTTCCCAGTCCCTGTGATGGATGCCAAAAAACACACCTCAGCTGCATGAAAAGCATTAACCTCTGGCTCCATTCGATGAGCTATGAGTACTTGTGCAGTCTGAGTGCATGCTGAGCTTCAGCAAAACCACAAGGGAGTAGATTTTTCCTTCATGGATTTTTGACAATCCCTTGATCTGCTCAGCCCTGTTGAAGTTGTGACTCCTCAAGCATGAGGTCAGTGCTCCTTCCGGGTGCCTCAGTTCATGAGTAGCTGCTGAAAGTGCTCCCCTTGAACCCACTGTAAGCACCTTCAACCCTCCCATCCCTCACCTTCAGCGTCATCCCCCACAGCCCCTTCAATCCTCCCTGACCGCAGTCTCTACATTTCCAACAACCATCACCACCTGATCTCTGTAACCAATCCCTTCCCACCCAAACATCTGTATAACCCCCACTGATCTGTGTAACCCCCAGACCCCCACCCAATGTCTATAACCTTCCCCCCACTGATCTGTGTAACCCCCGACCCCCCATCTGATGTGAATAACCTCCACTCTCCCACTTATCTGTGTAACCCCCAGACCCCCACCCAATGTCTATAACCTCCCCCCCACTGATCTGTGTAACCCCCGACCCCCCATCTGATGTGTATAACCTCCACTCTCCCACTGATCTGTGTAACCCCCAGACCCCCACCCAATGTCTATAACCTCCCCCCCACTGATCTGTGTAACCCCCGACCCCCCCATCTGATGTGTATAACCTCCACTCTCCCACTGATCTGTGTAACCCCCAGACCCCCACCCAATGTCTATAACCTCCCCCCCACTGATCTGTGTAACCCCCTGACCCCCACCCAATGTCTATAACCTCCCCCCCGACTGATCTTTCTTTCTTTTTTAATCTTCTTATTAATTTTCAAATTCATAAACATAGCAACAGTACTAGTACAAAGAGATTGGGATTACATTATTGGTAATTGACATATGCAAGTAAAAACTACAGATAATACAGGTATATTAGACCTCCCAAACTCTTAATATAATTAAACATGATAAAAAGAAAAATGAAAAAAATATCAAGAAAAAAAACCCAAAAATGAAAAAAAACTAAACTAAACTGAACCAAAACCTGAACTAAACAAAACTAAGAAAGCTGGGCTATTATATTACATCGAATACGATCATCAATGTCGTTAACTCCGCTCCTCTGTCCATATATTTTAGGCTAATAAAAAGGATTCAGAAAAGGTCAAGCTACATCATATGAAAGTATTGAATAAATGGCCTCCAAGTCTCTTCAAATTTATCCGAAGGATCAAAAGTGACACTTCTGATTTTTTTCTAAATTTAAACATGATATAGTTTGGGAAAACCATTGAAATGTAGCAGGAGGATTGATCTCTTTCCAATTCAATAAAATGGATCTTCTAGCCATTAATGTAACAAATGCAATCATCTGATGAGCTGAAGAGTATAAATAACTATGTTCCATCGTTGGTAAACCAAAAATTGCAGTAATAGGATGAGGTTGTAAATCAATATGCAAAACTGTTGAAATAATAACAAAAATGTCTTTCCAAATTTTTTCAAAAGAGGGCAGGACCAGAACTTATGAGTCAAAGAAGCTACCTCTGAGTGACATCTGTCACAAACAGGACTTATCTGAGAGTAAAAACGAGCTAGCGACTGCACCTCTTCCTACAGATGCTGCCTGGCCTGCTGCGTTCACCAGCAACTTTGATGTGTGTTGCTTGAATTTCCAGCATCAGCAGAATTCCTGTTGTTTTAGTTTATCTTTAGACATGTTGGCCCTATGCACCACCTTAAATTGTATCAACATATGTTTGGCACATATAGAGGAAAAGTTGAAATTGAAAAATGTTCTCCCATTTCTCTATAGGTAAGTGAAGTTGAAGTTCCCTTTCCCATTCATTCTTAATTTTATCAGATATACATGGCTGTATTTTCATAATCATATCATAAATAGTTGCTGTTAAACCCTTCTGATAAGGATTTAAACATAAATTTTGTTCCATGATATCAGTTGGATATGAAGCTGGAAAGGTAGGTAGTATAGTATTTAAACAGTTTCTAATTTGTAAATATCTAAAAAAAAATGGGATCTGGGCAAATTATATTTATTAGACAACTGTTCAAAAGACATGAAACAGTTATCCAAGAATAAATCATGAAAACATATTATACTCTTCATTTGCCATATCAAAAAGGCTTGGTCCATAACAGAGGGTTGGAAAAAAATTAGATATAATAGGTCTAGATAAAATAAATTTGTACAAACCAAAAAAATTACGAAATTGAAACCATATTCGTAATGTGTATTTAATTATTGAATTAACCATTTGTTTATTCAATTTAGAGAGAACAAAGGGAAGCAAAGTCCCTAAAATAGAAATCAATCAGACCCCTTGTACAGAATTACATTCAAGGTTTACCCATTGTGGACTTGGAATTATATCCAAATCTTGCATCCAAAATATTAAACATCAAATATTAATTGTCCAGTAATAAAATCTTAAATTCAGCAATGCCAAACCACCGTCTTTTTTGAACTTCTGTAAGTATTTTTCACTTAGTCTAGGACTTTTATTCTGCCATATATATGAGGAAGTTTTAGAGTCAACAGTATCAAAAAAGGATTTAGGAATAAAAATTGGTACTGCTTGAAATAGATATAAAAATTTAGGTAGAATAATCATCTTAATAGCATTGATCCAGCCAATCAGTGATAAAGACAATGGGGACCATTTGGTAAACAATTGTTTAACCTAATTAATTAACGGTAAAAAATTGAGCTTAAATAAGTCCTTATGCTTCTCAGTAATTTTAACGTCCAAATAAGTAAAATAATCAGTAATCAATCTGAATGGTGAACATCTATAAATTGGAACCTGCATATTTAATGGGAAGAGTTCACTCTTACTAAGATTCAATTTGTAGCCAGAGAAGTTACTAAACTGAGCAAGCAGGGATATTACTGCCAGATTGGATTTCTCAGGGTTAGAGATATATAGTAATAAATCATCTGCTTGTGTATCTCATTCCCACGGGTAATACCAAGTATATTGGGTGAGTCACGGATAGCAATAGCTAAGGGTTCCAAGGCAATATCGAATAATAATGGGCTAAGAGGACAGCCCTGCCTCGTACCACGAATCAACTGAAAAAAGAGAGATCTTTGATTATTGGTAAATACCGAAGTCGAAGGGGTAAGGTATATCAATTTAATCCAAGATACAAATATTGGACTAAAATTGAATTTCTTAAGCCTATTAAATAAATATGTCCATTCGACTCTGTCAAAAGCTATCTCAGCGTCCAGTGAAATGACCCATGCTGGAGATCTAGATGAAGTATAAACAATATTCATTAGTCTCCTAATATTAAAGAAAGAATAATGATTTTTAATAAATCCAGTCTGGTTGACAGAAATAATCTGAGGCAATACATTCTCCAGTCTAGTTGCCAGTATTTTAGAAAAGATTTTGGAATCCACATTCAGCAAGGATATAGGCCTATATGATGCACATTCAGTAGGATCCTTATCTTTTTTAAGAATTAGGGAAATAGGAGCTCGATAAAAAAAATTGTGGTAATTTACCTATAAATAATGTATCCTTAAAGGTTCTACTTAAACAAGGAGAAAGTATAGTAGAAAAGGATTTTTAAAAATTCTACTGTATAGCCGTCCGGACCAGGTGATTTACCTGAATTAATCGAAGAAATAGCAACCCCCCACTGATCTCTGTAACCCCGTGAACCCCAACCGATGTCTATAACCTCCCCCCCACTGATCTGTGTAACCCCCTGACCCTCACCCAATGTCTATAACCTCCCCCCCACTGATCTGTGTAACCCCCTGACCCTCACCCAATGTCTATAACCTCCCCCCCACTGATCTGTGTAACCCCCTGACCCTCACCCAATGTCTATAACCTCCCCCCCACTGATCTGTGTAACCCCTGACGCCCACCCAATGTCTATAACCTCCCCCCACTGATCTGTGTAACCCCCTGACCCCCACCCAATGTCTATAACCTCCCCCCCACTGATCTGTGTAACCCCCTGACCCCCACCCAATGTCTATAAACTCCCCCCCACTGATCTGTGTAACTCCTGACCCCACCCGATCTCTATAACCAATCCCCCACTGATCTGTGTAACGCCGATCCCCACCAATGTCTATAACCTCCCCCCCACTGATCTCTGTAACCCCGTGAACCCCAACCGATGTCTATAACCTCTCCCCCACTGATCTGTGTAACCCTTGACCCCCACCCAATGTCTATAACCTCCCCCCACTGAACTCTGTAACCCCGTGAACCCCAACCGATGTCTATAACCTCCCCCCCACTGATCTGTGTAACTCCTGACCCCACCCGATCTCTATAACCAACCCCCCACTGATCTGTGTAACCCCCTGATCCCCACCTAATGTCTACAACCTCCCCCCCACTGATCTCTGTAACCCCGTGAACCCCAACCGATGTCTATAACCTTCCCCCCCACTGATCTGTGTAACCCCTGACCCCCACCCAATGTCTATAACCTCCCCCCACTGATCTGTGTAACCCCCGACCCCCACCCAATGTCTATAACCTCCCTCCCACTGATCTGTGTAACTCCTGACCCCCACCCAATGTCTATAACCAACCCCCCACTGATCTGTGTAACCCCCTGATCCCCACCTAATGTCTATAACCTCCCCTCCACTGATCTCTGTAACCCCGTGAACCCCAACCGATGTCTATAACCTCCCTTGCACTGATCTGTGTAACCCCCGACCCCCACCCAATGTCTATAACCTCCCCCCACTGATCTGTGTAACTCCTGACCCCCACCCAATGTCTATAACCTCCCCCGCACTGATCTGTGTAACCCCCGACCCCCACCCAATGTCTATAACCTCCCCCGCACTGATCTGTGTAACCCCCTGACCCCCCCGACCTGTATAATCCACTCCACCTGGTCTGTATACACCCATCCCCCCCCGATCTGTACAAACATGTCCACCCCTGATCTATATAAACCCTTCCCCCCGGATCTGTATAAACCCACTCCCCCCCAATCTGTATAAACCTGCTCCCCCCAATCTGTATAAACCTGCTCCACCCCAATCTGTATAAACCCACTCCCCACAATCTGTATACAACGGTCCCCTCCTGATCTGTATAAACCCATCCCCCCTGATCTGTATAAATCCGTCCCCCCGATCTGAAAAATCTCCCCCCGATCTGTATAAACGCGTCCCCCTCCTGATCTGTATACACCCATCCGTCCCCTCTTGATCTGTACGAGTCCATTACCCCCGATCTGTATAAAACCGTCCCCCTCTACTCCATATAAACCCGACCCCCAATCTGTACAAACCAGTCCCCCGCTGATCTGTATAAACCCGTTCCTCTCTTGATCTGTATAAACCTATCCCCCCTGATCTGTATAAACCCATCCCCCTCTTGATCTGTATAAACCCGTCCCCCCCGATCTGAAAAAACCCATCCCCCCGATCTGTATAAACCCGTCCCCTGATCTGTATAAACCCATTCCCCTCCTGATCTGTATAAACCCGTCCCCCCCAATATGTATAAACCCGTCCCTCCTCCTGATCTGTATACCCGTCCCTCCTCCTGATCTGTATATCCGTCCCCCTCCTGATCTGTATAAACCCGTCACCTCCCCGATCTGTATAAACCCGTCCCTCCTCCTGATCTGTATACCCGTCCCCCTCCTGATCTGTATAAACCCGTCCCCTCCTGATCTGTATAAACCCGCCCCCCAATCTGTATAAACCCACCCCCCGATCAGAATAAACCTGTCCCCCCCGATCTGTATAAACCCGTCCCCCCTGATCTGTATAAACCCGTCCCCTCCTGATCTGTATAAACCCGTCCCCCCCGATCTGTATAAACCCATTCCCCCCCCTGATCTGTATAAACCCGATCCCCCTCCCGATCTGTATAAACCCATCTCCCCCGATCTGTATAAACCCCTCCCCCCGATCAGTATAATCCCGTCCCCCCTGATCTGTATAAACCCCTGCCCCCCATCTGTATAAACCCGTCCCCCTCCTGATCTGTATAAACCCGTCACCCCTGATCTGTATAAACCCGACCCCTCCCGATCTGTATAAACCCGTCCACCCCGATCAGTAAGAACCCGTCCCCCTGATCTGTACAAACCCGGCCCCCCTGATCTTTATAAAACCTGTTACATACCCCGTAACTGCGTTGCCAAACCAGCAGAAATGGATCACTCGGTTGGAGTCTGGATTACTAGAACTAAGAAAGTTTTATTAAAGAAACAAGCAACACAGTAATCGAAAGGATAATAAATGCAACAGTTCAGCAATGATAAACACACATGTGCACAGAATAAAGATAACAGCATCAATCAAGCTCTATCGTTGTCTAGGGGTAAATGACCAGTTTCAAAGTGACACAAAAGTCCAGTTCGATTTAGTAGTTCAGTTTGCAGTAATCGTTGCCATGGCGATGGACAACGTGGGGGGGGGAGAGAGAGAGAGAACGGGAACGACTGATCATTCAGAACGGCTTCCACTCACAGACCGGCGATATTGCTCACAAGCAGCTTTCGGGCGAGTCCTTTGTGATGTCACCTGAGGTCACCGACTGTGACCCCTCCTCCAGATGCGGTCGTTCCTCTGCAGTGAACCCGGCACCCAAGCAAGGGCGGACACACACCGGGTTCCCGCTGATCGTACCTTTCCATCCTGTGCGTTGTCCGGTACTTCCCACCGACTCATGAGAGGCGCACCGCTTCCAGGGTCTCGTTACCTCGGGTGTCGTGTGTGTCCTGCCTTAGCGAACCTGTCCCTTTTTATCCCCCTGCTGGGGTATCGCCTGTCCATCACTTCAGACAGTTCAGGGTTCAAAGGGGGAGCCGATCTTGGCAATACCCAGACTGATGGCTCCTTCATTAACACCTCCACATGCTGCTTCATTGTTCCTTATCTCTCCCTCCCCCTGAGGACAGGTGGCAGACCAACTGCTGATGTCACTGCTGCTAACCCAGGCCAGCAAACATCTTAATTTTATGTGTATACTCGTCACAACCCGTCCCCTCGATCTGTATAAACCCGTCCCTCCTCTTGATCTGTATAAATCCATCCCCCACCAATCTGTATAAACCCGTCCCCTCCGATCTGTACAAACCCGTCCCCCCTGATCTTTATAAAACCTGTCCCCCCGATCTGTATAAACCCATCCCCCATGATCTGTATAAACCCATTCCCCTCCTGACATGTATAAACCCGTCCCCTCAGATCTGTATAAATCCGTCCCCCTCCTGATCTGTATAAACCCGTCCCCCTCCCGATCTGTATAAACCCGTCACCCCTGATCTGTATAAACCCGCCCCCCTGATCTGTATAAACCCATTCCCCTCCTGATCTGTATAAATTTATCCCCCCGATCTGTATAAACCCGTTCCCCTTATGATCTGTAAAAACCCGTCCCCCCGATCTGTATAAACCCGTCCCCCCCGATCAGTATAAACCCGTCCCCCTGATCTGTACAAATCCGGCCCCCCTGATCTTTATAAAACCTGTCCCCCCCCGATCTGTATAAACCCGTCTCCCTCGATTTGCATAAACCCGTCCCCCCGATCTGTATAAACCCGTCCCTCATCTTGATCTGTATAAACCCATCCCCCACCAATCTGTATAAACCCGTCCCCTCCGATCTGTATAAACACATCCCCCCTGATCTGTATAAACCCGTCCCTCCTCCTGATCTGTATAATCTCCCCCCGATCTGTATAACCCATCCCCCTCTAATCCATATAAACCCGTCCCCCCGATCTGTACAAACCCATCACCCCTGATCTGTATAAACCCGCCCCCCTCCTGATCTGTATAAACCCGTCCCCCCCGATCTGTATAAACCCATCCCCCTCCTGATCTGTATAAACCCGTGCCCCTCCTGATCCGTATAAACCCGTCCCCCCGATCTGTAGATACCCATCCCCCCCGATCTGTATAAGCCCGTCCCCCCCGATCTGTATAAACCTGTCCGCCTCCTGATCGTATAAACACATCCCCCCCGATCTGTATAAACCCGTTGCCCTCCTGATCTATATAAACCCGTCCCCCCCGATCTGTATAAACCCGCCCCCCCGATCTGTATAATCCCATCCCCCTCCTGATCTGTATAAACCTGCCCACTGATCTGTATAAACTCACCCCCCTCCTGATCTGTATAAACCCACCCCCGATCTGTATAAACCCATCCCCCCGATCTGTATAAACTCATCCCCGCTGATCTGTATAAACTTGTCCCCCCGATCTGTATAAACCCGTTCCCCCTGATCTGTATAAACCCGCCGCCCTCGATCTGTATAAAACCATCCCCCCGATCTGTATAATCTCCCCCCGATCTGTATAATCCCGTCCCCCTCCTGATCTGTATACACCCATCAGTCCCCTCTTGATCTGTACGAGTCCATTACCCTCGATCTGTATAAACCCATCCCCCCGATCTGTATAAACCCATCCCCTCCTGAACTGTATAAACCCGACCCCCGATCTGTATAAACCCATCCCCCTGATCTGTATAAACCCGTCCCCCTCCTGATCCGTATAAACCCGTCCCCCTCGATCTGTATAAACCCGTCCCCCTCCTGATCTGTATAAACCCGTCCCCCCGATCTGTATAAACCTGTCCCCCTCCTGATCTGTATACACCCATCCGTCCCCTCTTGATCTGTACGAGTCTATTACCCCCGATCTGTACAAACCAATCCACCTCTAATCCGTTTAAACCCATCCCCCCAATCTGTACAAACCCGTTCCCCCCCATCTGTATAAACCCGTACCCCTCCTGATCTGTATAAACCTGTCCCCCCCGATCTGTATAAACCCATCCCCCTCCTGAACTGTATAAACCCGCCCCCCCGATCTGTATAATCCCGTCCCCCTCCTGATCTGTATAAACCTGCCCACTGATCTGTATAAACTCACCCCCCCTCCTGATCTGTATAAACCCACCCCCGATCTGTATAAACCCATCCCCCCGATCTGTATAAACCCGTCCCCGCTGATCTGTATAAACCTTTCCCCCCGATCTGTATAAACCCGTTCCCCCTGATCTGTATAAACCCGCCGCCCTCGATCTGTATAAAACTATCCCCCCGATCTGTATAATCCCGTCCCCCTCCTGATCTGTATACACCCATCAGTCCCCTCTTGATCTGTACGAGTCCATTACCCCCGATCTGTATAAACCCGTCCCCCCGATCTGTATAAACCCATCCCCTCCTGAACTGTATAAACCCGACCCCCGATCTGTAAAACCCGTCCCCCCGATCTGAATAAACCCGTCCCCCTCTAATCCGTATAAACCCGTTCCCCCAATCTGTACAAACCCATCACCCCCGATCTGTATAAACCCGTCCCTGCCTGATCTGTATAAACCCGTCCCACCGATCTGTACAAACCTGTCCCCCCGATCTGTACAAACCCGTCCCCGCCTGATCTGTAAAAACCCGTCCCCCCGATCTGAATAAACCTGTTCCCCTCCTGATCTGTATAAACCCGTCGCCCACCTGATCTGTATAAATCCGTTCCCACGATCTGTATAACCCCGTCCCCCTCCCGAGCTGTATAACACCTTCCCCCTCCTGATCTGTATAAACCCGTCAGCCCTCCTGATCTATATAAACACGTCCCCCCCAATCTGTATAAACCCGTCCCCCCCGATCTGTATAATCCCGTCCCCTCCTGAACTGTATAAACCCGACCCCCGATCTGTATAAACCCATCCCCCCGATCTGTATAAACCCGTCCCCCCTGATCTGTATAAACCCGTCCCCCCTGAACTGTATAAACCCAACCCCCAATCTGTATAAACCCATCCCCCTCCCGATCTGTATAAACCCGTCCCCCTCCTGATCTGTATAAACACATCCCCCTCCTGATCTGTATAAACCCATCCCCCTCCTTATCTGTATAAACCCATCCCCCTCCTGATCTGTATAAACCCGTCCCCCCGATCTGTACAAACCCGTCCCCGCCGATCTGTATAAACCCGTCACCCATCTGATCTGTATAAACTCGTCCCCCCGATCTGTATAAACCCATCCCCCCTGATCTGTATAAACCCATCCCCCTCCTGACATGTATAAACCAGTCCCCCGATCTGTATAAACCCATCGCCCCGATCTGTATAAACTCGTCCCCCCCGATCTGTATGAACCCGTCCCCCTCCTGATCTGTATAAACCCGTCCCCTCTGATCTGTATAAACCCGTCTCCCCCCAATCTGTATAATCCCATCCCCTCCTGATCTGTATAAACCCGCCCCCGGATCTGTATAAACCCGTCCCCCTCCTGATCTGTATAAACCCGTTCCCCCGAGATTTGTATAAACCTGCCCCCGATCTGTATAAACCCGTCCCCCTCCTGATCTGTGTAAACCCGTCCCCCTCCTGATCTGTATAAACCTGTTTCCCCGATCTGTATAAACCCGTTCCCCAATCTGTATAAACCCGTCCCACTCCTGATCTGTATAAACCCATCCCCCCGATTTGTATAAACCCGTCCCTCCTCCTGATCTGTATAAACCCGTCCCCCCGTCTGTATAAACCCGTCCCCAAGATCTATATAAACCCGTCCCCCTCCTGATCTGTATAAACCCGTCCCCCACCTGATCTGTATACAGTCGTCCTCCCCGATCTGTATAAACCTGTTCCCCTCCTGATCTGTATAACCCCGTCCCCCTCCTGATCTGTATAAACCCGTCACCCCACCTGATCTGTATAAACACATCCCGCTCCTGATCTGTATAAATTCGCCCCCTCCTGATCTGTATAAACCCGTCCCCCTCGATCTGTAAAACCCGTCCCCCCGATCTGAATAAACCCGTCCCCCTCTAATCCGTATAAACCCGTTCCCCCAATCTGTACAAACCCATCACCCCCGATCTGTATAAACCCGTCCCTGCCTGATCTGTATAAACCCGTCCCACCGATCTGTACAAACCTGTCCCCCCGATCTGTACAAACCCGTCCCCGCCTGATCTGTAAAAACCCGTCCCCCTGATCTGAATAAACCTGTTCCCCTCCTGATCTGTATAAACCCGTCGCCCACCTGATCTGTATAAATCCGTTCCCACGATCTGTATAACCCCGTCCCCCTCCCGAGCTGTATAACACCTTCCCCCTCCTGATCTGTATAAACCCGTCAGCCCTCCTGATCTATATAAACACGCCCCCCCCAATCTGTATAAACCCGTCCCCCCCGATCTGTATAATCCCGTCCCCCTCCTGATCTGTATAAACACGCCCCCTGATCTGTATAAACCCATCCCCCGCCTGATCTGTATAAACCCGCCCCTGATCTGTATAAACCCATCCCCCCGATCTGTATAATCCCGTCCCCATCCTGATATGTATACACCCATCCATCCCCTCTTGATCTGTACGAGTCCATTACCCCCGATCTGTATAAACCCGCCCTCCCGATCTGTATAAACCCATCTCCCCAATCTGTATAAACACGTCCCCCCCGAACTGTATAAACCCGACCCCAGATCTGTATAAACCCATCCCCCCGATCTGTATAAACCCGTCCCCCTCCCGATCTGAATACACCCGTCCCCCCCGATCTGTATAAACCTGTCACCCATCTGATCTGTATAAATACGTCCTCCTTCTGATCTGCATAAACCCATCCCCTCTCCTGATCTGTATGAACCCATCCCCCCCAATCTGTATAAACCCATCCCCCCCGATCTGTAAAAACCCATCCCCCCCGATCTGTATAATCTCCCCTGATCTGTATAAACCCGTCCCCCCGATCTGTATAAACCCATCCCCCTCTAATCCGTATAAACCCGTCCCCCCGATCTGTACAGACCCATCCCCCCGATCTGTATAAATCCGTCCCCCCCTGATCTGTATAAACCCGTCCCCCTCTAATCCGTATAAACCCGTCCCCCTGATCTGTATACACCCATCCCCCCGATCTGTATAAACCCGTCCCCCCCGATCTGTATAAACCCATCCCCCCTCCTGATCTGTATAAACCCATCCCCCCTCCTGATCTGTATAAACCCGTCCCCCTCCTGATCTGTATAAACCCGTGCCCCCGATCTGTATAAACCCGTCCCTCCTCTGGTTATATATAGACCCGTCTCCCTCCTGATCTGTATAAATCCGTCCCCCTCGATCTGTATAAACCTGTCCCCCTCCTCAAGTGAATAAACCCGACCTCCTGATCTGTACAAATCCGTCCCCCTCCTGATCTGTATAAACCCGTCCCCCCAATCTGTATAAACCCATCCCTCCTCCTGATATGTATAGACCCGTCCCCCTCCTGATCTGTATAAACCCGTTCCCCTCGATCTGTATAAACTTGTCCCCCTCCTCATCTGTATTAACCCGTCCCCCCTGATCTGTATAAACCCGTCCCCCTCCCAACCTGTATAAACCCACCCCCCCAATCTGTATAAACCCATCCCCCTCCTGATCTGTATAAACCCGTCTCCCTCCTCATTTGTATAAACCCGCCCCCCTGATCTGTATAAAACCGTCCCTCCTGATCTGTATAAACCCTTCCCTCCTCCTGATCTGTATAAACCCATCCCCCCCGATCTGTATAAACCCGTACCCCCGATCTGTATAAACCCGCCCCCCTCGATCTGCATAAACCTGTCTCCCTCCTCATTTGTATAAACCCGCCCCCCTGATCTGTATAAAACCGTCCCTCCTGATCTGTATAAACCCTTCCCTCCTCCTGATCTGTATAAACCCATCCCCCCCGATCTGTATAAACCCGTTCCCCCGATCCCTATAAACCCGTCCCCCCGATCTGTACAAACCTGTACTCATCTGATCTGTATAAACCCGTCCCCCCGATCTGAATAAACCCATCCCCCCCTGATCTGTATAAACCCGTCCCTCTTGATCTGTATAAACCCTTCCCTCCTCCTGATCTGTATAAACCCGTCCCCCTCCTGAGCTGTATAAAGCCATACCCCCCGATCTGTATAACCCCGTCCCCCTCCTGATCTGTATAAACCCGTTCCCCCAATCTGTATAAACCCGTCCCCCTCCTGATCTGTATAAACCCGTCCCCCTCCTGATGTGTATAAACCTGTCCCCCCTCGATCTGTATAAACCCATCCCCCTCCTGATCTGTATAAACCCGTCCCCCTCCCGATCTGTATAAGCCCGTCCCCCCGATCTGTATAAACCCGTCCCCCTGATCTGTACAAACCTGTCCCCTCCTGATCTGTATAAACCCGTCCCCCCGATCTGTATAAACGCGTCCCTCTTCCTGATCTGTATAAACCCGTCCCCCCGATCTGTACAAACCCGTCCCCTCCTGATCTGTAAAACTCCGTCCCCCCCCCGATCTGTATAAACCCGTCCCTCTTCCTGATCTGTATAAACCCATCCCCCCGATCTGTATAAACCCGCTTACGGTCCTGATCTGTATAAACACGTCCCCCCGATCTGGACAAACCCGTGCCCCCCTGATCTGTATAAACCCGTTCCCCACATGATCTGTATAAACCCGTCCCCCCCCCCGATCTGTATAAACACGTTCCCCCCGATCTGTATAAAACTGTCCCTCCTGATCTGTATAAACCCGCCCACTACTGATCTGTATAAACCTGCCCCCCCGATCTGTATAAACCCGTCCCCCCGATGTGTATAAACCCATCCACCCGATCTGTATAAACCCGTCCCCCCCTGATCTGTATAAAACCGTCCCCCTCCTGATCTTTATAAACCCGACCCCCTCCTGATCTGTATAAACCCGTCCCCCCGATCTGTATAAACCCTTCCCACTGATCTGTATAAACCCATCCCCCTCCTGATCTGTATAAACCCCTTCCCCTTCTTGATCTGTATAAACACGTTCACCCCAATCTGTATATATCATCTCCCTCCTGATCTGTATAAACCCATCTGCCCCGATCTGTATAAACCCGTCCCTCCTGATCTGTATAAACCCATCCCCCTCCTGATCTGTATAAACCCCTTCCCCTTCTTGATCTGTATAAACACGTTCACCCCAATCTGTATATATCATCTCCCTCCTGATCTGTATAAACCCATCTGCCCCGATCTGTATAAACCTGTCCCCCTACTGATCTGAATAAACCCGTCCCACTACTGATCTGTATAAGGCTGTCCCCCGATCTGTATAAACCTGTCCCCCTCCTGATCTGTATAAACCCGTCCCCCTCCTGATCTGTATAAACCCCTCCTCCTCCTGATCTGTATAAACCCGTCCCCTCCGATCTGTATAAACCCATCCCCCCCGATCTGTACAAACCCGTCCCCCCCGATCTGTATAAACCCATCCCCCCGATCTGTATAAACCCGTCCCCTGATCTGTATAAACCCATTCCCCTCCTGATCTGTATAAACCCGTCCCCCCCAATATGTATAAACCCGTCCCTCCTCCTGATCTGTATACCCGTCCCTCCTCCTGATCTGTATATCCGTCCCCCTCCTGATCTGTATAAACCCGTCACCTCCCCGATCTGTATAAACCCGTCCCTCCTCCTGATCTGTATACCCGTCCCCCTCCTGATCTGTATAAACCCGTCCCCTCCTGATCTGTATAAACCCGCCCCCCAATCTGTATAAACCCACCCCCCCGATCAGAATAAACCTGTCCCCCCCGATCTGTATAAACCCGTCCCCCCTGATCTGTATAAACCCGTCCCCTCCTGATCTGTATAAACCCGTCCCCCCCGATCTGTATAAACCCATTCCCCCCCCTGATCTGTATAAACCCGATCCCCCTCCCGATCTGTATAAACCCATCTCCCCCGATCTGTATAAACCCGCCCCCCGATCTGTATAAACTCCTCCCCCGATCTGTATAAAGCCATCCCCCTCCTGATC
Organism: Mobula birostris; assembly: GCF_030028105.1. Classification (NCBI taxonomy): domain Eukaryota; kingdom Metazoa; phylum Chordata; class Chondrichthyes; order Myliobatiformes; family Myliobatidae; genus Mobula; species Mobula birostris. Next base: position 10,228,777 of record NC_092387.1, on the reverse strand, counting down.
TGTATAAACCCGTCCCCCCGATCTGTATAAACCCGTCCCCCTCCTGATCTGTATAAACCCATTCCCCTCCTGATCTGTATAAACCCGTCCCCCCCAATATGTATAAACCCGTCCCTCCTCCTGATCTGTATACCCGTCCCTCCTCCTGATCTGTATATCCGTCCCCCTCCTGATCTGTATAAACCCGTCACCTCCCCGATCTGTATAAACCCGTCCCTCCTCCTGATCTGTATACCCGTCCCCCTCCTGATCTGTATAAACCCGTCCCCTCCTGATCTGTATAAACCCGCCCCCCAATCTGTATAAACCCACCCCCCCGATCAGAATAAACCTGTCCCCCCCGATCTGTATAAACCCGTCCCCCCTGATCTGTATAAACCCGTCCCCTCCTGATCTGTATAAACCCGTCCCCCCCGATCTGTATAAACCCATTCCCCCCCTGATCTGTATAAACCCGATCCCCCTCCCGATCTGTATAAACCCATCTCCCCCGATCTGTATAAACCCCTCCCCCCGATCAGTATAATCCCGTCCCCCCCTGATCTGTATAAACCCCTGCCCCCCATCTGTATAAACCCGTCCCCCTCCTGATCTGTATAAACCCGTCACCCCTGATCTGTATAAACCCGACCCCTCCCGATCTGTATAAACCCGTCCACCCCGATCAGTAAGAACCCGTCCCCCTGATCTGTACAAACCCGGCCCCCCTGATCTTTATAAAACCTGTTACATACCCCGTAACTGCGTTGCCAAACCAGCAGAAATGGATCACTCGGTTGGAGTCTGGATTACTAGAACTAAGAAAGTTTTATTAAAGAAACAAGCAACACAGTAATCGAAAGGATAATAAATGCAACAGTTCAGCAATGATAAACACACATGTGCACAGAATAAAGATAACAGCATCAATCAAGCTCTATCGTTGTCTAGGGGTAAATGACCAGTTTCAAAGTGACACAAAAGTCCAGTTCGATTTAGTAGTTCAGTTTGCAGTAATCGTTGCCATGGCGATGGACAACGTGGGGGGGGGAGAGAGAGAGAGAACGGGAACGACTGATCATTCAGAACGGCTTCCACTCACAGACCGGCGATATTGCTCACAAGCAGCTTTCGGGCGAGTCCTTTGTGATGTCACCTGAGGTCACCGACTGTGACCCCTCCTCCAGATGCGGTCGTTCCTCTGCAGTGAACCCGGCACCCAAGCAAGGGCGGACACACACCGGGTTCCCGCTGATCGTACCTTTCCATCCTGTGCGTTGTCCGGTACTTCCCACCGACTCATGAGAGGCGCACCGCTTCCAGGGTCTCGTTACCTCGGGTGTCGTGTGTGTCCTGCCTTAGCGAACCTGTCCCTTTTTATCCCCCTGCTGGGGTATCGCCTGTCCATCACTTCAGACAGTTCAGGGTTCAAAGGGGGAGCCGATCTTGGCAACACCCAGACTGATGGCTCCTTCATTAACACCTCCACATGCTGCTTCATTGTTCCTTATCTCTCCCTCCCCCTGAGGACAGGTGGCAGACCAACTGCTGATGTCACTGCTGCTAACCCAGGCCAGCAAACATCTTAATTTTATGTGTATACTCGTCACAACCCGTCCCCTCGATCTGTATAAACCCGTCCCCCCAATCTGTATAAACCCGTCCCTCCTCTTGATCTGTATAAACCCATCCCCCACCAATCTGTATAAACCCGTCCCCTCCGATCTGTACAAACCCGTCCCCCCTGATCTTTATAAAACCTGTCCCCCCGATCTGTATAAACCCATCCCCCATGATCTGTATAAACCCATTCCCCTCCTGACATGTATAAACCCGTCCCCTCAGATCTGTATAAATCCGTCCCCCTCCTGATCTGTATAAACCCGTCCCCCTCCCGATCTGTATAAACCCGTCACCCCTGATCTGTATAAACCCGTCCCCCCGATCTGTATAAACCCGTCCCCACGATCTGTATAAAGCCATCCCCCCGATCTGTATAAACCCATCCCCCCCGATTTGTATAAACCCGTCCCTCCCGATCTGTATAAACCCATCCCTCCTGATCTGTATAAACCCGTCCCCCCTGATCTGTATAGACCCGTCCCTCTCCCGATCTGTATAAACCCGTCCCCCCGATCTGTATAAACCCATTCCCCTCCTGATCTGTATAAATTTATCCCCCCGATCTGTATAAACCCATTCCCCTTATGATCTGTAAAAACCCGTCCCCCCGATCTGTATAAACCCGTCCCCCCCGATCAGTATAAACCCGTCCCCCTGATCTGTACAAATCCGGCCCCCCTGATCTTTATAAAACCTGTCCCCCCCCCGATCTGTATAAACCCGTCTCCCTCGATTTGCATAAACCCGTCCCCCCGATCTGTATAAACCCGTCCCTCATCTTGATCTGTATAAACCCATCCCCCACCAATCTGTATAAACCCGTCCCCTCCGATCTGTATAAACACATCCCCCCTGATCTGTATAAACCCGTCCCTCCTCCTGATCTGTATAATCTCCCCCCGATCTGTATAACCCATCCCCCTCTAATCCATATAAACCCGTCCCCCCGATCTGTACAAACCCATCACCCCTGATCTGTATAAACCCGCCCCCCTCCTGATCTGTATAAACCCGTCCCCCCCGATCTGTATAAACCCATCCCCCTCCTGATCTGTATAAACCCGTGCCCCTCCTGATCCGTATAAACCCGTTGCCCTCCTGATCTATATAAACCCGTCCCCCCCGATCTGTATAAACCCGCCCCCCCGATCTGTATAATCCCGTCCCCCTCCTGATCTGTATAAACCTGCCCACTGATCTGTATAAACTCACCCCCCTCCTGATCTGTATAAACCCACCCCCGATCTGTATAAACCCATCCCCCCGATCTGTATAAACTCGTCCCCGCTGATCTGTATAAACTTGTCCCCCCGATCTGTATAAACCCGTTCCCCCTGATCTGTATAAACCCGCCGCCCTCGATCTGTATAAAACCATCCCCCCGATCTGTATAATCTCCCCCCGATCTGTATAATCCCGTCCCCCTCCTGATCTGTATACACCCATCAGTCCCCTCTTGATCTGTACGAGTCCATTACCCTCGATCTGTATAAACCCATCCCCCTGATCTGTATAAACCCGTCCCCCTCCTGATCCGTATAAACCCGTCCCCCTCGATCTGTATAAACCCGTCCCCCTCCTGATCTGTATAAACCCGTCCCCCCGATCTGTATAAACCTGTCCCCCTCCTGATCTGTATACACCCATCCGTCCCCTCTTGATCTGTACGAGTCCATTACCCCCGATCTGTACAAACCAATCCACCTCTAATCCGTTTAAACCCATCCCCCCAATCTGTACAAACCCGTTCCCCCCCATCTGTATAAACCCGTACCCCTCCTGATCTGTATAAACCCGTCCCCCCCGATCTGTATAAACCCATCCCCCTCCTGAACTGTATAAACCCGCCCCCCCGATCTGTATAATCCCGTCCCCCTCCTGATCTGTATAAACCTGCCCACTGATCTGTATAAACTCACCCTCCTCCTGATCTGTATAAACCCACCCCCGATCTGTATAAACCCATCCCCCCGATCTGTATAAACCCGTCCCCGCTGATCTGTATAAACCTTTCCCCCCGATCTGTATAAACCCGTTCCCCCTGATCTGTATAAACCCGCCGCCCTCGATCTGTATAAAACTATCCCCCCGATCTGTATAATCTCCCCCCGATCTGTATAATCCCGTCCCCCTCCTGATCTGTATACACCCATCAGTCCCCTCTTGATCTGTACGAGTCCATTACCCCCGATCTGTATAAACCCGTCCCCAAGATCTATATAAACCCGTCCCCCTCCTGATCTGTATAAACCCGTCCCCCACCTGATCTGTATACAGTCGTCCTCCCCGATCTGTATAAACCTGTTCCCCTCCTGATCTGTATAACCCCGTCCCCCTCCTGATCTGTATAAACCCGTCACCCCACCTGATCTGTATAAACACGTCCCGCTCCTGATCTGTATAAATTCGCCCCCTCCTGATCTGTATAAACCCGTCCCCCTCGATCTGTAAAACCCGTCCCCCCGATCTGAATAAACCCGTCCCCCTCTAATCCGTATAAACCCGTTCCCCCAATCTGTACAAACCCGTCCCTGCCTGATCTGTATAAACCCGTCCCACCGATCTGTACAAACCTGTCCCCCCGATCTGTACAAACCCGTCCCCGCCTGATCTGTAAAAACCCGTCCCCCTGATCTGAATAAACCTGTTCCCCTCCTGATCTGTATAAACCCGTCGCCCACCTGATCTGTATAAATCCGTTCCCACGATCTGTATAACCCCGTCCCCCTCCCGAGCTGTATAACACCTTCCCCCTCCTGATCTGTATAAACCCGTCAGCCCTCCTGATCTATATAAACACGCCCCCCCCAATCTGTATAAACCCGTCCCCCCCGATCTGTATAATCCCGTCCCCCTCCTGATCTGTATAAACACGCCCCCTGATCTGTATAAACCCATCCCCCGCCTGATCTGTATAAACCCGCCCCTGATCTGTATAAACCCATCCCCCCGATCTGTATAATCCCGTCCCCATCCTGATATGTATACACCCATCCATCCCCTCTTGATCTGTACGAGTCCATTACCCCCGATCTGTATAAACCCGCCCTCCCGATCTGTATAAACCCATCTCCCCAATCTGTATAAACGTGTCCCCCCCGAACTGTATAAACCCGACCCCAGATCTGTATAAACCCATCCCCCCGATCTGTATAAACCCGTCCCCCTCCCGATCTGAATACACCCGTCCCCCCCGATCTGTATAAACCTGTCACCCATCTGATCTGTATAAATACGTCCTCCTTCTGATCTGCATAAACCCATCCCCTCTCCTGATCTGTATGAACCCATCCCCCCCAATCTGTATAAACCCATCCCCCCCGATCTGTAAAAACCCATCCCCCCCGATCTGTATAATCTCCCCTGATCTGTATAAACCCGTCCCCCCGATCTGTATAAACCCATCCCCCTCTAATCCGTATAAACCCGTCCCCCCGATCTGTACAGACCCATCCCCCCGATCTGTATAAATCCGTCCCCCCCTGATCTGTATAAACCCGTCCCCCTCTAATCCGTATAAACCCGTCCCCCTGATCTGTATACACCCATCCCCCCGATCTGTATAAACCCGTCCCCCCCGATCTGTATAAACCCATCCCCCCTCCTGATCTGTATAAACCCATCCCCCCTCCTGATCTGTATAAACCCGTCCCCCTCCTGATCTGTATAAACCCGTGCCCCCGATCTGTATAAACCCGTCCCTCCTCTGGTTATATATAGACCCGTCTCCCTCCTGATCTGTATAAATCCGTCCCCCTTGATCTGTATAAACCTGTCCCCCTCCTCAAGTGAATAAACCCGACCTCCTGATCTGTACAAATCCGTCCCCCTCCTGATCTGTATAAACCCGTCCCCCCAATCTGTATAAACCCATCCCTCCTCCTGATATGTATAGACCCGTCCCCCTCCTGATCTGTATAAACCCGTTCCCCTCGATCTGTATAAACTTGTCCCCCTCCTCATCTGTATTAACCCGTCCCCCCTGATCTGTATAAACCCGTCCCCCTCCCAACCTGTATAAACCCACCCCCCCAATCTGTATAAACCCATCCCCCTCCTGATCTGTATAAACCCGTCTCCCTCCTCATTTGTATAAACCCGCCCCCCTGATCTGTATAAAACCGTCCCTCCTGATCTGTATAAACCCTTCCCTCCTCCTGATCTGTATAAACCCATCCCCCCCGATCTGTATAAACCCGTACCCCCGATCTGTATAAACCCGCCCCCCTCGATCTGCATAAACCTGTCTCCCTCCTCATTTGTATAAACCCGCCCCCCTGATCTGTATAAAACCGTCCCTCCTGATCTGTATAAACCCTTCCCTCCTCCTGATCTGTATAAACCCATCCCCCCCGATCTGTATAAACCCGTTCCCCCGATCCCTATAAACCCGTCCCCCCGATCTGTACAAACCTGTACTCATCTGATCTGTATAAACCCGTCCCCCCGATCTGAATAAACCCATCCCCCCCTGATCTGTATAAACCCGTCCCTCTTGATCTGTATAAACCCTTCCCTCCTCCTGATCTGTATAAACCCGTCCCCCTCCTGAGCTGTATAAAGCCATACCCCCCGATCTGTATAACCCCGTCCCCCTCCTGATCTGTATAAACCCGTTCCCCCAATCTGTATAAACCCGTCCCCCTCCTGATCTGTATAAACCCGTCCCCCTCCTGATGTGTATAAACCTGCCCCCCCTCGATCTGTATAAACCCATCCCCCTCCTGATCTGTATAAACCCGTCCCCCTCCCGATCTGTATAAGCCCGTCCCCCCGATCTGTATAAACCCGTCCCCCTGATCTGTACAAACCTGTCCCCTCCTGATCTGTATAAACCCGTCCCCCCGATCTGTATAAACGCGTCCCTCTTCCTGATCTGTATAAACCCGTCCCCCCGATCTGTACAAACCCGTCCCCTCCTGATCTGTAAAACTCCGTCCCCCCCCCGATCTGTATAAACCCGTCCCTCTTCCTGATCTGTATAAACCCATCCCCCCGATCTGTATAAACCCGCTTACGGTCCTGATCTGTATAAACACGTCCCCCCGATCTGGACAAACCCGTGCCCCCCTGATCTGTATAAACCCGTTCCCCACATGATCTGTATAAACCCGTCCCCCCCCCCGATCTGTATAAACACGTTCCCCCCGATCTGTATAAAACTGTCCCTCCTGATCTGTATAAACCCGCCCACTACTGATCTGTATAAACCTGCCCCCCCGATCTGTATAAACCCGTCCCCCCGATGTGTATAAACCCATCCACCCGATCTGTATAAACCCGTCCCCCCCTGATCTGTATAAAACCGTCCCCCTCCTGATCTTTATAAACCCGACCCCCTCCTGATCTGTATAAACCCGTCCCCCCGATCTGTATAAACCCTTCCCACTGATCTGTATAAACCCATCCCCCTCCTGATCTGTATAAACCCCTTCCCCTTCTTGATCTGTATAAACACGTTCACCCCAATCTGTATATATCATCTCCCTCCTGATCTGTATAAACCCATCTGCCCCGATCTGTATAAACCCGTCCCTCCTGATCTGTATAAACCCATCCCCCTCCTGATCTGTATAAACCCCTTCCCCTTCTTGATCTGTATAAACACGTTCACCCCAATCTGTATATATCATCTCCCTCCTGATCTGTATAAACCCATCTGCCCCGATCTGTATAAACCTGTCCCCCTACTGATCTGAATAAACCCGTCCCACTACTGATCTGTATAAGGCTGTCCCCCGATCTGTATAAACCTGTCCCCCTCCTGATCTGTATAAACCCGTCCCCCTCCTGATCTGTATAAACCCCTCCTCCTCCTGATCTGTATAAACCCGTCCCCTCCGATCTGTATAAACCCATCCCCCCCGATCTGTACAAACCCGTCCCCCCCGATCTGTATAAACCCATCCCCCCGATCTGTATAAACCCGTCCCCTGATCTGTATAAACCCATTCCCCTCCTGATCTGTATAAACCCGTCCCCCCCAATATGTATAAACCCGTCCCTCCTCCTGATCTGTATACCCGTCCCTCCTCCTGATCTGTATATCCGTCCCCCTCCTGATCTGTATAAACCCGTCACCTCCCCGATCTGTATAAACCCGTCCCTCCTCCTGATCTGTATACCCGTCCCCCTCCTGATCTGTATAAACCCGTCCCCTCCTGATCTGTATAAACCCGCCCCCCAATCTGTATAAACCCACCCCCCCGATCAGAATAAACCTGTCCCCCCCGATCTGTATAAACCCGTCCCCCCTGATCTGTATAAACCCGTCCCCTCCTGATCTGTATAAACCCGTCCCCCCCGATCTGTATAAACCCATTCCCCCCCCTGATCTGTATAAACCCGATCCCCCTCCCGATCTGTATAAACCCATCTCCCCCGATCTGTATAAACCCGCCCCCCGATCTGTATAAACTCCTCCCCCGATCTGTATAAAGCCATCCCCCTCCTGATCTGTATAAACCCGTCCCCCCGATCTGTATAAACCCGTCCCCCTCCTGATCTGTATAAACCCATTCCCCTCCTGATCTGTATAAACCCGTCCCCCCCAATATGTATAAACCCGTCCCTCCTCCTGATCTGTATACCCGTCCCTCCTCCTGATCTGTATATCCGTCCCCCTCCTGATCTGTATAAACCCGTCACCTCCCCGATCTGTATAAACCCGTCCCTCCTCCTGATCTGTATACCCGTCCCCCTCCTGATCTGTATAAACCCGTCCCCTCCTGATCTGTATAAACCCGCCCCCCAATCTGTATAAACCCACCCCCCCGATCAGAATAAACCTGTCCCCCCCGATCTGTATAAACCCGTCCCCCCTGATCTGTATAAACCCGTCCCCTCCTGATCTGTATAAACCCGTCCCCCCCGATCTGTATAAACCCATTCCCCCCCTGATCTGTATAAACCCGATCCCCCTCCCGATCTGTATAAACCCATCTCCCCCGATCTGTATAAACCCCTCCCCCCGATCAGTATAATCCCGTCCCCCCCTGATCTGTATAAACCCCTGCCCCCCATCTGTATAAACCCGTCCCCCTCCTGATCTGTATAAACCCGTCACCCCTGATCTGTATAAACCCGACCCCTCCCGATCTGTATAAACCCGTCCACCCCGATCAGTAAGAACCCGTCCCCCTGATCTGTACAAACCCGGCCCCCCTGATCTTTATAAAACCTGTTACATACCCCGTAACTGCGTTGCCAAACCAGCAGAAATGGATCACTCGGTTGGAGTCTGGATTACTAGAACTAAGAAAGTTTTATTAAAGAAACAAGCAACACAGTAATCGAAAGGATAATAAATGCAACAGTTCAGCAATGATAAACACACATGTGCACAGAATAAAGATAACAGCATCAATCAAGCTCTATCGTTGTCTAGGGGTAAATGACCAGTTTCAAAGTGACACAAAAGTCCAGTTCGATTTAGTAGTTCAGTTTGCAGTAATCGTTGCCATGGCGATGGACAACGTGGGGGGGGGAGAGAGAGAGAGAACGGGAACGACTGATCATTCAGAACGGCTTCCACTCACAGACCGGCGATATTGCTCACAAGCAGCTTTCGGGCGAGTCCTTTGTGATGTCACCTGAGGTCACCGACTGTGACCCCTCCTCCAGATGCGGTCGTTCCTCTGCAGTGAACCCGGCACCCAAGCAAGGGCGGACACACACCGGGTTCCCGCTGATCGTACCTTTCCATCCTGTGCGTTGTCCGGTACTTCCCACCGACTCATGAGAGGCGCACCGCTTCCAGGGTCTCGTTACCTCGGGTGTCGTGTGTGTCCTGCCTTAGCGAACCTGTCCCTTTTTATCCCCCTGCTGGGGTATCGCCTGTCCATCACTTCAGACAGTTCAGGGTTCAAAGGGGGAGCCGATCTTGGCAACACCCAGACTGATGGCTCCTTCATTAACACCTCCACATGCTGCTTCATTGTTCCTTATCTCTCCCTCCCCCTGAGGACAGGTGGCAGACCAACTGCTGATGTCACTGCTGCTAACCCAGGCCAGCAAACATCTTAATTTTATGTGTATACTCGTCACAACCCGTCCCCTCGATCTGTATAAACCCGTCCCCCCAATCTGTATAAACCCGTCCCTCCTCTTGATCTGTATAAACCCATCCCCCACCAATCTGTATAAACCCGTCCCCTCCGATCTGTACAAACCCGTCCCCCCTGATCTTTATAAAACCTGTCCCCCCGATCTGTATAAACCCATCCCCCATGATCTGTATAAACCCATTCCCCTCCTGACATGTATAAACCCGTCCCCTCAGATCTGTATAAATCCGTCCCCCTCCTGATCTGTATAAACCCGTCCCCCTCCCGATCTGTATAAACCCGTCACCCCTGATCTGTATAAACCCGTCCCCCCGATCTGTATAAACCCGTCCCCACGATCTGTATAAAGCCATCCCCCCGATCTGTATAAACCCATCCCCCCCGATTTGTATAAACCCGTCCCTCCCGATCTGTATAAACCCATCCCTCCTGATCTGTATAAACCCGTCCCCCCTGATCTGTATAGACCCGTCCCTCTCCCGATCTGTATAAACCCGTCCCCCCGATCTGTATAAACCCATTCCCCTCCTGATCTGTATAAATTTATCCCCCCGATCTGTATAAACCCATTCCCCTTATGATCTGTAAAAACCCGTCCCCCCGATCTGTATAAACCCGTCCCCCCCGATCAGTATAAACCCGTCCCCCTGATCTGTACAAATCCGGCCCCCCTGATCTTTATAAAACCTGTCCCCCCCCCGATCTGTATAAACCCGTCTCCCTCGATTTGCATAAACCCGTCCCCCCGATCTGTATAAACCCGTCCCTCATCTTGATCTGTATAAACCCATCCCCCACCAATCTGTATAAACCCGTCCCCTCCGATCTGTATAAACACATCCCCCCTGATCTGTATAAACCCGTCCCTCCTCCTGATCTGTATAATCTCCCCCCGATCTGTATAACCCATCCCCCTCTAATCCATATAAACCCGTCCCCCCGATCTGTACAAACCCATCACCCCTGATCTGTATAAACCCGCCCCCCTCCTGATCTGTATAAACCCGTCCCCCCCGATCTGTATAAACCCATCCCCCTCCTGATCTGTATAAACCCGTGCCCCTCCTGATCCGTATAAACCCGTTGCCCTCCTGATCTATATAAACCCGTCCCCCCCGATCTGTATAAACCCGCCCCCCCGATCTGTATAATCCCGTCCCCCTCCTGATCTGTATAAACCTGCCCACTGATCTGTATAAACTCACCCCCCTCCTGATCTGTATAAACCCACCCCCGATCTGTATAAACCCATCCCCCCGATCTGTATAAACTCGTCCCCGCTGATCTGTATAAACTTGTCCCCCCGATCTGTATAAACCCGTTCCCCCTGATCTGTATAAACCCGCCGCCCTCGATCTGTATAAAACCATCCCCCCGATCTGTATAATCTCCCCCCGATCTGTATAATCCCGTCCCCCTCCTGATCTGTATACACCCATCAGTCCCCTCTTGATCTGTACGAGTCCATTACCCTCGATCTGTATAAACCCATCCCCCTGATCTGTATAAACCCGTCCCCCTCCTGATCCGTATAAACCCGTCCCCCTCGATCTGTATAAACCCGTCCCCCTCCTGATCTGTATAAACCCGTCCCCCCGATCTGTATAAACCTGTCCCCCTCCTGATCTGTATACACCCATCCGTCCCCTCTTGATCTGTACGAGTCCATTACCCCCGATCTGTACAAACCAATCCACCTCTAATCCGTTTAAACCCATCCCCCCAATCTGTACAAACCCGTTCCCCCCCATCTGTATAAACCCGTACCCCTCCTGATCTGTATAAACCCGTCCCCCCCGATCTGTATAAACCCATCCCCCTCCTGAACTGTATAAACCCGCCCCCCCGATCTGTATAATCCCGTCCCCCTCCTGATCTGTATAAACCTGCCCACTGATCTGTATAAACTCACCCTCCTCCTGATCTGTATAAACCCACCCCCGATCTGTATAAACCCATCCCCCCGATCTGTATAAACCCGTCCCCGCTGATCTGTATAAACCTTTCCCCCCGATCTGTATAAACCCGTTCCCCCTGATCTGTATAAACCCGCCGCCCTCGATCTGTATAAAACTATCCCCCCGATCTGTATAATCTCCCCCCGATCTGTATAATCCCGTCCCCCTCCTGATCTGTATACACCCATCAGTCCCCTCTTGATCTGTACGAGTCCATTACCCCCGATCTGTATAAACCCGTCCCCAAGATCTATATAAACCCGTCCCCCTCCTGATCTGTATAAACCCGTCCCCCACCTGATCTGTATACAGTCGTCCTCCCCGATCTGTATAAACCTGTTCCCCTCCTGATCTGTATAACCCCGTCCCCCTCCTGATCTGTATAAACCCGTCACCCCACCTGATCTGTATAAACACGTCCCGCTCCTGATCTGTATAAATTCGCCCCCTCCTGATCTGTATAAACCCGTCCCCCTCGATCTGTAAAACCCGTCCCCCCGATCTGAATAAACCCGTCCCCCTCTAATCCGTATAAACCCGTTCCCCCAATCTGTACAAACCCGTCCCTGCCTGATCTGTATAAACCCGTCCCACCGATCTGTACAAACCTGTCCCCCCGATCTGTACAAACCCGTCCCCGCCTGATCTGTAAAAACCCGTCCCCCTGATCTGAATAAACCTGTTCCCCTCCTGATCTGTATAAACCCGTCGCCCACCTGATCTGTATAAATCCGTTCCCACGATCTGTATAACCCCGTCCCCCTCCCGAGCTGTATAACACCTTCCCCCTCCTGATCTGTATAAACCCGTCAGCCCTCCTGATCTATATAAACACGCCCCCCCCAATCTGTATAAACCCGTCCCCCCCGATCTGTATAATCCCGTCCCCCTCCTGATCTGTATAAACACGCCCCCTGATCTGTATAAACCCATCCCCCGCCTGATCTGTATAAACCCGCCCCTGATCTGTATAAACCCATCCCCCCGATCTGTATAATCCCGTCCCCATCCTGATATGTATACACCCATCCATCCCCTCTTGATCTGTACGAGTCCATTACCCCCGATCTGTATAAACCCGCCCTCCCGATCTGTATAAACCCATCTCCCCAATCTGTATAAACGTGTCCCCCCCGAACTGTATAAACCCGACCCCAGATCTGTATAAACCCATCCCCCCGATCTGTATAAACCCGTCCCCCTCCCGATCTGAATACACCCGTCCCCCCCGATCTGTATAAACCTGTCACCCATCTGATCTGTATAAATACGTCCTCCTTCTGATCTGCATAAACCCATCCCCTCTCCTGATCTGTATGAACCCATCCCCCCCAATCTGTATAAACCCATCCCCCCCGATCTGTAAAAACCCATCCCCCCCGATCTGTATAATCTCCCCTGATCTGTATAAACCCGTCCCCCCGATCTGTATAAACCCATCCCCCTCTAATCCGTATAAACCCGTCCCCCCGATCTGTACAGACCCATCCCCCCGATCTGTATAAATCCGTCCCCCCCTGATCTGTATAAACCCGTCCCCCTCTAATCCGTATAAACCCGTCCCCCTGATCTGTATACACCCATCCCCCCAATCTGTATAAACCCGTCCCCCCCGATCTGTATAAACCCATCCCCCCTCCTGATCTGTATAAACCCATCCCCCCTCCTGATCTGTATAAACCCGTCCCCCTCCTGATCTGTATAAACCCGTGCCCCCGATCTGTATAAACCCGTCCCTCCTCTGGTTATATATAGACCCGTCTCCCTCCTGATCTGTATAAATCCGTCCCCCTTGATCTGTATAAACCTGTCCCCCTCCTCAAGTGAATAAACCCGACCTCCTGATCTGTACAAATCCGTCCCCCTCCTGATCTGTATAAACCCGTCCCCCCAATCTGTATAAACCCATCCCTCCTCCTGATATGTATAGACCCGTCCCCCTCCTGATCTGTATAAACCCGTTCCCCTCGATCTGTATAAACTTGTCCCCCTCCTCATCTGTATTAACCCGTCCCCCCTGATCTGTATAAACCCGTCCCCCTCCCAACCTGTATAAACCCACCCCCCCAATCTGTATAAACCCATCCCCCTCCTGATCTGTATAAACCCGTCACCCGCGATCTGTATAAACCCGTACCCCCGATCTGTATAAACCCGCCCCCCTCGATCTGCATAAACCTGTCTCCCTCCTCATTTGTATAAACCCGCCCCCCTGATCTGTATAAAACCGTCCCTCCTGATCTGTATAAACCCTTCCCTCCTCCTGATCTGTATAAACCCATCCCCCCCGATCTGTATAAACCCGTTCCCCCGATCCTTATAAACCCGTCCCCCCGATCTGTACAAACCTGTACTCATCTGATCTGTATAAACCCTTCCCTCCTCCTGATCTGTATAAACCCGTCCCCCTCCTGAGCTGTATAAAGCCATACCCCCCGATCTGTATAACCCCGTCCCCCTCCTGATCTGTATAAACCCGTTCCCCCAATCTGTATAAACCCGTCCCCCTCCTGATCTGTATAAACCCGTCCCCCTCCTGATGTGTATAAACCTGTCCCCCCTCGATCTGTATAAACCCATCCCCCTCCTGATCTGTATAAACCCGTCCCCCTCCCGATCTGTATAAACCCGTCCCCCCGATCTGTATAAACCCGTCCCCCTGATCTGTACAAACCTGTCCCCTCCTGATCTGTATAAACCCGTCCCCCCGATCTGTATAAACGCGTCCCTCTTCCTGATCTGTATAAACCCGTCCCCCCGATCTGTACAAACCCGTCCCCTCCTGATCTGTAAAACTCCGTCCCCCCCCCGATCTGTATAAACCCGTCCCTCTTCCTGATCTGTATAAACCCATCCCCCCGATCTGTATAAACCCGCTTACGGTCCTGATCTGTATAAACACGTCCCCCCGATCTGGACAAACCCGTGCCCCCCTGATCTGTATAAACCCGTTCCCCACATGATCTGTATAAACCCGTCACCCCCCGATCTGTATAAACACGTTCCCCCCGATCTGTATAAAACTGTCCCTCCTGATCTGTATAAACCCGCCCACTACTGATCTGTATAAACCTGCCCCCCCGATCTGTATAAACCCGTCCCCCCGATGTGTATAAACCCATCCACCCGATCTGTATAAACCCGTCCCCCCCTGATCTGTATAAAACCGTCCCCCTCCTGATCTTTATAAACCCGACCCCCTCCTGATCTGTATAAACCCGTCCCCCCGATCTGTATAAACCCTTCCCACTGATCTGTATAAACCCATCCCCCTCCTGATCTGTATAAACCCCTTCCCCTTCTTGATCTGTATAAACACGTTCACCCCAATCTGTATATATCATCTCCCTCCTGATCTGTATAAACCCATCTGCCCCGATCTGTATAAACCCGTCCCTCCTGATCTGTATAAACCCATCCCCCTCCTGATCTGTATAAACCCCTTCCCCTTCTTGATCTGTATAAACACGTTCACCCCAATCTGTATATATCATCTCCTTCCTGATCTGTATAAACCCATCTGCCCCGATCTGTATAAACCTGTCCCCCTACTGATCTGAATAAACCCGTCCCACTACTGATCTGTATAAGGCTGTCCCCCGATCTGTATAAACCTGTCCCCCTCCTGATCTGTATAAACCCGTCCCCCTCCTGATCTGTATAAACCCCTCCTCCTCCTGATCTGTATAAACCCATCCCCTCCGATCTGTATAAACCCATCCCCCCCGATCTGTACAAACCCGTCCCCCCGATCTGTATAAACCCGTCCCCCCTGATTTGTATAAACCCATCCCCCTCTAATCCGTATAAACCCGTCCCCCCGATCTGTACAAACCCGTGCCCCCCGATCTGTATAAACCCGTTCCCACATGATCTTTATAAATCCGTTCCCCCCGATCCGTATAAACACGTCCCCCCCGATCTGTATAAAACCGTCCCTCCTGATCTGTATAAACCCGTCCCACTCCTGACTCCTGATCTGTATAAACCCGTCCCCCTCCTGATCTGTATAAACCTGTCCCGCGATATGTATAAACCTGTCCCCCTCCTGATCTGTATAAACCCGACCCCTCCTGATGTGTATAAACCCATACCCCCCGATCTGTATAAACCCATCCCCCTGATCTGTATAACCCTGATCCCCCCATCTGTATAAACCTGTCCCTCCACCTGATCCGTATAAACCCATCCACCCCAATCTGTATAAACCCGTCCCTCCTCCTGATGTGTATAAACACGTCCCCCTCCTGATCTGTATAAACCCGCCCCCTCCTGATCGGTATAAACCCGTCCCCCCCGATCTGTATAAACCCATCCCCACCGATCTGTATAAACCCATCCAAACGATCTGTATAATCCCGTCCCCCCCCGATCTGTATAAACACACCCCCCCTCCTGATCTGTATGAACCCTCCCCCTCCTGATCTGTATAAACCTGTCCCCCTCGATCTGTATAAACTCATCCACCCCCAATCTGTATAATCTCCGTCCGATCTGTATAAACCCGTCCCTCCTCCTGATCTGTATAAACCCGTCCCACATCTGATCTGTATAAAGCTGTCCCCCGATCTGTATAAACCTGTCCCCCTCCTGATCTGTATGAACCCGTCCCACTTCTGATCTGTATAAAGCTGTCCCCCGATCTGTATAAACCTGTACCTCCTCCTGATCTGTATAAACACGTCCCCCTCCTGATCTGTATAAACCCGACCTCTCCTGATGTGTATAAACCCGTCCCCCTCCTGATCCGTATAAACCCGTACCCGTCCTGATCTGTATAAACGAGTCCCCCTCGATCTGTATCAACCCGTCCCCCCCGATCTGTATAAGCCCGCCCTCATCCTGATTTCTATAAACACATCCCCCTCCTGATCTGTATAAACCCGTCACCCTTGCTGATCTGTATAAACACGTCCCACTCCTAATCTGTATAAACACGCCCCCTCCTGATCTGTATAAACCTGTCCCCCCCTGATCTGTATAAACTCATCCCCCCCGATCTGTATAATCTCCCACCGATCTGCATAAACCCATCCCCCCGATCTGTATAATCCCGTCCCCCTCCTGATCTGTATAAACACGTCCCCCTCCTGATCTGTATAAACCCGTCCCACACCTGAACTGTATAAACCTGCCCCCCTCCTGATCTGTATAAACACGTCCCCCTGCTGATCTGTATAAAATCCATCCCCCCCGATCTGTATAAACCCGTCCCCCTTCTGATCTGCATAAACCCATCCCCCTCCTGATCTGCATAAACCCGTCCCCCTTCTGATCTGTATAAACCCGTACCCCTCCTGATCTGTATAAACCCGTACCCCCTGATCTGTATAAACCCGTACCCCCCAATCTGTATAAACCCGTCCCCTTCGATCTGCATAAACCCATCCCCCTCCTGATCTGTATAAACCTGTCCCCCTCGATCTGTATAAACCCATCCCCCCGATCTGTATAAACACGTCCCCCCCGATCTGTATTAACCCGTACCCCCCGATCTGTATAAACTCGTCCCTCCTCCAGATCTGTATAAACCCGTCCACCCGATCTGTGTAAACCCGTCCCTCCTCTTGATCTGTATAATCCCGTCCCCGTCCTGATCTGTATAAACGAATCCCCCTCGATCTGTATAAACCCGCCCCCCCCGATTTGTATATACCCGCCCTCATCCTGATCTCTATAAATACGTCCCCCTTCTGATCTGTATAAACCCGTCACCCCTCCTGATCTGTATAAACACGTCCCCCCCGATCATTATAAACCCATCTCCCTCCTGATCTGTATAAACCCGTCTCCATCCTGATCTGTATAAACCTGTCCACCCCTATCTGTATAAAACGGTCCCCCTGATCTGTACATGCCCCCCGATGTGTATAAAACCCATTCCCCCCGATCTGTATAACCCGTCCCCCCGATCTGTATAAACCCGTCCCCCTTCTGATCTGTATAAACCCGTCCCCCCGATCTGTATAAACCCATCCCACTCCTGATCTGTATAAACCCGTCCCTCTCCTGATCTGTATAAAACCGTCCTCCTCCTGATCTGTATAAACCCGTCCCCTCCGACCTGTATAAACCGATTCCCTCCCGAACTGTATAAACCCGTCCCTTTCCTGATCTGTATAAACCCGTCCCCCGATCTGAATAAATCCGTCCCCCCCGATCTGTATAAACCCATCCCCTGATCTGTATAAACCAGCCCCCCCTGATCTGTATAAACCCGTCACCCTCCTGATCTGTATAAACCCGTCACCCTCCTGATGTGTATAAACACGTCCCCCCCGATCTGTATTAATCCGTCCCCCCGATCTGTATAAACTTGTCCCTCCTCCTGATCTGTATAAACCCGCACCCTCCTGATGTGTATAAACCCGCCCCCTCCTTATCTGTATAAACACGTCTCCCCCGATCTGTATTAACCCGTCCCTCCCGATCTGAATTAATCTGTCCCCCCGATATGTATAAACTCGTCCCTCCGCCTGATGTGTATAAACCCACCCCCTCCTTATCTATATAAACATGTCTCCCCCGATCTGTATTAACCCGTCCCTCCCGATCTGTACAAACCCGTCCCCCCGATCTGTTCAATCCCGTCCCCGCCTGATCTGTATAAACTCGTCCCCCCGATCTGAATAAACCTGTTCCCCTCCTGATCTGTATAAACCCGTCCCCACTGATCTGTATAAACCCGTTCCCCTGATCTGTATGAACCCATCCCACCAATCTGTACAAATCCCTCCCACCCTGATCTGTATAAACCCGTCCCCTCGATCTGTTTAAACCCGCCCCCCTCGATCTGCATAAACCTGTCCCCCTCCTGATCTTTATAAACCTGGCCTCCCCCGATCTGTATAAACCCATTCCCCCCGATCTGTATAAACCCATCCCCCCGATCTGTATAAACCTGTCATCCTCCGATCTGTATAAAACCGTCCCCACGATCTGTACAAACCCGTCCCCCGCTGATCTGTACAAACCCGTCCCCCGCTGATCTGTATAAACCCGTCCCCCCCGATCTGTATAAACCCGTCCCCCCCCGATCTGTATAAACCTGTCCCACCGATCTGTACAAACCCGTCCCCCCCGATCTGTATAAACAAGTCCCCCCTGATCTGTATAAACCCCTCCCTCCTCCTGATCCGTATAAACCCATTCCCCCTGATCTGTATAAACCCGTCCCCCCCCGATTTGTATAAACCCGTCCCTCTCCTGATCTGTATAAACCCGTCACCCATGATCTGTATAATCTCCCCCCGATCTGAAAAATCTCCCCCCGATCTGTATAAACCTGTCCCCCTCCTGATCTGTATAAACACGTCCCCCTCCTGATCTGTATAAACCCGTCCTCCTCCTGATCTGAATAAACCCATCCCCCCCGATCTGTATAAATCCGCCTCCCCGATCTGTATAAACCCGTCCGCCTCCTGATCTGTATAAACCCGTCACCCGTGATCTGTATAATCTCCCCCCGATCTGAAAAATCTCTCCCCGATCTGTATAAACCTGTCTCTCTCCTGATCTGTATAAACCCGTCACCAGTGATCTGTATAATCTCACCCCGATCTGAAAAATCCCTCCCTGATCTGTATAAACCTGTCACCCTCCTGATCTGTATAAACACGTCCCCCTCCTGATCTGTATAAACCCGTCCCCCTCTTGATCTGAATAAACCATCCCTCCCGATCTGTATAAAGCCGTCCCCCTCCTGATCTGTATAAACCCATTCCCCCCCGATCTGTATAAACCCGACCCCCGATGTGTATAAACCCGCCCCACTCCTGATCTGTATAAATCCGTCCCCCGATCAGTATTAAGCCATCCCCCCCATCTGTATAAATCCGTCACCCTCCTGATCTGTATAAACCCGTCCCTCCTGATTTGTATAAACCCATCTCCCCGATCTGTATAAACCCGTCCTCCTCCTGATCTGTATAAACCCGTCTCCCTCCTGATGTGTATAAACCCGTCCCCCTCCTGATCTGTATAAACACGTCCCCCTGATCTGAATTAACCCGTCCCCCCCGATCTGTATTGACCCTTCACCCCGATCAGTATTAACTCGTCCCTCCTCCTGATCTGTATAAACCCACCCCCTCCTGATCTGTACAAACCCGTCCCCCCCAATCTGTATAAACCTGTCCCCCCGATCTGTACAAACCCATGCCCCCCGATCTGTATAAACCCGTCCCCCCTGATCTGTATAAACCTGTCCCCCCCGATCTGTATAAACCTGCCCTCCTCCTGATCTCTATAAACACGTCCCCCTCCTGATCTGTATAAACCCGTTCCCCTCCTGATCTGTATAAACCCGTTCCCCTCCTGATCTGTATAAACCTGTCCCCCCCGATCTGTATAAACCCATCCCCCCAGATCTGTATAATCTCCCCCCGATCTGTACAAACCCGTCACCCCCGATCTGTATAAACCCATCCCTGCCTGATCTGTATAAACTCGTCCCCTCGATCTGTACAAACGCGTCCCCCCAATCTGTACAAACCCATCCCCGCCTGATCTGTATAAACTCGTCCCCCCGATCTGAATAAACCTGTGCCCCTCCTGATCTGTATAAACCCGTCGCCTGATCTGAATAAACCCGTCCCCCCCGATCTGTGTAAACCCGTCCCCCGATCTGTATAAACCAGTCCCCCCCGATCTGTATAAACCCGTCACCCTCCTGATCTGTATAAACCCGTCCCCCCTGATCTGTACAAACACATCGCCCCCGATCTGTATAAACCCGTCCCCCTCCTGATCTGTATAAACCGTCCCCCTCGATCTATATAAACCCGTCCCCCTCCTGATCTGTATAAACCCGTCACCCGTGATCTGTATAATCTCACCCCGATCTGAAAAATCTCTCCCCGATCTGTATAAACCTGTCACCCTCCTGATCTGTATAAACACGTCCCCCTCCTGATCTGTATAAACCCGTCCCCCTCCTGATCTGAATAAACCCATCCCTCCCGATCTGTATAAAGCCGTCCTCCTCCTGATCTGTATAAACCCATTCCCCCCCGATCTGTATAAACCCGCCCCCCCCGATCTGTATAAACCCGTCCCCCTCCTGATCTGTATAAACCGTCCCCCTCGATCTATATAAACCCGTCCCCCTCCTGATCTGTATAAACCCGTCACCCGTGATCTGTATAATCTCACCCCGATCTGAAAAATCTCTCCCCGATCTGTATAAACCTGTCACCCTCCTGATCTGTATAAACACGTCCCCCTCCTGATCTGTATAAACCCGTCCCCCTCCTGATCTGAATAAACCCATCCCTCCCGATCTGTATAAAGCCGTCCTCCTCCTGATCTGTATAAACCCATTCCCCCCCGATCTGTATAAACCCGCCCCCCCGATCTGTATAAACCCGTCCCCCTCCTGATCTGTATAAACCGTCCCCCTCGATCTATATAAACCCGTCCCCCTCCTGATCTGTATAAACCCGTCACCCGTGATCTGTATAATCTCACCCCGATCTGAAAAATCTCTCCCCGATCTGTATAAACCTGTCACCCTCCTGATCTGTATAAACACGTCCCCCTCCTGATCTGTATAAACCCGTCCCCCTCCTGATCTGAATAAACCCATCCCTCCCGATCTGTATAAAGCCGTCCTCCTCCTGATCTGTATAAACCCATTCCCCCCCAATCTGTATAAACCCGCCCCCCCGATCTGTATAAACCCGCCCCACTCCTGATCTGTATAAATCCGTCCCCCGATCAGTATTAAGCCATCCCCCCCATCTGTATAAATCCGTCACCCTCCTGATCTGTATAAAACCGTCCCTCCTGATTTGTATAAACCCATCTCCCCAATCTGTATAAACCCGTCCCCCTCCTGATCTGTATAAACCCGTTCCCCTCCGGATCTGTATAAACCCGTCCCCCTCCTGATCTGTATAAACCCGTCCCCCCGATTTATATAAACCCGTCCCTCCTCCTGATCCGTATAAACCCGTCCCCCCGATCTGTATAAACCCATCCCTCCGATCTGTATAAACCCATCCCTCCGATCTGTATAATCCCGTCCCCCTCCTGATCTGTATACACCCATCCATCCCCTCTTGATCTGTACGATTCCATTACCCCCGATCTGTATAAACCCATCCCCCTCTAATCCGTATAAACCCGTACCCCCAATCTGTACAAACCCGTCCCCCCGATCTGTATAAACACGTCCCCCTCCTGATCTGTATAAACCCGTCACCCCTCCTGATCTGTATAAACACGTCCCCCACCTGATCTGTATAAATCCGCCCCCTCCTGATTTGTATAAACCCGTCCCCCTCGATATGTATAAACCCGTCCCCCCAATCTGTATAAACCCATCCCCATCTAATCCATATAAACCCGTTCCCCCAATCTGTACAAACCCATCACCCCCGATCTGTATAAACCCGTCCCTGCCTGATCTGTATAAACCCGTCCCCCCGATCTGTACAAACCCGTCCCCCCAATCTGTACAAACCCGTCCCCGCCTGAACTATATAAACTCGTCCCCCCGATCTGAATAAACCTGTTCCCCTCCTGATCTGTATAAACCCGTCCCCACTGATCTGTATAAACACGTCCCCCCTGATCTGTATAAACCCATCCCCCCCGATCTGTATAAACCTGCCCTCCTCCTGATCGCTATAAACACGTCCCCCTCCTGATCTGTATAAACCCGTTCCCCTCCTGATCTGTATAAACCCGTTCCCCTCCTGATCTGTATAAACCTGTCCCCCCCGATCTGTATAAACCCATCCCCCCAGATCTGTATAATCTCCCCCCAATCTGTATAAACCCATCTCCCCGATCTGTATAAACCCATTCCCCTCCGGATCCGTATAAACCCGTCCCCCTCCTGATCTGTATAAACCCGTCCCCCCGATTTGTATAAACCCGTCCCTCCTCCTGATCCGTATAAACCCGTCCCCCCGATCTGTATAAACCCATCCCTCTGATCTGTATAAACCCGTCCCCCCGATCTGTATAAACCTGTCCCCCCTCCTGATCTGTATAAACCCATTCCCTTCCTGATCTGTATAAACCTGTCCCCCACCTGATTTGTATAAACCCATCACCCCTCCTGATCTGTATAAACACGTCCCCCTCCTGATCTGTATAAATCCGCCCCCTCCTGATTTGTATAAACCTGTCCCCCTCGATATGTATAAACCCGCCCCCCCGATCTGTATAAACCCGTCCCCCTCTAATCCGTATAAACCCATTCCCCCAATCTGTAGAAACACATCCCCCCGATCTGTATAAACCTGTCCTCCTCCTGATCTGTATAAACCCGTCACCCGTGATCTGTATAATCTCCCCCGATCTGAAAAATCTCTCCCCAATCAGTATAAACCTGTCCCCCTCCTGATCTGTATAAACCCATTGCCCCCCGATCTGTATAAACCCACCCCCTGATCTGTATAAACCCGTCCCCCTCCTGATCTGTATAAACCTGACCCCTCCTAATCTGTATAAACACGCCCCCCTCCCGATCTGTATAAATCCACCCCCTCCTGATCTGTATAAACCCATCCCCCCGATCTGTATAAACCCATCCCCCTCTGATCCATATAAACCCGTTCCCCCCGATCTGTACAAACCCGTCACCCCCGATCTGTATAAACCCATCCCTGCCTGATCTGTATAAACCCGTCCCCCAGATCTTTATAACCCCGTCCCCCTCCCGATCTGTATAACACCAACCCCTCCTGATCTGTATAAACCCGTCCCCCCCCGATGTGTATAAACCTGCCCTCCTCCTGATCTCTATAAACACGTCCCCCTCCTGATCTGTATAAACCCATCCCCCTCCTGATCTGTATAAACCGGTCCCCCCCAATCTGTATAAACCCATCCCCCCCGATCTGTATAAACTCCCCCCAATCTTTATAAACCCATCCCCCCGATCTGTATAAACCTGTTCTCCTCCGGATCTGTATAAACCCGTCCCCCTCGTGATGTGTATAAACCCGTCCCCCCCCGATCTGTATAAACCCGTCCCCATCGATTTGTATAAACCCGTCCCTCCTCCTGATCCATATAAACCCATCCCTCCGCTCTGTATAAACCCATCCCTCCGATCTGTATAATCCCGTCCCCCTCCTGATCTGTACATACCCATCCGCCCCCTCTTGATCTGCATGAGTCCATTACCCCCGATCTGTATAAACCCATCCCCCTCTAATTCGTATAAACCCGTCCCCCCAATCTGTACAAACCCGTCCCCCCGATTTGTATAAACCCGTTCCCCTCCCGATCTGTATAATCCCATCCCCCTCCCGATCTGTATAAACCCGTCACCCCCCTGATCTGTATAAACCCGTCCCCCCCAATCTGTATAAACCCATCCCCCTCTAATCCGCATAAACCCATTCCCCCAATCTGTACAAACCCATCACCCCCGATCTGTATAAACCCGTCCCTGCCTGATCTGTATAAATCCGTCCCCCCGATCTGTACAAACCCGTCCCCCCGATCTGTACAAACCCGTCCCCGCCTGATCTGTATAAACTCGTCCCCCCGATCTGAATAAACCTGTTCCCCTCCTGATCTGTATAAACCCGTCGCCCACCTGATCTGTATAAACCTGTTCCCCCGATCTGTATGAACCCATCCCCCCAATCTGTACAAACCCGTCACACCCTGATCTGTATAAACCTGTCCCCTCGATCTGTTTTAACCCGCCCCCCTCGATCTGCATAAACCCGTCCCCCTCCTGATATGTATAAACCCATTCCCCCTGATCTGTATAAACCCATTCCCCCCGATCTGTATAATCTCCCCCCGATCTGTATAAACCCACCCCCCTCTAATGCGTATAAACCCATCCCCCCGATCTGTACAAACCCGTCCCCCTCCTGATCTGTATAAACCCGTCCCCCTCCTGATCTGTAAAAACCCGTCCCCCCCGATCTGTATAACCCCGACCCCTCCTGATCTGTATAAACCCGTCACCCCTGATCTGTATAAACACATCCCCCTCCTGATCTGTGAAAATCCGCCCCCTCCTGATCTGTATAAACCCATCCCCCTCGATCTGTATAAACCCGTCCCCCCCGATCTGCATAAACCCATCCTCCTGATCCGTATAAACCTGTCCCCTCGAACTGTTTAAACCCGCCCCCCACGATCTGCATAAACCCGTCCCCCTCCTGATTTGTATAAACCCGGCCCCCCCGATCTGTATAAACCCATCCCCCTCTAAGCCGTATAAACCCATCCCCCTCTAAGCCGTATAAACCCATCGCCCCGATCTGTATAAACCCGTCCCCCCCGATCTGTATAAACCCGTCCCCCCGATCTGTACAAACCCATCCCCCCTGATCTGTATAAACCCTTCCCTCCTCCTGATCCGTATAAACCCGTTCCCCCAATCTGTATAAACCCGCCCCCCCGATTTGTATAAACCCGTCCCTCCTCCTGATCCGTATAAACCTGTTCCTCCCCAATCTGTACAAACCCATCCACCCAATCTGTATAAACCCGTCCCCCCCGATCTGTACAAACCCGTCCCCTCCGATCTGTATAAACCCATCCCCCTCCTGATCTGTATAAACCGTCCCCCTCGATCTGTATAAACCCGTGCCCCTCCTGATCAGTATAAACCCGTCAACCGTGATCTGTATAATCTCCCCCCGATCTGAAAAATCTCCCCGCGATCTGTATAAACCTGTCCCCCTCCTGATCTGAATAAACCCATCCCCCCGATCTGTATAAAGCCGCCCCCCCTCCTGATCTATATAAACCCATTCCCCCCCGATCTGTATAAACCCGCCCCCCCGATCTGTATAAACCTGTCCCCCTACTGATCTGTATAAACCAGTCCCCAGATCAGTATTAAGCCATCCCCCCCGATCTGTATAAACCCGTCCCCCTCCTGATCTGTATAAACCCGTCCCCCCCTGATCTGTACAAACCCATCCCCCCTGATCTGTATAAACCCATCCCCCTCCTGATCTGTATAAACCGTCCCCCTCAATCTGTACAAACCCGTCCCCCCCCGATCTGTATAAACCCGTCCCCCTCCTGATCTGTATAAACCATCCCCCTCGATCTGTATAAACCCGTCCCCCTCCTGATCTGTATAAACCCGTCACCCGTGATCTGTATAATCTCCCCCCGATCTGTATAAACCTGTCCCCCTCCTGATCTGTATAAACACGTTCCCCTCCGGATCTGTATAAACCCGTCCCCCCCTATCTGTATACACTCATCCCCCTCTAATCCGTATAAACCTGTCCCCCCGATCTGTAAAAACCTGTCCCCCCAATCTGTATAAACCCATCCCTCCTCCTGATCTGTATACACCCGTCCCCCCGATCTGTATAAACCCGTCCCCCTCCTGATCTGTATAAACCCGTCCCCCCCGATCTGTATAAAACCGCCCCTCGATCTGTATAAACCTGTCCCCCCGATCTGTATAAACCCGTCCCCCTCCTGATCCGTATAAACCCATCCCTCCTGATCTGTATAAACCCGTCCCCCCCGATCTGTATAAACCCGTCCCCCCCGATCTGTATAAACCCGTCCCCCCCGATCTGTATAAACCCGTCCCCCTCCTGATCTGTATAAACCCGTCCTTCCGATCTGTATAAACCCGTCCCCCCGATCTGTATAAACCCGTCCCCCTCCTGATATCTATAAACCTGTCCCCCTCCTGATCTGTATAAACCCATCACCCTCCTGACCTGTATAAAAACATCCCCCCCGATCTGTATTAACCAGTCCCCCCCGATCTGTATAAACTCATCACTTCTGCTGATCTGTATAAACCCGTCCCCCCCGATCTGTATAAACCCGTCCCCCCGATCTGTATAAACCTGCACTCCTCCTGATCTCTATAAACACGTCCCCCTCCTGATCTGTATAAACCCGTCCCCATCCTGATCTATATAAACCCGCCCCCTCTTAATCTGTATAAACACGTCCCCCCGATCTGTATAAACCCATCGCCCCCGATCTGTATAATCTCCCCCCAATCTGTATAAACCCATCCCCCCGATCTGTATAAACCCGTCCCCCCCTGATGTGTATAAACCAGTCCCCCCCGATCTGTATAAACACATCCCCCTCCTGATCTGTATAAACCCATCCCCCTCCTGATCTGTATAAACCCATTCCACCCCGATCTGTATAAACCCGTACCCCTTCTGATCTGTATAAACCCATCCCCCCGATCTGTATAAACCCATCCCCCCCGATCTGTATAAACCCATCACCCCCGATCTGTATAATCTCCCCCCCGATCTGTGTAAACACATCCCCCCGATCTGTATAATCCCGTCCCCCTCCTGATCTGTATAAACCCGTCCCCCCCCGATCTGTATACACCCATCCGTCCCCTCTTGATCTGTACGAGTCCATTACCCTCGATCTGTATAAACCCGTCCCCCTCTAATCTGTATAAACCCATCCCCCCTGATCTGTACAAACCCGCCCCCCCCGATCTGTATAAACCCGTCCCCCCCGATCTGTATAAACCCATCCCCCCGATCTATACAAACCCATCCCCCCCGATCTGTATAAATCCATCCCCCCGATCTGTACAAACCCGTCTCCCCCTGATCTGTATAAACCCGTCCTCCCTGATCTGTATAAACCCGTCCCTCCTCCTGATCCGTATAAACCCGTCCCCCCCGATCTGTATAAACCCATCCCTCCGATCTGTATAAACCCATCCCCCCCGATCTGTATAAACCCATCACCCCCGATCTGTATAATCTCCCCCCCGATCTGTGTAAACACATCCCCCCGATCTGTATAATCCCGTCCCCCTCCTGATCTGTATAAACCCGTCCCCCCCGATCTGTATACACCCATCCGTCCCCTCTTGATCTGTACGAGTCCATTACCCTCGATCTGTATAAACCCGTCCCCCTCTAATCTGTATAAACCCATCCCCCCTGATCTGTACAAACCCGCCCCCCCCGATCTGTATAAACCCGTCCCCCCCGATCTGTATAAACCCATCCCCCCGATCTATACAAACCCATCCCCCCCGATCTGTATAAATCCATCCCCCCGATCTGTACAAACCCGTCTCCCCCTGATCTGTATAAACCCGTCCTCCCTGATCTGTATAAACCCGTCCCTCCTCCTGATCCGTATAAACCCGTCCCCCCCCGATCTGTATAAACCCATCCCTCCGATCTGTATAAACCCATCCCTCCGATCTGTATTATCCCGTCCCCCTCTGGATCTGTATACACCCATCCGTCCCCTCTTGATCTGACGAGTCCATTACCCCTGATCTGTATAAACCCATCCCCCTCTAATCCGTATAAACCCGTCCCCCCAATCTGTACAAACCCATCCCCCCCGATCTGTATAAACCCGCCCCCCCGATCTGTACAAACCCGTCCCCCTCGATCTGTATAAACCCATCCCCCCCCTGATCTGTATAAACCCGTCACCCGTGATCTGTATAATCTCCCCCCGATCTGTATAAACCCGTCCCCCCGATCTGGATAAACCTGTCCTCCTCCTGATCTGTATAAACCTATCCCCCCTGATCTGTATAAAAGCCGTCCCCCCCTGATCTGTATGAACCGGTCCCCCCGATCTGTACAAACCCTTCCCCCGCTGATCTTTATAAACCCGTCCCCCCGACCTGTACAAACCCGTCCCCCTCTAATCCGTATAAACCCATCCCCCCCTGATCTGTATAAACCTGTTCCCCTCCTGATCTGTATAAACCTATCCCCCCTATCTGTATAAAACCCGTCCCCCCGGATCTGTATGAACCCGTCCCGCCGCTCTGTATAAACCCGTTCCCCTTCTGATCTGTATAAACTCGTCCCCCCCGATCAGTATAAACCCGTCCCCCTGATCTGTACAAACCCGTCCCCCCTGATCTTTATAAAACCTATCCCCCCCGATGTGTATAAACCCGTCCCCCTCGATCTGTATAAACCCATCACCCCGATCTGTATAATCCCGTCCCCCTCCTGATCTGTATAAACCCGTCCCTCCTCTTGATCTGTATAAACCCATCCCCCCCAATCTGTATAAACCCGTCCCCCCTGATCTGTATAAACCTGTCCCCTCCGATCTGTATAAACCTGTCCCCCTGATCTGTATAAACCCGCCCCCCTCCTGATCTGTATAAACCTGTCCCCCCCGATCTGCATAATCTCCCCCCGATCTGTATAAACCCATCCCCCCGATCTGTATAATCCCGTCCCCCTCCTGATCTGTATAAACCCGTCCCCCTGATCTGTATAAACCTGCCCCCCTCCTGATCTGTATAAACCTGTCCCCCCGATCTGCATAATCTCCCCCCGATCTGTATAAACCCATCCCTCGATCTGTATAATCCCGTCCCACTCCTGATCTGTATAAACCCGTCCCCCCGATCTGTATAAACCCGTTCCCCCGATCTGTATAAACCCGCCCCCCTCCTGATCTGTATAAACCCATCCTCCCCGATCTGTATAAACCCGTCCCCCTCCTGATCTGTATAAACCCATCCCCCCCGATCTGCATAATCTCCCCCCGATCTGTATAAACCCATCCCCCCGATCTGTATAATCCCGTCCCCCTCCTGATCTGTATAAACCCGTCCCCCCGATCTGTACAAACCCGTCCCCCTCCTGATCTGTATACACCCATCCGTTCCCTCTTGATCTGTACGAGTCCATTACCCCCAATCTGTATAAACCCGTCCCCCTCTAATCCGTGTAAACCCGTCCCCCGATCTGTACAAATCCGCCCCCCCGATCTGTATAAACCCATCCCCCCCAATCTGTACAAACCCCTCCCCCCCGATCTGTATAAACCTGTTCCCCTCCTGATTTGTATAAACTCGTCCCCCCCGATCTGTATAAATCCGTCCCCCTCCTGATCTGTATAAACCCGTCCCCCCGATCTGTATAAACCCATCCCCCTCCCGATCTGTATAAACCCGTCCCCCCCTGATCTGTATAAACCCGTCCCCCTGATCTGTATAAACCCGTCCCCCCCGATCTGTATAAACCCGTCCCCCCGATCTGCATAAACCCATCCCTCCCCGATCTGTATAAACCCATTTCTTGATTTATAATCACCCTTTAATCTTTATTATCTCCTTCCCCAAATCTGTATAATTCCCTCTCACTCTTCCCAATGTGTACAATCCCTGCCCCAATCTTTAAACACCCTCTTCCCCTTCCCTGATCTGTGTCACTCCCTCCATCCCTCCTGATCTCTATAACTCCTCTCCCTCTCTCAGATCTGTATAACCCCCTGTCCTCTCCCTCCCTCGGATCTGTACAACCTCCTACGTCCTCTCCCCCTCCCCACACCTGTACAACCTCCTGCTGTAGATTTATAAAACTCTGGTTAGCCGCATCTGAATTTTTGCATTTCTTCCCGATTGCCCTGTTTTTGAGAGGATGTCGCGGCTTTGGAGAGGGCGCCGAAGAGGTGTTCCAGCACACTGCCTGTATTTGAGGCATGTGCTGTAAAGAGAGGTTGGACTGGCTTGTTTTTCACCTCTCTCTGGAGCAAAGGCTGAGGGGAGACCTGGTAGAAGTTTGCAAGATTATGAGAAGCAGAAATAGAATCAATAGGAGATATCTCTTTCCTTGGGTGGAATGTCTAATATTCGAAGGCCTGTATTTAAGGTGAGAGGGGTAGTTTCATGTTTATTTTATACAGAGTGTGGTGGGTGCCTGGATGTGCTCCAGGAATGATAATGGAGCCAAATACGACAGAGGAGTTTAAGTTCTTGGATATGAATGTGCAGTATGTTGTTGATTGAAGGGTTTGTTCTATGTTCTATAACTTTCTCTCGGGTATCAGCCTGAGCTGTGACTGTATTTGAAAGGAAGAGCTGTGTCCAATAAACGTTACATCAGGAAGAGGTAAAATCTCACTCAGCTGAACTCACCTCCAGCAGTGCAGTATGAGTCTAACCAGACACCCTTCTGGTTTGAAAGGAGATGATTGAACTTAGAAAATATTCAAATCTGCAGGTGGGTGAAAATGAAGTAGTTGTATACTGAGAAAATGTATCTTGATAGTTCCCAATTCCAAGGAACGATCTGGAGTATTGTGCACAGTTATGGTCACCCATCTGTAGGAAGGATATCATTAAGAGGGAAATGGTGCAGGAAAGATTCAAATTACTGGAATTTGAGTTATAAGGAGGCGTTGGTTTGGCTAGTAAATCTTTCCCTGGAATGTTAAAAGATGACGGTTGGTCGGTATGATTGAAACACAGAGCCCTTAGATTCCCACTCTTGACTAACCTGCTGGAGAATGTACAGTCTCTTAAAAATAAAGTTGAAGACCTCAGAACAAGATTGCAGTACCAGAGGGACATCTGGGACTGCTGTGTACCTAGCTTCATGGAAACATGGCCCATCCCCTGCCATTTCAGATGCAGAAATGCAGCCCAAGACTTCATCATCCACTGAAAAAGTCTGGACAACTACATATTTTAAAAGTACAGGAGGTGTAGTATGCTAATGTGGTGCTCAAACATGGCAGTTCTTTCTCAATCCAGTTTACCTGACTTGGAATATCTAGCGGTCAAATGTCGTCCAATTTATCAGCCAAGGAAGTTTTTTGCCATCATCCTGGTAGCAGTGTACATTCCACCTTTGGCTAATATCAGGCAGGCATTGGAGGAACAGCACACCCTGATATCCTCCCTATCATTCTGCAGGATTTCAACTAAGCCAGCTTGAAGAAGTCTCTGAACAGCTACCACCAACATATCACCTGTGGAACCAGAGGAGTTGGCACACTTGACCATTTTTATGACCATCAAAATGCTTACCATGCCATCTCATACCCGCAGTTTGAAAAGTCTGATCATCTGGCTGTACTTCTACTCCCAGCATACAGGCAGAGGCTAAAGACCATGGCACCAGTGGTGAGGACCATGGAGGTATGGTCAAAGGAGCTGGAGGAGCATTTACAGGACTGCCTCGAGTCAGTGGACTGGACAATATTCAGGAATTCATCTTTGAATCAAAATGAATGTGTCACAGTTGTCACCAACTTCATCAAGATTTCTGTGGATGAATGTGTGCCTTCAAGAACATACTGGACGTACCAAAACCAAAAGCTGTGGATAAGCCAGGAGATCCATAGTCTGTTGAGGGCTAGGCTAGATTTTGACATTCAAGACTGGTGATCCAGAACGCTCCAAGAGCTCCAGGTACAACCTACAGAAGTCTATTTTTAGAGTGAAAAAACAATCCCGATAGCAGCTAGAGATGGAATTGGATGTATGTCAGTTCTGGCAGGGTTGGTAGGCCATTACTTTCTAAACACAAAATAATCTGCAGATGCTGTTGTCAAAGGAACACTCACAATGTGCTGGAGGAACTCAGCAGGTCAGTCAGCATCAGTTGAAAAGATTAGTCGACGTTTCGGGCCGAAACCCTTCATCAGGACTGAAGGGAGAACTTTGGAGAGGGTTTGAAGAATGCTGGTAGTTGAAAAAAACAGTAATTTTAAAGACAAAGGGGTGGGGGAGGGGAAGCAGGGAGGTGATCGGCAGGAGAACAATGCGCAGTAGTAGAAGGAGGCGGAATTATGAGGGAGGTGATGTGAAATAGGGATAGAGGAAGCGGGGGGGCGGGGAGGGAATTACCAGAAGTTGGAGAATTCTATGTTCATACCAAGGGGCTGGAGACTACCTAGATGGTATATGAGGTGTTGCTCCTCCAACCTGAGTTTAGCCTCATCATGGCAGTAGAGGAGGCCATGTATGGACATATCTGAATGGGAGTGGGAAGCAGAGTTGAAGTGGGTGGCTACTGGGAGATCTCGTCTTTTCAACTGATGCTGACTGACCTGCTGAGTTCCTCCAGCGCATTGTGAGTGGCCATTACTTCCTACAAGGCAAAACCCAACTTGCTGAACGCTATGATGCTTCACTTCCATGTGAACTCTTTGAAACAACATCTGTGTGAATCCCTGCAGCATCAGTGACCCCGAGATCTATGTCTCGGAGGCCAACGTCAGAACAGCTTTCAAGAGGGCAAGTCCTCGCAAGACATTAGGCTCCGATGGTATACTTGGTAGAGCAATGAAAACCTGTGCCAACCAACTGGCAAGAGTGTTCAAGGACATCTTCAATCTCCCTCTGCTACAGACAGAGGGTTCTTCCTGCTTCAAAGAGGACAATCACACCAGTGCCCAAGAAGAGCAGAGTGAGGTGCCTTAATGACGATTGCCCGGTTGCACTCACATCTACTGTGATGAAGTGGTTTGGGTGATTGATCATGGCCAAAATTAGCTCCTGCCTAAGCAAGGACCTGGACCCGCAGCAATTTACCTATTTCCACAAGAGGTCTACTGTGCATGCAATCTTATTGACTCTTCGCTTGGCCTCGGATCACCTAGACAATAGTAATACCTACATCAGGCTGCTGTTTATTGACTACAGCTCAGCATTCAACACCATCACACCCTCAGTTCCAATTAACAAGCTACAAAACCTAGAACTCTGTACCTCTGTCTGCAACGGGATCCTTGACTTTCTCACTGGGAGACCACAGTCAGTTCATTGCCCACTGCTCTACTCACTCTACACCCATGACTGTGTGGCTGGGCACAGATAAATGCCATCTATAAATTTGCTGATGATACAATTATCGCTGGCAGAATTTCAGATGGTGTCAAGGAGGTGTACAGGAGCGAGATAGATCAGCTGGTTGAGTGCTGTTGCAACAACAATCTTGCACTCAGTGTCAGTAAGACCAAGGAATTGATAGTGGACTTCAGGAAGGAAAAGTCGAGGGAACACACAGTTAAGGGATGAGCAGTGGAAAAGGTGAGCATTTTCAAGTTCCTGGGTGTCAACATCTCTGAAGATCTATCCTGGGTCCAACATATTGATACAATTACAAAGAAGACAGCAGCTATGTTTGATTCGGACTTTTAGGAAAGTTGGTATATCACCAAAGACTCTCGCAGATGTACCGTGGAGAGCATTCTAACTGGAGCGCATTACTGTCTGGTTGGAGGGTTACTGCACAGGATCGGAAAAAGCTGCAGAAAGTTGTAAACTCAGTCAGCTCCATCATGAGCACTGGCCTCCCCAGCATCCAGCACACCTTCAAAAGACAATGCTTCAAAACGGCAGCATCCATCGTAAAGGACCCCATCAGGAGATGCCCTGTTCTCATCTCTACTTTGGAGGAGGTGGTACAGGAGCCAGAAGACACACACTAAATATTTCAGGCAACACACATAAAAGTTGCTGGTGAACGCAGCAGGGCAGGCAGCATCTCTAGGAAGAGGTACAGTCGACGTTTCAGGCCGAGACCCTTCGTCAGGAACAGCTTCATCATGCCCATGTTCAATGTCCATTCAGAAATTGGATGGCAGAGAGGAAGAAGCTGTTCCTGAATTGTTGAGTATGTGCCTTCAGGTTTCTGTATCTCCTCCCTGGGATCCGTACTGGATGGGTGGATTAGTAAACTCACAGATCATACAAAGATTGCGGGTGTTATGGATAATGTAGAAGATTGCCAAAGGATACAGCAAGATGTAGATATACGCAGATATAGGCAGAGAAACAGCAGAATGAAAATAATGAGACAAATGTGAGATGCTGCAGTTTGGGAAATTGAACGTAAAAGGACAGTATATTGTTCATGACAAGGTGCTTCACAGTGTTCATTTACTGAGGAATCTTGAGCTCCCTAAAAGTGCCTCCTGAGGATTATAGGGTGGGATAGAAGGCATATGAATCAGAATCAGAATATCAGGTTTAATATCACTCACATATGTCATGAGATATGTTGTTTTGCAGCTGCAGTACATTGCAATGCATAACTTTTAAAATGTAAATTAAGTACTGTATTTACACACACACAAAATGCTGGCGGAACTCAGCAGGCCAGGCAGCATCTGTGGAGAAGAGTACAATCTGCACCATTGCATCACCTGAATATTGTATCATTTCTTAATGCATGCATTACTAAATGACAATAAAAGAGGACTGCGTGTCCTCATAATCTCATCTAATCAAAGTTTCGGGCCAAGACCCTTCATCAGAATGGTTTATTTTTCCTCAAAGAATGAAGTCCTGCATAATGCATTTTCATGGATGCTACCTGGCCTGCTGAGTTCCTCCAGTATTTGGTGTGTGTGCTGTTTGGATTGCCAGCATCTGCAGATTTTCTCTGGTTTATATACTGTATGTATATACACAAATATGTATCATTAAATAAGGAGTGCGAAAAGAGAGAGCAAACACAAAAAATCTGATGGGTAGTGGGAAAGAAGCTCTTCCCGGAATGTTGAGTGTGTGTCTTCAGGCTCGTGAACCTCCTCCTCCTTCATGGTAGTAATGAGACGAGGGCATGTCCTGGGTGATGGGGGTCCTTAATGATGGAGCCAACTTTCTGAGCATCAGCTTTTGAGAATGCCCTCATTGCTGGGGGGACTAGAACCCATGAAGGAGCAGGCTGAGGCTGATCTTTCTCCAGCTTTTTCCAATCTTGTGCAGTGGCCCCTGAAGCACCTTCAATAATTCCAAAAGACTGAAGTTGGGTAAAATACTGAAAGGCTTTTATTCGCTGTACAATACGACCTCCATGGTGAGTGTCGGCCCCCGGACTGAGGGGGAGGGACAAGGTGAAATCACCTTTATTCAGGGGTCTGTGGGAGGAGCCACAGGGGCAGTCAGCAGAGGGACGTGTCCAGACAGGTAACCCAGTTACAAGATATATATGGTTTACCACAGCCCCTCCATATCAGCGGTAATACAATCAGATAAATTGTCCTCCACCGTACATCTGTAGAAACTGTGCCACAGTCGTGCTCTCACTGTAATTGCATCAGTAAGTGGGACCCAGGGAGAGGCTCAGAGACGTTGAGACTCGGGCATTTGAAAGTTCTCACTCCTTCCAGTGATAAACAGCAGCCCGATGTACAGTGCCTTGTAACAGTATTCGGCCCCCAACCCTTTGTTCACATAAATGGTTATTACAAACAAGGATTTTGATCAATTTAACTGAGAAATTTTATTTGTGAATCACATGCTCCTTTTTTCACAGGCCCCCCCCGCCCAAATAAAACAGGGAAAATTGCAAAGCATGAAAAACTAAAATCCTACTTCAATATGTTTTCAATTTAGAAAGTGAGACAGCAAAATACAAAAATAGTTGTGGGGCTGAGTACTTTTTAAAGCACCGTAGGTATTGTTATTGATGTGGGTATGGCATGCTTGCCTTTGATAGTCAAATAGAAACATAGAAAAGTGGTGCAGGAGTAGGCCATTCGGTCCTTCGAGCCTGCACTGTCATTCAATATGATCATGGCTGATCATCCAACTCAGAACCCTGCACCAGCCTTCCCTCCATATCCCCTGATCCCCGTAGACACAAGGGCCATATCTAACTCCCTCTTAAATACAGCCAATGAACTGGCCTCAACTGTTTCCTGTGGCAGAGAATTCCACAGATTCACCACTCCCTGTGTGAAGAAATTTTTCCTCATCTCGGTCCTAAAAGACTTCCCCTTTATCCTCAAACTGTGACCCCTCGTTCTGGACTTCCCCAACATCGGGAACAATCTTCCTACATCTAGCCTGTCCAATCCCTTTAGAATTTTATACATTTCAATAAGATCCCCCCTCAATCTTCTAAATTCCAGCGAGTATAAGCCTAGTCGATCCAGTCTTTCATCATATGAAAGTCCTGCCATCCCAGGAATCAATCTGGTGAACCTTCTTTGTACTCCCTCTATGGCAAGAATGTCTTTCCTCAGATTAGGGGACCAAAACTGCACACAATACTCCAGGTGTGGTCTCACCAAGGCCTTGTACAACTGCAGTAGTACCTCCCTGCTCCTGTACTCGAATCTTCTTGCTATGAATGCCAGCATACCATTCGCCTTTTTCACCGCCTGCTGTACATGCATGCTCAATAATCAGGACGTTATGTTGCAGCTTTATAAAACTCTAGTTAGGCCACATATAGCTATTGCATTCATTTCAGGTCACCCCATTATAGGAAGGATATGGAGGCTTTACAGAGGATGCAGAAGAGGTTTTCTAGGATGCTGTCTGGATTAGAGGGGATGTGAGGGTATTAGGAGAGTTTGGTTAAACTAAGGTTGTTTTCTCTGGAGTGGTAGAGGCTAACCAGAGACCTGATCTATCATCAAAGACCACCATCACCTGAGCCGTGTTAATTTTTACAGTTACCATCAGGGACGAGGTAGCCCCACACCACCAGCTTCAAGGCAGCTTCCTTCCTTCACCATTCGGTTCTTGGAATCATCTGGCAAAACCTTAACCACTACAGCTTCGCATTACTATAACCACTTTGATCACTTCGTGTTCTTTCTTGTAAAAACTGCATATAATTTATGTTTATTCATGTTTTTCTTATTAATATTGCTTATAGGATGCTACATACCCGAGACGATACTGCAAGCAAGTTTTTGATTACCTGTTTGCATATGTATGACAATATTAGAATCAGTACAGTAAAAAAACAAAAATTAGTACATGCTCCAAAATAATAGATAGTCCACGAGAGTAAACTCAACTTTTGACATGTTAAGATGAGAGAGGAATTGAAAAAGCAGACGGCTGGTACCTTTCTCCCCCGAAGGAATGTGAAACACCAGAGGACATGCATTTAAGGTGAAAAGGAGTGCGGGACAAGTTTTTTTTTACACAAAGAGTGATCACAGAGAAAGGAATGCTGCGCCAGATCCTGGTGCCTGGAATTCCCTGCCGAGGGGTGGTGTTGGAGGCAAATACATTCGTGTTGTAGTAAGAGGCTCACAGATGGACACACAAATATGCAGAGAGTGGAGAGGTATGGACATTGTGTAGGCAGAAGGGATTAGTTCAGTTAGGCATTTAGTTACTACTTTAATTTTTTCAGGGCAACATTGTGGGCTGAGGGACCTGTTATCGTGCTGTACTGTTCTATGTTCTATGGCCTGTTACCGTGCTGTACTGTTCTATGTTCTATGACCTGTTACAGTGTGAACTTTCCCTGGGATTGCATCTACCTGCTGGGCCCATGGCAGGTAATTAGGGAATGTATACAATATTGATGAACAGACAGAGATGTTCTATGTACTGTACCTCTTCCCCAATTGTAGCTGCAAGAAGTTGGCATGACCCAGATGGGTGGGGGAGAGGGGATGTCCAATGATGGATGTTGCCGTTTTCAGGCAGTGTCTTTTGTAGATACTGCCAGTGATGCGGAGGGACGTGCTTGTGATATATTCGGCTGAGTCCACTACTCTCTGCAGCTCCTTATGTTTCTTCATCTTTGAATTCCTGCACCAGATCTTAATGCAACCAGTCAGGATACTTCCAACAGTACATCTGATGAAGTTTGTTAAAGTGTTCAGTGACATGATGATCTATTTCTACCTTCTATGAACGTGAAGAGACTGGTGAACCTTCCCTAGGATTGCATCTACCCACTGGGCCCATGGCAGGAAATTACGAAATTTATACAATATTGATGAACAGACAGAAGGTAAATGATCACAGTCTTTTTTACAGCATACAGAAGTTTCAAACCAGAGTACATTGGTTTAAGGTGAGATGCAAAAGTTTTAAAGGGGACCTTAGGAGCATATGTTTTATACAGAAGGCAGAGGGTTTATGGAACGGACTACCACAGGAAATGGTAGAGGAAGGCACAACTAGACATTTCGATAGATATATAGATCCTAAAGGTTTGGACCCAATGCAGGAAAATGGGACAAGCTCAGGAAGTCATCTCGGCCAACATGGACAAGTTGGGCTGAAGGGCCTGTTTCTCTGCTGTATAAGCCTTGGACTCTATCTGTGAACATTACATGAAGGAAGACCACCAAACCAAGTGTTGGAATTGTTGTAGGAGGTAGGTCATGCCCCAAACACTGTTGCAGTTAGGCACAGGTAATGACTGAGGTGACCAATGCCCCATCAGCAATTAGCAATTGATGAAAGGGCAAAAGGACATCCAGCAGACCATGAATTCTGGAGGTAGAGGAAGCATCTATAGTCTGGGTGAAAACTCCTGGTCAAAGAAATGCAGATCCAGATGTGGCAGAAGAAGAGTTTAGCATCAAGTTGGGTTCAGCCTTGGTTTGGATGGCGGTGGAGGGATAAAGCTGAGGCCTTTGCTAAGGACTGATCAATTGAGAGGAAGGAATAGTGAAAGTGAAATGGAAACCTTGTAAAAATGTCAGCATACCACAGGGAATCTGCTGCCTCATCAACTCTTCATAAAACTGGCACAAATTCAGAGTAATATTCCTGAAGCAGATCTGTGCTGACTGTCCCTGATAGATCTGTTACTTTTGAAAGGAAGGTTATTTATACTGTACCTCAGAATGGATTCAAATCATCTGCACTTGACCAAAGTGAAACACACTGGTCATCCCTTCCTCATGCTGGAAGATAGGTGTACACCCATTGGATTTAGTGGAGCAGAAATTGAGGTATGAGGCAAGAGACACCCATGGGCCGTGTATCCCCGGCCTTGTCAGTGCTCCCTCACTGCAGTTCACATTAGTGAAGGATTTTGGAAAGTGATCGGTTGGCCCTTAAAGTCACTCGATACAGTTGTACTATAACCAGCCCAATCCCCAAAAATGCCATGCCTGTGAGCTGGACAGTTAGCTGAGGAGGATGCTTTGTCAATACTAATCCCATTCACCAGCACCTGACCATTCGAGTGTGGATGCAGGTCTTTCTCACTGCGTCCATTTACCTTGCCAGCAGGATCCAGATGCTAACCATCTTCTGATCCTTTGTAAATCTCTTGAAACCTATGGCTATTGGTCTTATACAAGCCCTGTGGCAAACTTTCTTCACATTGACCTTTTCTGTATTGTCTATGATACCTAATGATATCTACTGTGTCCAATGATCAGGCTCTCAAAACTTGGACTCACTGGAGCTGCTGGTCTCAGGATTAGATAATCTGCTGGTGCATCTCAAATGCAGCGTCTCCCACAGCGTCTGAACATTCATTACTTTCCTTAATAGAGTTACCCACTTGACCCTGAGGTCATTTTGAATGCACAGTAGCTCTGCAAATGTCTGTCAATTATACGAAGCTCTTGAGCAAACCCAGGACATTTCCCAGCAGTTAGTAAAACAAGACTGGAACAATCTAATGGGAACATACTATCCAACACCTTGGATAAAAGCAGGTTGTAGGGACAGCAGTGTCCACAGGTTCAGCAACCACTGTCCCAGTGACTTTGTGCACCCAATACAGTTCAGTCCCCAGTGACTGACCTCTCCTGGGCTGCAGACACCTACTGAGGAAGAAAGGATTTGCATTTATTGTGCATCTTCCACTTCTCTTTCATTTTCTCCCCCCGTTCATTTGCGTGTGCGTCTGTGTGTGCGTGCGTGTGCGATGTTGGTGGGACGATGTCTTTTTCATGCCTTTACAAGGTGCAGAGCGAGAGGGAGAGACTGTGTGGTGCGCCACTCCTCACACAGACATTTTGCAGTATTTTTCCCTTTATTTTATGAGGTCGAGTTGTGATCTCGACGCTCAACCCGGCACGGATGGAGAGCGTACTCGGGAGCGGCTCCAAATGGGTTTGAACCCGGGGACCTCCATTCTAGAGTCCGGCACTGATGTCATTGTACCACCAGCCGGCTCCTTTCACTTCCCTTTCAAATGACAAAAGAACATAAGGAATAGGGTAGGAGTCGGCCATCTGGGCCCATCGAGCCTGCTCCACCATTCAGCGATCTGACCATGGCTTGGAAGAGAATGGAGGAACTTGGATCAGTAAATTTGCAGATGAAAAGAAAAGTAGTGGAGTGTTAGGTACTAAAGAAAGTTGTCTGAGCTTTTAGTACAGTGTGGATCAGTAGGAAAGATGGGTGGAGCAGTGGCAGACAGAATTTCATCCAGAAAGTGTGAGGTAATGTACTTGCAGAAGTCAGATTCTGGTAGGGCATATAGAGTAAATGGCAGGGACCTTAGGAGAGGTGCATAGGTTACTGAGACCGTAGCTCCCCATAAGTGGTGACACATGTGGAGAAGCTTTATCTTCATAGACGGTACCATTGACCATTGAGTATTAGGCTTACTTACTGACTGCCCATAATGCTGCTGGTGTTTAGAGCAGCAATGAAGGTCCTTCATCTCTGGTGGTGTTCACAGCTTCCTTCATCGTGTCAGTAGCTTCCTCTTGGTTCTTCGTACTGTCAGTCATGCAAGTCCTGGGTGGAGACTCTGGAATACCATTGCACTCATTGCTTCGCTGTTTCTGTAATAATTTTGTTTCATCAGTCAGGGTTGTTAGCCCTGAGCTGAACCCCTTAACCTGGAGGCCTGGACTCTTAGTGTGGCCTTTACCCTTTGACCTGTTTGGCATGGGTGACCCTACCAAGAGCCAAAGCATAAAGCCCTGACTGCAGCCAGCATCGCTGTCTGGGTCACTAAGGCACGCCAGCCTCCAGACCACGACAAGGTAGTGCTCCTCTTGCTGGATTGAGTATAAGAGTTGGAATATTATGTTGCATTTATACAAAACATCAGACCCCACTTACAGTTTTGGGCACCACACCAGTGGGAGGATGTGGCAGCCATAGAGAGGGTGCTGAAAAGATTTACCAGGATGTTGACTGTAATAGAGGGCTGCAGTTATCAGGAAATATTGGGCAGGCTGGGTTTATTGTCTCTGAAACGTAGGAGGCTGATGAGTGACCTTATAGAGGTTTAACAAAATAATGAGGGCCATGAACAGGATCAATAGTTAAAACATTATTCCCAGGACAAGGGAGTCCAGAACTAAGGGGCACAGGTTCAAGATGAGAGGAATGAAAGTTAAAGGATACCTGACAAGTAAGGTTTTCACCCACCACTCTCTGTGTAAAAGTCATCATCTTTGAACTTATCTACCCTTCACACCTTCAATACATGCTGTTGTATACAAGACATTTTGACCCTGGGAAAAAAATAATGACTGTCTACTCTATCTACATCTCTGAATTTTATAAAATTCTATTATGTCTCCCCTTCGCCTCTGCCATTCCAGAGAAAATAACCCAAGTTTATCCAACTTCTCTCTATAGCACCTGCCCTCTAATCCAGTCAGCATCCTGGTAGATGTCTTCTGCATCTTCTCCAAAGCCTCTACATTCTTCCTATAATGGGGTGACCAGAAATGGATGTAATACTCCAGATGTGGCCTCATCAGTTTCAGAAAGCTGAAACGTAACTTGCCGACTCCTGAACAACACATCTCGGATAAAAAAGGCAAGCATTCCATATGCTTTCTTTACCTCCCTGTCAAGTGCAGCCACACAGGGAGCTGTGGATCTGGAATGGATTTTAACACTAACTGTCTGTTAAACACACCACACGCGCACTCAAAAGCGCAGCCTTTTGAGTGTGCATGTTTTCATCTCGACTGGCCCATTTTGCAACTCCTGCACTATTGGTTGCCCAGTGTGTACTGTACTAACGTGACTCAGTAAAAATGTTTCATTACACTATTGTCCGTGCATACGTAATAGAAAATAGGGCAGGCAAAGCCTTCTTTTCTTTAATAATCTTTTCATTGATTTTAAAAAAGCATAAATACAGTCAAGGGGAGAATTAGTTCAAATATGTATATCAGTAACAATATAAACCAAGATGAAGACAAATGTTGTCAAAATCATACATATTGTTAAACTAGTATAAAATGTATAATAATAAAATAAATGAAAATAACAACTCTCCTCTTACCGGTTTATGAAGAAAAAGGGAAAACCATTGGGTTTTGAATGAAAAGAAAGAAAAACCACTACACTATAATTAAACAAAACAAAAGGGACCTGGCAGTCCATTTTGAGGATACGACCAAAAAAGAAAATTTTCTGATCAAATCTAAAACTTCAAGAAAAAATTGAAAGAGTAATAAGTCAAATTAAATGAAAATATTGGATAAAAGGTCGCCATATTTGTTCAAATTTAAAGGATGTATCAGTCGCCTAACTTCTTATTTTCTGTAAACTTAAACAGGACATAATGGAGGAGAGCCAATAAAAGACCGTAGGTGGATTAGAGTCCTTCCACGTCAATAAAATGGCTCTCCTAGCCAGTAAGGTCGAAAAGGCTATCATACGTTGAGTGGAAACAGGAATATGTGCTGCTTCTGATGAGATAATTCCAAAAATTGCCGTAAGCAAGTGAGGTTGTATATCCAGATCCAAAACTCTTGATAGTGTTTTAAAAACATCTCTCCAAAAGTTATCTAGCTTTATGCAAGACCAATACATATGAGTTAAAGTATACCACATTGGATACTGTTGGGGGGGATGATTTACCTGGTACTAGCTGCAGTAGCCGGAGATCTGGCAATGAGTCTGGCTCTGCAGTGCAGAAGGGAGGGGGGAGAAAAGAGGAGAGCAGTAGTGATAGGGGACTCGATAGTTAGAGGTGCAGATAGGAGGTTCTGTGGTCGTGATAGAGAATCCAGGATGGTTTGTTGCCTCCCGGGTGCCAGGGTCAAGGATGTCTCTGATCGATTGCATGACATTCTGAAGTGGGAGGGTGACCAGCCAGATGTCGTGGTGCACATCAGTACCAATGACATAGCAAGGAAGAGTGAGGAGGTCCTGGAGAGTGAGTATAGAGAGCTTGGTAGGAAGTTGAAAAGCAGGACCTCGAGGATGGTAATCTCAGGATTGCTACCTGTGCTACGTGCCAGTGTGGGTAGGAATAGGATGTTCTGGAGGATGAACAAGTGGCTGAGGAACTGGCGTAGGGGGCAGGGTTTCAGATTTCAGGAAAATTGGGACCTCTTCTGGGGCAGGTGGGACCTGTACAAGAGAGGCGGGTTACACTTCAACTACAGGGGGACCAATATCCTTTCAGGGAGGTTTGTTAATGCTGTTGGGGGGGCTTTAAACTAGATTTGCAGGGGGATAGGAACCACAGTACCAGAGCTGACAGTGTGGCTGGGGTGAAAATAAATGATGTTAAAAGTTCAAGCAAATCCACTAATAGAAAGGTTGAGTGGTGGTAAAAATCTTCTGAGGTGTATATATTTCAATGCTAGGAGTATTGCGGGGAAGGCGGATGAGTTGAGGGCGTGGATTGACACGTGGAATTATGACATTGTAGAAATTAGTGAAACTTGGCTACAGGAGGGGCAGGACTGGCAGCTTAATATTCCAGGGTTCCGATGTTTCAGATGTGATCAAGGCAGAGGAATGAAAGGTGGGGGAGTGGCATTGCTTGTTAGGGAAAATATTACAGCAGTGCTCAGGCAGGACAGATTAGA
Organism: Mobula birostris; assembly: GCF_030028105.1. Taxonomy (NCBI): domain Eukaryota; kingdom Metazoa; phylum Chordata; class Chondrichthyes; order Myliobatiformes; family Myliobatidae; genus Mobula; species Mobula birostris. The sequence continues at coordinate 10,184,955 of NC_092387.1, read as the reverse complement.
GGGCTTGTCTACTGAGTCCTTGTGGGTGGAGCTGAGAAACAGGAAAGGTATGGCCACATTAGTGGGATTGTATTACAGACCACCCAATAGTCAAAGAGAATTGGAAGTGCAAATCTGCAGAGAGATAGCAGGCAACTGCAGGAAACATAAAGTTGTGGTGGTAGGGGATTTTAATTTTCCATATATTGATTGGGTCTCCCATACTGTTAGGGGTCTAGATGGTTTAGAGATTGTAAAATGTGTTCAGGAAAGTTTTCTAAATCAATATATAGAGGGACCAACTAGAGGGGATGCAATATTGGATCTCCTGTTAGGAAACGAGTTAGGACAACTGACAGAAGTCTGTGTAGGGGAGTACTTTGGTTCCAGTGATCATAACACCATTAGTTTCAACTTGATCATGGACAGGGATAGATCCGGTCCTAGGGTTGAGGTTCTTAACTGGAAGGCAGCAAAATTTGAAGAAATGAGAAAGGATCTAAAAAGCGTGGATTGGGATAGGTTGTTCTCTGGCATGGATGTGATCGGTAGGTGGGAAGCCTTCAAAGCAGAAATTTTGAGAGTGCAGAATTTGTATGTTCCTGTCAGGATTAAAGGCAAAGTGAATAGGAATAAGGAACCTTGGTTCTCAAGGGATATTGCAACTCTGATAAAGAAGAAGAGGGAGTTGTATGACGTGTATAGGAAGCAGGGAGTAAATAAGGTGCTTGAAGAGTTTAAGAAATGCAAGAAAATACTTAAAGAAATCAGGAGGGCTAAAAGAAGACATGAGGTTGCCTTGGCAGTCAAAGTGAAGGATAATCCAAAGGGCTTTTACAGGTATATTAAGAGCAAAAGGACTGTAAGGGATAAAATTGGTCCTCTTGAAGATCAATTCAAGGTCGGCTATGTGCGGAAACAAAGGAAATGGGGGAGATCTTAAATAGGTTTTTTGCGTCTGTGTTTACTGAGGAAACTGGCATGAAGTGTATGGAATTAAGGGAAACAAGTAGTGAGATCATGGAAACTGTACAGATCGAAAAGGAGGAGGTCCTTGCTGTCTTGAGGAAAATTAAAGTGGATAAATCCCTGGGACCTGACAGGGTGTTCCCTCGGACATTGAAGGAGACTAGTGTTGAAATTGCAGGGACCCTGGCTGAAATATTTAAAATGTCGCTGTCTACAGGTGAGGTGCTGGAGGATTGGAGAGTGGCTCATGTTGTTCCGTTGTTTAAAAAAGGATTGAAAAGTAATCCAGGAAATTATAGGCCAGTAAGTTTAACATCGGTAGTAGGTAAGTTATTGGAGGGAGTACTAAGAGACAGAATCTACAAGCATTTGGATAGACTGGGACTTATTAGGGAGAGTCAACATGGCTTTGTGCGTGGTAGGTCATGTTTAACCAATCTATTGGAATTTTTCGAGGAGGTTACCAGGAAAGTGGATGAAGGGAAGGCAGTGGATATTGTCTACATGGACTTCAGTAAGGCCTTTGACAAGGTCCCGCATGGGAGGTTAGTTAGGAAAATTCAGTCGCTAGGTATACATGGAGAGGTGGTAAATTGGATTAGATATTGGCTCGATGGAAGAAGCCAGAGAGTGGTGGTAGAGAATTGCTTCTCTGAGTGGAGGCCTGTGACTAGTGGTGTGCCACAGGGATCAGTGCTGGGTCCATTGTTATTTGTCATCTATATCAATGATCTGGATGATAATGTGGTAAATTGGATCAGCAAGTTTGCTGATGATACAAAGATTGGAGGTGTAGTAGACAGTTAGGAAGATTTTCAGAGCCTGCAGAGGGACTTGGACCAGCTGGAAAAATGGGCTAAAAAATGGCAGATGGAGTTTAATACTGACAAGTGTGAGGTATTGTACGTTGGAAGGACAAACCAATGTAGAACATACAGGGTTAATGGTAAGGCACTGAGGAGTGCAGTGGAACAGAGGGATCTGGGAATACAGATACAAAATTCCCTAAAAGTGGCGTCACAGGTAGATAGGGTCGTAAAGAGAGCTTTTGGTACATTGGCCTTTATTAATCAAAGTATTGAGTATAAGAGCTGGAATGTTATGATGAAGTTGTATAAGGCATTGGTGAGGCCGAATCTGGAGTATTGTGCTCAGTTTTGGTCACCAAATTACAGGAAGGATATAAGTAAGGTTGAAAGAGTGCAGAGAAGGTTTACAAGGATGTTGCCGGGACTTGAGAAACTCAGTTACAGAGAAAGGTTGAATAGGTTGGGACTTTATTCCCTGGAGCGTAGAAGAATGAGGGGAGATTTCATAGAGGTATATAAAATTATGATGGGTATAGATAGAGTGAATGCAAGCAGGCTTTTTCCACTGAGGCAAGGGGAGAAAAAAAACCAGAGGACATGGGTTTAGGGTGAGGGGGGAGAAGTTTAAAGGGAACATTAGGGGGGGACTTCTTCACACAGAGAGTGGTGGGAGTATGGAATGAGCTGCCAGACGAGGTGGTAAATGCGGGTTCTTTTTTAACATTTAAGAATAAATTGGACAGATACATGGATGGGAGGTGTATGGAGGGATATGGTCCATGTGCAGGTCAGTGGGACTAGGCAGAAAATGGTTCGGCACAGCCAAGAAGGGCCAAAAGGCCTGTTTCTGTGCTGTAGTTTCTATGGCCAACTCAGTATTACATCTGTCACAAATAGGATTAATATTGGGGAAAATACGCGCTAGTTTATCCTTTGACATATGGGTCCAATACACTACCTTGAACTGTATCAAGGAATGACGGGCACAAATAGATGAGTTGTTAACCAAATGAAAAAATTTACTCCATTGATTATCTGAAAATGACTCTTGAAATTCCAACTCCCAAGCATGTTTAATTTTGTCAGATATCATTCATAAACTCAATAACCGTTTATAGATTATAGTTATCAACCATTTTTGAAATGGTTTAAACTGAAAGAGAACATCTATCATATTAGGTGGATAAGCAGAAGGGTAATCCGCTAACTGAGAAAAAGACATTAAACAGTCCCCTAAAAACAAATCTGAAAAAGTTATTATGCCCTTGGTTTTCCAAATTAAGAAGGCCTTATCCGAAGTTGATGGTTTAAAAAAATAATTGAGATAAATATTACTAGAAAGAATAAAATTATTAAACTCAAAAAATCTATGAAACTGGAACCAAATTCTTAATGTATGTTTAATAACAGGATTAAATTCTTGTCTGCTAATCTTAGGAAGCAAAAAGGGAAGAGGAGCTCCCAGTAAGGAGGCCAAAGAGAACCCTTTCACCGAGTTTTCCTCCAAATCCAACCATGAAGGACATTCATGTATATCTGAATAGTGAATCCAAAAAGTAATATACGAATATTGATTGCCCAGTAGTACATTCTAAAGTTAGGCAAAGCCATACCACCATCCTTTTTTAATTTCTGCAGTAAGGGTTTACTCAATCTAGGATTTTTACTGTTCCAAATATAAGATGAAATTATGGAATCTATTCTGTCAAAGAACTTTTTAGAAACAAAAGAGGGAACTGCCTGAAATATACATAAAAATTTTGGTAAAACTATCATTTTAATAGCATTAATTCGACCTGTTAATGATAATGTCATAGGCGACCATTTAGAAAGCATTTGTTTGATGTAGCCAATTAATGGAAAAAAATTATATGTATATAGATCCTTAAAATATTTAGTAATTTTAATACCAAGATAGGTAAAGTAATTTTTAGCAAAAGTACTTGATGATTTGGATCCGAGTAATTACTAATAGGAAATAACTCACTTTGATGTAAATTTAATTTATAGCCAGAAAAACTACTAAATTCAGAAAGTATAGATAACATAGAAGGAATAGATTTCCTAGGATCTGAGATATAAACTAACAGGGTATCTGCATATAACGAAACCTTGTGTATTTTGTCCCCTCTCCTAATACCCTGAACAGTGTTAGAATCTCTAAGAGCAATAGCAAGGGGTTCTAAGGCCAAATTAAATAATAAAGGGCTAAGAGGGCATCCCTGCCGAGTACCCCTATGTAATCTAAAATAGGGAGATTTTTGATTATTAGTTATAACAGCAGCCATGGGAGCATGATAGATCAATTTAATCCAGGAAATAAATTCCGGGCCAAGATTAAATCTTTCCAAAACTCAAATAAGTAAGACCACTCCACCCTATCAAAGGCTTTCCCTGCATCAAGAGAAACAACACATTCACATTCTTTAGATGGTGAAGAGTGAATAATATTTAATAATCTTTGAATATTAAAATGTGAATATCTATTTTTAATAAATCTAGTTTGGTCATTGGAAATAACGGTAGGTAAATATTCTCAAGTCTATTAGGCAGGCAAAGCTGTCAAGTATCTGATTGGTGTCTCTTACTTCACTTGAAATTACCTTTTCACTCTCACGATGGCCTTCTGTAGGTCATGCCCAGACTTCAGTTTATTCTATTTAGAATGCCCAGACTTCAGTTTATTCTATTCAGAGATACAGCACAGAACAGGCCCTGCTGGCCCAATGAGCCACACTGCACAGCAACCCAACCCACCTCTTTAACATTAGCCTAATCATGGGACAATTTACAATGGCTAATTAACCTACCAACTGGTACGTCTTTAGACTGTGGGAGGAAACCAGAGCACCCAGAGGAAACCAGAGCATGTAGAGGAAGCCCACGAGGTCCACAATGAGAATGTACAAAACTCTTTACAGACAGCACTGGGATTGAGCTCTGAGCTCTGGAATGCCCAGAATAGTGTTGTGCTAACCGTTACTCTTAAAGGGTTTCTTGTAGGAGTCTCAATCATCGATCTTGAACGCCCTCACAACACTGAGAACGTCCTGGTTTATCCAAAGTTTCTGGTATGAGAAGGCTCAGTATGTTCTTGAAGGCAAACACTAATCCAAACATGAAGTCATGGCATATTCATTCTGATATGAGGACGACTCCCTCAGTATGACAAAATCCACCAATTCTAGGTAGTACTGCAAATATTCCTCCGCCTCCCTCGACCTTTGTGGTCTTCCCTCTTGCTGCAGCCTTCATTCTCAGCCTGAGTACTGGGAGTAGGAATACAGTGATCAGACTTAACAAATTGCCAAGATTAGTGTGTGGTATAAGAAAAGCTCAAGCTATTGTGAACCTTCTATATCTCAGGTCTTCACACTAAAACAATAACTCTGTTTCTGGCTCCAAAGATACTGCTTGACCTACAACTCACTCAAAATGCTGGAGGAACTCAGCAAGTCATGGAATATCTATGGATGGGTATAAACAGTCAGTGTTTCGGACCTACACCAGCCTGACTTGCTGAGTTCCTCCAGCATGTTGAGTGTGTGTTGCTCAACTTTTCCAGCATCTCTTGTGTTACTGCCTGAGCTGCTGAGTGCCTCCAACATTTTCAGTTTTTATGACAATATGATCTGTTTTGTGTTCCCCAATAGAAACTGTTAGAACTCTGTTAGTAATGCCTTGCATTGGGATGAAAGCCACAATATTGAACCAGAAAAGTCAGCTCAACCTTTGTAAATACATCACACTTTAAACACCACAAATCAGAGCTGAACCCTTGAAGTGGAACAAGTTTGCATTTAGCGGTGCTTAAAGGAGTGGGGTGGCACAAAGGAGTATACAGAAGTTGTTTAATGTCCGATTTACCCACAAGGAGTGGTTAAATACATTTATCTGTTTGTTGATCTAAGGACAAATACAGACAAGGGCAGTGTTCTCTTTCTTGCAAGACCAGAAGAAACCTTCATCCAATGTCCCTTTTGCTTATGGTTCATCCCAGAGCCAACCCAGAACTGGAGATGAAATGAGTTTGCATTTGCAAATTGACACAGGAAAGAAAGAAAGAAGGGCTTCCTTTCCAGTCAAGATTAACCAAAGGCCTGACAGGCAGTGAAATATAGTAAAGGATTCACTGTTGTGATGCAGAGGTTTGTGTAGAAATCCCGTCAGTGGAAGATTCTGACACAGCAAGCTGGCAGCTGGGAGGAATGAGCGATGTTCCCAGGCTGTCACAATTTACCAGGCCACAGCAGAATAATATTTATAGCAGAGACCATGCTTTCAAGGGAGATGAAACCCATGCCAAAAGGAATTAAAATAGCACTGACCATGAAGCAGGAAAGTGATAACAACTCCCAAGTGGGCATAATGATTTGTTCACTGACTATGAATTAAACTTGAACTTAGGACCTCACATCTCTGTGGCTAACTTCAGGAAAAAGGTTGGAACTGTGCAATTGGAAGAGAAAGCCATTCCACTCTGACTGAACAAAGGAAAATAAGATAAGATCCCAATCAGCTTAATCCACCCAGACTGGGTCTTGGGAACAGAGTCAAACTTCAAGTTTGGGAAAGTGGCAGACAGCAGAGTCAGACAGATCACAGAAGATTCTGCAGAGTACAGGGAATCAAAGCAGATCATGGAGATGGTACTGGGGAGAGATGCCCGGACAGGGGAAAGGATGAAGATGTTCTCAATTTATTGATTTGAATAACAGACAAGAGGATTGTAAAGAGCCAACGGTATTCATGAGTGACCAATATAATTAGAGTTACAGTGCCACAGGAGGCCACTCAGGGAGCCTGGACATCCAGGCATTGCCTCAGAACATCAGGGTCAGGAGCTGGGGGAAGCAGTGAATCTCGAGACTGCTCACAATGACATAAAACATGGACCGGTGTGTGCAGTATAGGCCCTTCAGCACACAACATTGTGCATGCTCCACTTCTACGCTCGTTTTGAGGCGGAAAATGACGTGGCAGTGAGGAAGACCACCCCTCCACCAAATGACCAGGTGCTGTGTCTTACTGTGGCCGATGTGAGGAGAACCCTGTGTTCCTGGCAGAGTGCTTAGAGGATGTGCAGCCCAGCTAGCTGAGATTCTCACTGACATCTTCAATATCTTCCTGAGCAGCGCCATCGTTCCTATGTGCTTCAAGGCCACCACCATCGTCCCCATGACGAAGAAGTCCTTAGTGTCCTGCCTCAACGACTACCGTCCCGTTGTGCTCACATCCATCATCATGAAGTGTTTCGAGAGGCTCGTCATGAGGCACATCAAGACCCTGCTGCCCCCTTCACTGGACCCCCTGCAGTTCGTGTACTATCCCAACCGTTCAACAGATGATGCCATTGCCATCACCCGCCACCTGGCCCTAACCCACCTGGACAAAACAGACATGTATGTTCGAATGCTGTTCATAGACTTCAGTTCAGCATTCAACACAATCATTCCTCAGAAACTGATTGGAAAGCTGAGCCTACTGGGCCTGAACACCTTCCTCTGCAACTGGATCCTAGACTTCCTGACTGGGAGACCTCAGTCAGTCTGGATGGGGAGCAGCATCTCCAACACCATCACACTGAGCACGGGGCCCCCCAGGGCTGTGTGCTCAGTCCACTGCTGTTCACTCTGCTGACCCACGACTGTGCTGCAACACACAGCTCGAACCACATCATCAAGTTCACCGATGACACGACCGTGGTGAGTCTCATCAGCAAGACTGATGAGTCAGCATACAGAGAGGACGTGCAGCGGCTAACGGACTGGAGCAGAGCCAACAACCTGTCTCTGAATGTGAACAAAACAAAAGAGATGGTTGTTGACTTCAGGAGGACACAGAGCGACCACTCTCTGCTGAACATCGATGACTCCTCCATAGAGATCGTTAAGAGCACCACATTTCTTGGTGTTCACCTGGCAGAGAATCTCACCTGGTCCCTCAACACCAGCTCCATAGTAAAGAAAGCCCGGCAGCGTCTCTACTTTCTGCAAAGGCTGAGAAAAGTCCATCTCCCACCCCCCATCCTCACCACATTCTACAGAGGTTGTATTGAGAGCATCCTGAGCAGCTGCATCACTGCGTGGTTCGGAAATTACACCATCTCGGATCGCAAGACCCTGCAGCAGATAGTGAGGTCAGCTGAGAAGATCATCGGGGTCTCTCTTCCCGCCATCACAGACATTTACACCATACGCTGCATTTCTAAAGCAAACAGCATTATGAAGGATCCCACACACCCCTCATACAAACTCTTCTCCCTCCTGCCATCTGGCAAAAGGCACCGAAGCATTCGGCTCTCACAACCAGACTATGCAACAGTTTCTTCCCCCAAGCCATCAGACTCCTCAATACCCAGAGCCTGGACTGATGCCAACCTATTGCCCTCTACTGTGCCTATTGTCTTGTTTATTAATTATTGTAATGCCTGCACTGTTTTGTGCACTTTATGCAGTCCTGGGTAGGTCTGTAGTCTAGTGTAGTTTTTGTGATGTTTTATGTAGTTCAGTGTAGTTTTTGTATTGTTCATGTAGCACCATGGTCCTGAAAAACATTGTCTCGTTTTTACTGTGTACTGTACCAGCAGTTATGGTCAAAATGACAATAAAAAGTGACTTGACTTGACATGATACATCTAACCCTCTCCTCCTACAGAGCCCATAACCTTTCATTTTTCTTACAGTTATGTGCCCATCTAACCCATGTTTTACATGTCCCTATTGTGGCAACCTCTACCATCACTCCGACAGTGCACTTCAGGCATGTGTAAAATACCTGACTCTGACATCTCCCCTAAACTTTCATCCACTTACATTAAATAGATGTCTTCTGGTATTGGCCATTGCTGCCCTGGGAAAAGGTGCTAGTTGTCCATTCTATTGATGGCTTGCACAATCTCATACACCTCTATCAAGTCATCTCTTATTCCCCTTTGCTCCAAAGAGAAATGTGTTAGCTTGATCAACGTTTCTTCACAGGGCATGATCTCAAATCCAGGCAGCATCCTGGTGAACCTCCTCTGCACCCTCCCTAAAGCTTCCACATCCTTTCTATAATGAGGTGACCAGAACTGAACATAGTTTTCCAAGTGTGGTCTAACCAGAGTTTCGTAGATCTGCAACATTACCTCACGCCTCTTGAACTCAATTCCCTAACTAATGAAGGCCAATATACCATGCACCTTGGTAATAACTCTATCAACATGTTGGGAAAATTTGAGTGATCTGTGGATGGACTTTGACCCCAATATTCCTCTATTCCTCCACACTGCTAAGATTCAGCCCATCAAGCTTGTACTCCCTCTTCGAGTTCAATCTTCCAAAGTGAATCACTTCACACTTTTCCAGATTGACCACGGCTGATCCGAACTTGGCCTCACCACCACATCCCATTCTCCTTATCCATAGCTCCCTTGTAATTTGACCCTCTGTCATTCTCTACCTCCCAGCCCAAGCCTCTCTTAAGTAGGGTGTATGAATTAAGGAGAAAAGAAATCTCTATTCCCCTCTGTCTGCTATGGCTGACTCCTTCATTTGAAACTATTCCTTGAATTTCTAGGGAACTCCACTAATGAAACAGTCTATCACTCATTCCATGCAGAATTAATAAGGTCCCTGCACATTCTTCTTCACTGAGCTCCACCTGTTAAACCTTCCTTCCTGCATCAACCCCTTCTTCCCAGTAATCAGAACCTTCTTTACACTGCCTCTCATGGAACATCCTAACCCTATGACACTTTCTCTGACAATAGACATCTTACTCTTTTCCCTCAGGAACAAGTAAATGAAAAGTTGCTCCATTTCTATTGGCTGAAGGTGGTGGAAGATAGGTTGAGCAAAAAAGGGCATTCCTCTTCGGAGCAAAGGAGGACAAGAGGTGCTTTGAATCTCCCTGAACAAGGACTTGTGGTGCAGGGCTTCCCATGGGCAGGTGTGGATGCTACATTTTTTCTCAGTGAAACATCTTTGTAGCAGAAAGGAGGAAGCATGAGAGACTGCAGATGCTCGAATCTGAATGCTAGAAAAGTGCTGCTGTCATGATGTGCACTGACAATGTCAGAACGCAAGTGTGGAGGAAGGACAAACTCCAATGTAGAGACGGTGGCCGGAGTTTATTCATAAAAATTCAAACAGAACATTGGTGGCTCAGCTGAGCGACACCGTGAGATGTAACATTCTCAAAACTAGGACCCTGCGATTAGTGCTAACCAGGCATCCCCTTGAATAATCCAAGTAAAATGGAATCCCCAAGATGATCAAAACAAACTTCACAAGTTTAAACAGAAAGCACCAGGAGACTGCATTCCAAAGAGTAAATCACATGAGGAAAAACACAAAGAACTCCAAACAATTAACAATTCGTGTTAAACAACTATTAACCCATTCAGATACTCTAAAAACGTCGGAGCCTGACACTGTCCAGCTCCCAAACTGGCCTGAAGAGCTCATTACAGCAGGGGCTTCAGCAGGGCCCGAGCACCAGGTATATCTTCTCCTCCCCTTCCTTCTTGCTTTCTATAGGGATTGCTCTTTCCATATCTCACTTGTCCAATTGTCCCTCTCCACCATTTCCCCTTCAGATACTTATCCATCTGCTACAGCTGCCCTACATCTCCTCCTTCACCACCATTCAGAGCCCCAAGCAGTACTTCCAGCTGAGACAGTCCTTCCCTTGAGAATCCATCAGAAAATTTATTCCATCCAGTGCTCCCGCTGCAGCCTCCCCTACTTAGGTGAGACTCAACACAGATTGGGGACCGCTTCATTGAGCACCTTCACTCCATCCACCAGAGTAAAAGCAAAACCATCCTTGGCAGTCCAGGGCCAGTAGCAACATTTACGGAGGGTATACCTTATGAATTAAGGTTGAGCGAGCTAGGGCTTTTCTCTTTGGAGCAAAAGAGGATAAGAGGTGACTTGATAGAGGTGTACATGATGTTAAGAGTATAGATAGAGTGAATAACCAGAAACATTTTCCCAGGGCGGAAATGGCTAATACAGATGGACATAATTTGAAGGTGATTGGAGCAAAGTGTAAGGGGGGTGTCAGAGGTAAGTCTTTACACAGAGAGTAGTGGGTGCATGGAATGCCCTGCCAGGGGCATTTAAGAAATTCTTAGATAGGCACATGGATGATATAAAGATGGAGGGTCATGTCAGAGGGAAGGGTTAGATTGATCTTAGAGTAGGTTAAAAGGGCGGCACAGCATTATGGGCCGAAGGGCCTACACTGTGCTGTAGTGTTCTATGTTCTTTGTTCTGTAACAGCCAGGGACTTTGGGTGGCCAGCATTTCATTTCCATGCCCCACTCCCACACCTACATGGCTGTCCACGGCCTCCCTCACTGCTGAGTTGAGGCTAGACACAGATCAGAGGAATCACATCTCTTATTCCCTCTGGGTAGTCTCCAACCTGATGGCATGAACATTGAATTCTCAAACTTTTGTTAACTGCTCCCCCTCTGTCCCTTTTCCCCATTTTTTTTCCTCTCTCTCTCCTCCTGACCCAACTGGCCCCCATCACTTCATGTCTTTCTTCCACTCTTCCACTCCACCTGTCCATCACTCCCTCTCTTTATTCCATTGTGCATCTGTCACAAGAGGGCGCTGGGAGGTGGACCCAAATGCAAGACACAGACACTGAAGTACAAGGAACAGGACTTGACTAGAGTAGGGTCGTGACACGATACAGACAAGGAGCAGGGACAAGAACGCAGACTTGGGCTAGGACATGGACACGATAGGGAACCCGGACAAGGAACTATGCACTAGGAGCCTGGGCTTGGGCTCCGAGCCAGAGACTGGACAAGGACCCAGAACCTGGGTCTTGCCTCAGGCTTGGGCCCCAGAACCAGGCAAGGACATGACATGACTACAGGACAGGACATGGCTGGGGTCTAGAGTCTTGAGGCTGCGGGCTGGGGCCTTCGGTCTTGTGCTGCAGGTTGGGAGCTGGGGTCTTGGAATGCAGAGGCTGATAACTTGGAGGTTGGAGCTTGGAGACAGACTGGGAACTGTACATCATCATAGAGCCGGGATTTATCCTTCGAAAAGCCGGGACTCATCTTTAACACGACACTAATATGAGACGGGACAGTACATAGACATAGAGCCTGGAATTATCCTTAGACAAGCCAGGACTCAACTTCTTCTCCACACCAAGGTGGGACAGGACCATCCGTTGGGTAACGGCAGAACGGCTGGACTTACCCAACACAAGCAAAGACAAGACAAGACAGGTCCTCCCGCAGGGCAATGGCAGAACGGCCTGACTTACCCCATGGAGGTGAGGACAAGACGAGACAAACACCGAAGAACGACAGACAGTTCCATCTCTGCATCAGGGTTGCTCCAAGTTGCAGTTCAGCCAGCAACCTCAGCTGGCTACAGAAACAGCCAGATTTCTACCTCGCTCGGAGTGGCTGGCAGCCACTCAGCTGGCCCAGGAAACAGCCGAATACATACCGCAAAGACAGCTCTGACTACTGACAGCAAGGCTCCATGAGGGGGTGGTTCCCCAACATGGCCTAAAGATGGCAAATGGCCACTCTAGCCTTCCACCAGCAGGTTGCTTCCAGGGGATCTTGACAAGACAAAACAGCAGCCTACATTCGTCCCCAAGGCTACTTGTATTCCAAGCCCCAAGATGGGAATCAGGTGCCTATGATTAACTCAACCGAAACAAGGGACAGCTGGAAGACCCGGAGTTGAGTCCACGGACTGGACCGTGAACTGGAATGCGAACTTCACGGACCGGACCATGACAACATCTTCCTCTCCAATCAGATTCCATCCTCTTCAACCTTTTGTCATTTCCACACATCACCTCCCAGCTCCCCTCTCTCACCTGCCTATCTCCACCTCACCTGAATCACCCATCACCCCCCCAGCTCGAGCTCCATTCTTCCCCCCCACCTCTTTGGCTCTCTCCCCTTCTTCTTTCCAGTCCTGGTGAAGCTTCCTAACATAAAGTGCCAACTGTCCATTTCCCTCCGCAGCTGTGGCCTAACCTGCTGAGGTCCTTGAATACTTTGTGTGTAATAGCATTTTTTTGTCTTTTGACATGAGCTTCAATAGTGTATCTACCATCTGCACAATGTACCACCGTTTCTCACCCAGGCCCCTCTAACAACACCCCTCATACCTGTCAGCTCTACCACCAAGGAAGATAACAGCTTCCTGGACACACCACCCCTTCATACTCTGGACTATTTGGACTTGGAGATGTGGTAACTCTGTCTTCACCATCTTTGGTCCTAAACCCAGGAGCTCACTGCCAAAACAACACTGGGGAACATCTTTGGCCTAGACTGCAGAAAAATAAAGCAGGAATTCACCACCTCCTCTTCAGGGACTAGAAGTGATGACCAAATAGTGTTTGTCTTCCCAGCAACACACGTGTCCAGAAAAAAATAAAACTGACACGTCCATTGTTTTAAAAAGACCAAAGTTGAAATAATCAGACACTGGGATATAATTAATGGTGGGAAACCTGTAAAAACTAGAATTGTACCCTCTGGAAACAGAAAGGACAAGTTGAATTATGAGGGAGTTTGAGAGGGCAAATGGTGATCGACCAAGTTTTTACTGGTTGGTGAATCATTAATGAAGACAGACAGGATTATATGGTCGATGAAGAGGGAGTACTGAATGTTCCAATGTTAGAATATGGAATGCATTCAAAGTGCTGACAAAGCCAAATCAAAATGCTTGGCTGGAAACAGATATTCCAAAGGGAGGATGGAAAGAGCAGAGGAGTTAAAGGGTGCCGCTCCGGCAGTGAGCCGACACTAATGGGGGAAAGATGGGCTAAACCATGAAGAGGCAGACAGGATCAGAATCGGGTTTAATATCACTGCCATATGTCGTGAAATTTGTTTTGCAGAAGCAATACAGTGCAATAAGCTATTTAAAAGACTATAAATTACAATTAGAAATATATAAAAATAGAAATTAAATAAGTAGTGCTAAAAGAGAGCAAAAATAGTGAGCTAGTGCTCATGACTTGATTCATTGTCTGTTCAGAACTCTGTCGGCAGAGGGGAAGAAGCTGTTCCTAAAACATTGAGTGTGTGTGTCCAGGCTCCTGTACCTCTCCTTTGATGCTAGTGATAAGAAGAGAGCATGTCCTGAGTGATGGCATCTATAAAGATGGATGCTGCCTTTTTGAGGCATCAAATTTTGAAGTGTCCTCCTATATAGTGACCCCTCCATACCACAGGGTGATGCAACCGGTTGGAATGCCCTCCACGGTCCGTCTGTGGAAAGTTGCTGAAGTCTTTGGTGACATACTGAACCTCCTTAAACTGATGTCATGCCTTCTTTGTAATTGTATCAATATGTTGGGCCCAGGATAGATCTTCAGAGATGTTGACACCCAGGAACTTGAAACTACTCACTCTTTCCACTGCTGATCCCTCAATAAGGACTTGTATGCGTTCCCTTGATGTCCCCTTTCTGAAGTCTACGGTCAATCCGTTGGTCTGATGTTGAATGTGAGGTTGCTGTTCCGACCCTAATCAACCAGCTGATTTATCTCACTCCTGTATGCCTCCTTTTCACCAGCCGAGATTCTGCCAGCAACATCAGCAAATATATAGACGGTGTTTGAGATGTGCCTAGCCACACGGTCATGTGTGTAGGGAGAGTTGATCAGTGCGCAGGAAGATACCACGGGTCCATTCCAAAAGTTAAGACAGAGAAACACAAGAGCCTGCAGATGCTGGAATCTGGAGGAACAAGCAAACTGCTGGAGGAACTTGGTGGTGCAGACAGCATCTATGGAGGGAAACAGAGCTCAATGTTTTGGGTCATGATCCTTTATCTAGAATGGAATTCTAAGACTACATCCCTGTCTGTTTTAATATCAGGAATGCCAGTGTCACTTCGATCTATCAGCTGAGACCAAGGATAAAGCTTATTGTCTTGTTCGTTCTGCCCAATTTACCCAGACAGATCGATCTATCCTTCCCTGGATATCTTCAGTGGGCACTGGATTCAACCAAGCGTGATTTGAAACACTATATAGATACATTACTTCCTTTTCTCCCTTCACCCTCAGATGTTCTAGTACAAGTGTTAATCTCTCTTAACTGTTCAAATTCTTTGGCTCGGTGCTGCCAGACGTCCTGGTTTGGGTCAGTCTTTCCCCGCCCCTACTTTGAACTTCAGGAACATTCATGGATTGGTGTTTTTAATACATTGTGTAAAAATTGGCTAATCAACTGCAACATCAACAACCCCTCATTCAGTGGTTATCCTCACTTTCCGCTTCATGTTCATTGCCCTTCTATAGTCTATAATTAAAATCATTCAGCCCCATTGGAGTCTTCTCCGCCGTCCCATCATGGCTGATCTATTATCCCTCTCAACCCCCATTCTCCTGCCTTCTCCCCAAAACCATTGAAGCACTTACTAATTGAGAAACTATCAATTTCTGCTTTAAATATACTCAATGACTTGGCCTCCATACCCATCTGTGGCAATGGATTCCAGATTGCTCGAGTTAAAGAAGTTTCTTCTCATCTCTGTTTTAATTGGACGTATCTCTACTCTGAGGCTGTGCCCTCTGGTCTTAGACTCCCCCACTATAGGAAACATCCTATTCCACTTCCATTTTATCTAGGCCTTTCAATAATCATTAGCTTTTAATGAGATCCTACATCATGCTTCTAAACCAGGGGTTCCCAACTTGTTTTTATGCCATGGCCCAATACGATTAAGCAAGGGGGTCCATGCACCCCGGGATGGGAACACTGTTTACTCCAGTGAGCACAGGCCCAGGGCGATTAAACACGCCTCGTGCAGTAACCCTTTCATTCCTGGAACCATTCTCATGAACCTCCTCTTCAATGCCAGCATATAAGGGGTCCAGAACTGCTCACAGTACTCCAAGTGCGGTCTGACCAGTGCCTTATAAAGCCTCAGCATTATATCCTTGCTCTTATATTCTAGTCATCTGGAAATGAATGCTAACATTGCATTTGCCTTCTTTACGCAACCTGCAAGTTAACCTTCATGCACAAGGACCCCCAAGTCCACTTGTATCTCTGAATTTTGAATTTTCTCCCCATTTAGAAAATAGTCTATGCCTTAATTCCTTCTATGAAAGTGCATGAAAGTGTACACTTCCCTACACTATATTCCATCTACCATACACCCTGCTTCCTCAACACTACCTGTCCCTCCACCTATCTTTGTACCATCTGCAAACTTGGCCACAAAGGCATCAATTCTGTCATCCAAATCATTGACATACAATGTGAAAAGAAGCAATCCCAATACCGATCCCTGTGAACAACACTAGTCACCAGCAGGTACTGAAAGGTCCCCCTTACTCCCACTCTTCCTCCTGCCAGTCAGCCGGTTTTCTATCCATGCTAGAATGAACTACAGTAATAAATATTTCATGTCCTGCTGGTCAACGGAAAGCTCACAGTATTATTGTCCTGATTTCCCTGGCGTTCTCCCCTGCCTGACACCAAGTCTAACACCTGGTCTATCCCCCTTTGTTCTTCAATACGTTGAGTTTAGAAACAGTCTAATTTAGCTTTAACAACTCATTGCACTGCTCCACATGACACAGAGGCAGTGTCGCCCTGGTTGCCTGCTTCTCCTCTGTGCTCCAGTCCCAGTCCAAGGTTGCTGGCTCAGCATCTTCCTGGTGGTTTCAAGGCTTTCCATGGAGACGTGCATTGAACAATGTATTGCAGAGATGACATAGCTCTCAGCAACTACCAATTGACCTGAATCATCCTGACTTTTCCGTCCACGGCTCCTGATGTGGCTCTCCTACGTCGGTGGGACTTAGCACAGACCAGTGTCCACTTTGCCGAGATCCTTCACTCTATCCTCGTGGTCGTCTGGAACTCTTGGTTGCCAGCCTTTTTAATTCCTCTCCCCATTCCCACATTGACCTGCCTGTTCTCAAACTTTTTCCACTGCCAGGATGAAGCCAGCTGCAAATTAAAAGAACAGCACCTCATATTCTGCCTGGGTGATCTACAACCCAGTGGCAAGAATATCCAATCCTCCAATTTCAGCTAACTTGTTTGTCCTCTGTTCCTTTTCTCTCTCCTACTGATCCACCCAGTCCCTTCTACACCCATCAAAGCCCCACACCACCCTGTTTGTCTCCCCTCCTCCATCCACTCCATCTGCCCATCACCCACATACTCCTCCCTCTGTCTCCTCCAATCTGCCCTCCCCACCTGCCTCACTTGATTCCACACTCCACCCTCCTCTCCTATCTAATCCCATCATCTACAGCCCTTTGTCACCTCCACCTCTCACCTCCCAGCCTCTGTCACTATTGCCACTCTTCCTTCTTCCATCTGCCTATCATCCCTCCTCACCTGGATCCTCCTGTTACCTGCCAGCTCTGGCCCCACCGTTTCCTCCGTATCATTTTACCAACTATCTCCCCTCTTTCTTTCGGTCCTCATGCAGGGTCTCGACCCAAAATGTCACCAGTCCACATCCCTCTGCTGATACTGAGATCCTCCAGCAGTTCGCTGCTGAATATCTTATTTATTGGTGGTGAGAGGGAGCTTGTGTTGTCTGGTGACGCAGCAAAATCACTGATCCCGTCACATGTTCGAATGAGGTAAAAGGACAAAGATAACAAGGTTCAGGATCTTTGAACGATGGAAAATGTAAACTTAATGTAAAGATAAAGGAAGACATGTAAAGTTTAGGAAGCTGAAGTCAGACTGGGCCCTACAGGAATATAAATAAAACTGGATTGAACTTAAACAGGGAATCAAGGTTGACAGAAGAGGCCTTGAAATGTCCTTGGTGAGGAAGGGTGAGGAAAATCCCAAGAAGATAGGTAGGGAGAGGGAAATACCAATCAAGGACTTGTGCTTGGAGCTAGAGGATGTGGGTGAGATATTGTGTACTTCGCTTGGTGTTCAGTGAGGAGAGGGATATCAAGCACAATGGGATCAGAGTAGGATGTCTAGGGCAATAAGGATGAATTGTTAGGTCTCCTGAAGAACATTAAGATGGATAAGTCCCAGGGTGTTGTGGGATCTATCCCGGATAATTGAGAGAGACAAGAGAGAAGTTTGCTGATGTTTTGGCAGAGATCTGTATATCCTCTCTAGCTCCCAGAGAAATGGAGAGTAGCCAATGTTGTTTCTCTATTTAAGAAAGGCAGCAGGAATAATACAACAAATTAAAGCTGCTGAGCCTTACACCAGCGCCAGTGGAGAGGATTTACTTGCATTTGGAAAAGCAAAAGAAGCAGCTTGGCTTCGAGCAAAATTGATTGAGTTTCTTAAGGAGGGATTGAAGATGACTCACGAGGGTAGGGTAATGAATGTCTTTTACATGTAGTTTAGTGAAGCAAGGTCCCTCCTGCTAGGCTGATCCGCAAGATTAAGACACATGGGATCCACTGTGCTGTGGATTCAGATTTGGCTTGGCCATAGAATACGGAGGATAATGATGAAAGAATTTCTCTCTGACTGGAAATCTGTGACCAGTGGTGTTCCACAGGAACCAGTGCTGTGACCTCGATTGTTTGTGGTGCACAAAACGTAGGTTGGTTGAATTGTACCATTGCATTTGACATAAAAGTATGGCGAGCGAGGGAGGTTGTCAGATGACACAGCAGGATATAGATATAGAACTATGGGTGGTGAAATGGCAGATAGAGTTTAGTCCGGACAAATGTGAGGTGTTCTACTTTGGAATGTCAAATATGAAACGAAAGAAAACTGCAAATGCCAAGATCCCCTGGCGCATTGATGAACAGAGAGATGTTGAGGTGTAAGTCTATAGCTTCCTGAAAGCAGCAACACTAATCAGTAGGGTGGTAATTAAGGGCAGTAGCAAACTTGCCTCATCAGACAGGATGTTGGATATAAAGGCCGGGAAGTCATGTTGCAGCTGTATAAAACTCTGGTCAGGCCACATCCGGAGTGTTGTGTGTAGCCCTGGTTAGTGCATTACAGAAAGAATGCAGAGGCTTCAGTGAGGGTGCAGAAGAGACTCGCTAGGATGTTGCCTGGATTAGAGAGAATTGGCTGTAAAGAGAGGTTGAATAAACTTGGTTTGTTTTCTCTGGAGTGACGGAGGCTGAGGTGAAACTGATCAGGAGTTTATAAAATAATGAGAGGTTGATCGAGTAGACAGTCAGTGTCCTTTTCCTAAGTCAGAAATGTTGAATACTTGAGGACACAGGTTTATGGTGAGAGGGGGAATTTTTTTTTTACACAGAGTGTGGTAGTTACGTACATCAAACACGCTGCCAGGAATGGCGGTGAAGGTAGGTATGGCACTGATGTTTAGGGAGCATTTAGACTGGCACATGGACATGCAGGGAACTGAAAAATGTACACCTTTTGCAGGAGGATGGGATTAGTTTAATTTGCTATCATGGTCAGCACAGATATTGTGGACCAAATGGCCTGTTTCTGCACTGTACTGAGCTATGTTCAGACATTGACATGTTTCAGAAGCTTCAATAACTTGTTTCCATTGTGACTACAGGTCGAGTACCCCCTATCCAAAAACCTCCAAAGTCCAAAATTCGAGCACTGGCATGACATCACAAACGGAAAATTCCACAAGATGCTGGGAAGGTCCCCAGGTCTCTGCGCACCACAGACAGCTCTGAGAAGTGACCTCACATATGCATTGAACAGAAGTTAATGAAAAACAGAAAAACACGGCAGAAAGTGAAAAATTAAGATCTTGATAGTGTATTGAATGAGTGGATTCGTCAGTGAACATATGCTGCTTAATGGTATGTTGATCATGAAACAAGCAAAGATCTATCACGCCGAACTGAAAATCAGAATTGTGAATACTCAGCAGGCTGGTTGCAGAAATTTAAGAAAAAGCAGGGGATTAAATTTTTAGATACTATTGGTGATAAAGCATCTGCTGATCACAATGTAGCTGTAAGGAAAAAGTTAAATGTGATCCCTCCTTGGTACATGTTAAAATACAATGGAAGTCTGTAAGACAAACTGTGTTAGCTCACAGTGAGGTTGTTTTGAGAAAGTACAAGAGAACCAGTCCACAGCCACGTTTTGATGAAGTTAAGGGAGTACAAGTCTGTAGTCATAACCCTGGAAGATGGTGAAAAACATGAAGGCAAGGTCATTGTGCAGGTGCAGGTACCAAATGCATGGGAAGTCCAGTGTAAGGGGTTTTGAAGGGTATAAAAGGGGCACTTTTTTGGTGCAAGAGAGAGAGTTTTGCAGTTGGATAGGTCACGGCTGGTGACGAGTGCTGAAATAGGGAAGAATACATCTAGAGAGCAAGAGTATATCAATTTGTAGTTAGAGGTAGACTTTGGAAGAGAGAGAGGGAGAGGAGAAGCATTCCGCAGATCAGCTCATTTAGAGAATGGTAAGTATTCTCAAAAACTTTTATAGTTGTACTGTGGAGAGCATTCTGACAGGCTGCATCACTGTCTGGTATGGGGGGGGGCTACTGCACGGGACCGAAAGAAGCTGCAGAAGTTTGTAAATCTAGTCAGCTCCATCTTGGGCACTAGCCTACAAAACTACCCAGGACATCTTCAGGGAGCGGTGTCCCAGAAAGGCAGGGTCCATTATTAAGAACTTCCAGCACCCAGGGTATGCCCTTCTCTCACTGTTACCATCAGGTAGGAGGTACAGAAGCCTGAAGGCACACACCCAGTGATTCAGGAACAGCTTCTTCCCCTCTGCCATCCGATTCCTAAATGGACATTGAACCCATGAACACTACCTCACTTCTTTTAATATACAGTATTTCTGTTCTTGCACATTTAAAAAAAATCTATTCAATATACATAATTGATTTACTTGTTTATGTGTTATTATGTTTTATTTATTTTTTTCTCTCTCTGCTGGATTATGCATTGCATTGAACTGCTGCTGCTAAGTTAACAAATTTCACGTCACATGCCGGTGATAATAAACCTGATTCTGTTTATTTTGATTTCCTACTGCTACTACTTCCTACTGTAGAGATCTGTTTTTCCTTTTCTACTGCATTTGTGCGAGTTCGAATGAAGTGTTTTTTGTGGCCTTGCACGCGTGTGCTGCTTCCTTTTGTTTCTGAATGCACATGCCAATACCCTGAGCTGAACCAGGAAAGAACACATAATAAGGTAACTTTTGTTCACAGCAACGGAGAAATTCATTGATGAGTTCGCCAAGATTGTTGCTGATGAAAATCTAACACCAGAACAAGTTTACAATGCTAATTGTTTTTATGCCTTACATAAAACCTAAAAATAGTAAAATACAAATACAGTGTACTGCAACCTTTTAATCAAAATACAGTATTGTTGGTGGAGACTCAAAGTCTGCCGTTGTTTGTTGTTGTTCAGCAGCTGATTCAGGGATTCTCCTGATGCTGGCGAGCTGCTTTTGTTACCCTGAACACATTATACTTTCATCATATTGATGGTATGTAATACTTTTTACTGTTAAGTACATATGTGTGATGAATAAGCGTAAGACAAAGACTGCTCACCAGTAGCACAGAAATTCAGAGTCGGAAATGATGGCGATCTCAAGCTACTCCGTTATATCTTCCAAAATCTGTAAAAAATCTTCTGGCCCCAAGCATTTTGGATAAGGGCTACTCAGCCTGCATTGTATTTAGCGGTTTGATATGGTAATATCGATAATTAGTCGAGTTCTATGAACTAAATTCACTCCAACTCCGAAAGCTTCAACTGGGCTCAGACTGTTTCTCGCAGATTACCACAGCTAACCCACCCCACTTTCCTAATCCTTTGAGACGTTTCTCTGCCATCATCTGTTCAGCTCTTCGACACGCAGAGCTTGTTTATTTTTTCTAATATAACATACAACATCAACACCCATTTTAATAGTCTTTCTGTGGTAATGATGGAATTTATAGGCCTGTCATCAACTTCTCCTATGGTGTTAGTTGAAGCTTCGTTGTGTAAACTCTGATTATCACTGAGTAGTAGACAGCCGTCGATCCCAGAGGATCAGAGGATCATGGGTTTACGCCACTGGTGGACTGTGCTGTCTCCAGGGTGGGAGGATTTGAAGAATCGGCTGTTGCTCATGCAGCAGGTTCCCCCTCTCCACATGACTGATGTAGCCCAAGGGAAGGGCAAGCGCCGATACAGCTTGGCACCAGTGTCGTCGCAGAGGTTGCCAGAGTGAAGTTGTAAACAACATCAAACTGCCTTAGGGACCCCGGCTCCGGATTTCTTCCTCGGGGTTTACTCCCGCAGCCTTTCCCATGGGTGGGTAGGGCCGCAAGGCAGCGGAGGTTTAAAATCAGAGTTTTCTTTCTCCTAGTCGGGCTGCTGTGCCCCACCTGCCCAAAGCAACTGGTTTTGAGGTGGTAGTGATCCACCTTTGTCCCTTCTCCTGTCAGTAAAAACAGTTCCGCTGGACCTAGTAGCTAAGCCACACGTGAAGGTTAGGAGTTGGACTTGGTTGTCAGAGGCTGTTAGAGACGCACACCATTTGGAGCACTTTATCGGTAGTGGGAGCTTATCCCCAATACCACCCCTGGCTATGACAGCCTTAGGAACCTTATCACTGAGCAACTGGAATTCCAGAGGGACCAGTTTCTCTGAAGGATCTGCCTTTGACAAAATCAGCCGATGTTTCTCTCTGGAACTTCTCACAGCCTCACGGTCAGTGCAGTACAAATGGACGTCCAGCAACTGTCACAGTGACAGAAACACAACAGCTCAGTGTGTACAACAAGATCCCACAAGTGGAATGTGATGATGATATCCCATCTGTTCTGGTAATTATTCATGTATGAGTATCAGTCAGGGAACAGTCAACACTGTGCTGTGAGATGGGCTTTTTCACATTGATCCCTGGAGGATAAGCGGTGCCTTGGTTTAACATCTGACAGTGTAGATCCTCCTGGGTGATGCTCTAGAGTGCCAGCTGAATGGAAGAAACGGCCTCCTTCAGTGGGAAGAATGTTTTCAACACGGCCGACACGTCGCAGTGGAACAAAGGCTGAGAGGCTAGAGGAAGTGACGGCCAATCTTCAAAAGGTTTTAGTTCAATTGCTTCGAAGAGACAACTGACCACGTTTCAGAATTCAGCTGCATTCCCCTCGTACACCTGAAGGAGGTGCTGTGACTTGCTTTTATTTCCAAGTCTCCTGGTCGATAAAGAGCCGGACTGAGAGTCAAGAGCGTAGGGGGAGACTGGAGATTGTGCAAGGTTTCCATGCGCGCCCCAGCAGCGTTACTGCAGCCTCACTGAAGCTGAACGAAAAAAACTTTAAAAATTGCAAATTTGCAGCTTTCTTTTCAAATCCTTTTGATCTCCTGAGCTCTCAACACAACAGATCTCATTCACTGGTGAGCTTGCATGATCACATTAGCTACAGTACACTGGGCCTCTGTGGTTTCTGAGCCTTAGATCAACTTCCACTAATTAAAACTCAAAATCATGAACTGCCATCTTACATGTTGTAAGACAAGAGATTGGCCTTGTACCTCTGTTACCCATATCCTTCCATCTGTTGTGTTCCATCCTTGTTATAAATGACTTGATCGTAGATTCTTTGGATCCTCATCTAGCTTTTTATGTATCATATTACTTCTGTAAGGATGAACAGACCCTTCTGTTATTCGTTATCCTGCCCTACTAATAAACCTGCCCATTCAATAGTCATCTCCCTTTACTTACATGGGCGTCTCCCATCTTTGCCCATGACTCACTTGTGATGTTTATTCCGGAACTGTAGCCAACCCCATTCATTCACCCACCCACGTCACATCCACATTCATACCATCTTTGCCATTCTCTGACCAGTCCCCATCACCTGACTAACCCACAAACCAATCACCCTCCTCCCTCATCTGTTCAGCAGCTGCATGGTAAGTTTTACTCAAAGTTTTGGCATAACTATTACTTTTAAGTCGGTATCTTCAACTCTGGCCCCTGAACAACTGAAATCTCTTCTCTCCATTGGCCCGAAATATTGCCTCCCATTCTCACCTCTGAGACATATTGGCCCTCAGCGTCATTATACCTGATACTCTCCCTCTGCCCGGCCAGTCAGTGGGTTGTTACAAGCATAATGGCCACATCCTAGTTCGATGAGAAAATGCAGTCTCTGTCCACCCATCTGGAAACAGGGTTGCAGATTTGCCTCTGGATGAGGGATTGAATAGATTAGGAACTAGTCTTGTCTTATTTCAGATTTCAGAAGTTCAAAGTACTTTTATTATCAAAGTATGTATAAATTATACAACCTTGAGACTGGTCTGCTTACAGGCAGCCACAAAGCAAGAAACCTGAAAGAACTCAATTTTTAAAAAATGACCATCACTGAATGCGCAGAGAAAGATTTAAAAAAACACAAATCATGCAAAGAATAAAAGCAAGTAACAGCATTCCGAACCAAATTGAGTCCAGAGATCCGATCCCGGAGTAGGCCCACAGCCTCGATCTCAGTTAATCATATAGCCGGCAAATCGCCACAAAGCTTGCAGGCGTAAAGTGCGTAGCCATGGGGAGGGGAGTGAACATCACGGGAATCGGCCCAACCCCTGCCTCTGCTGCCAACACCTGCCCTCCCAGTCTATCTAGGCCGAGCGTTTAAATCATCCAAACGCTGGATTGCACAAACTCCGCTGTAGTGATATGCTCTGGACCTAGACCTCGCCACCCAGCCCGAAGCCATTCTCAACCTTTCCAAATCAGCTTGGCGCTTTGAGCAATCCAACCTCATTCTTGGTTTAGGTGAAACTCCTCTGCATCAACTCCACTCCGAATTGCTCGCTACGACTCCTTTCCCAACTCTAAAACCAACTCGAACACAGTACACTCCGACTTCGCAACACACCAGCACAGATCAGCCCTTGAGTCAGTTTCGTCTTTGTTTGTGGTGATAGTTTACCACAATTTACCCCAGAAAAGGCATTAATAACCCTTTTAGACATACCTCTTGCCTTCTGAACTACCAGGACCATGTCACCAATGATGGTAGTACCATCTTAAACTGGAAGTCATGGGCATTGTTTTTTTTTTAAAGAATAAAGTATTTGAGATAGGTTTATTAAGTGTAATGAACAAAAGCTGCAGGTAAATTAACAGGAAAATCCTACAATAATCTGTCTATTCCAGATGTGGAAATGGAAAAAAGGTAGGAAGGAGATTGGCACAGGGACCTGAAAGGTAAGGCATATATAGACCTATAACCAGTCTTTCTTGCTGAAATGAAAGCATAACACAGTGGATTCAAAAAATCTACTATAAAACTGAAAGTTAATACTCCAACACAATCCATCATGTCATTCAATAAAATCAGAAAATGCTGGAAATAGTCAGCAGGCAGAGAGGGAGAAACAGAATTTCAGATCAATGGCCCTTCACTAAAACCCATGCTATCTCATCGCTGACTACATTAGAGTATGACCACAATCAAAGTAATTTCAGATCCATTTAGCATTTTTTCCCATACTATCTGCTCATGGGATACCTATTTTAGAAAAGGACCTCCCTTAGTTTGGAATCATATCTTGGGAATGATATCCATCAGTCTGGAATGTCTGACGTGGAATATTCCCCAATCACAGCGGTCACACTCTTAGGGCAGCAAATGTTTGTGATGTCGGGCTTTTGATTTAAAATGTTAGCTGTATTTCTCTCCCCACAGGTGCCGCCTGACCTGCTGGGCGTTCGCAGTGTTTGCTGTTGCTACGTCAGATTTCCAGCATCTGATTTTTTTTGGAATGAGCTGCATTTGTCTGATCTGTGGGAATGAGGTCCCCCGATCTGGATACAACTCTCAGAGAATGTCATCATCCGGAGTGTAATGGATTTCCATGGAGTGATCTCCTCAGTCTGTGATTCTGGTGCCAAGGACTGAGCTCCCAGACTAGGATTACATTTATCTGGGAATAATTGGCATCTGGGAGACTGGTTCTGGGAAATTAATTTTAGTCTCAGCTGGCCATACTTTCTGTCTAAGGGTCTGCTGTGGCTTTGGATCTTGTAACTGCCTGGAAATACCTGCTTTCCCAAGCCCACAGGTAGGCCAAAGTGCTTTGCACTCACAATATAATTTGACTTTTGGGAGCAGAGATTCCACTTACAATGTTTTTCAGAGGCATTTACAATTCTATATGCACAAGTGTGATATCCTGTTTCCTTGAACTGAGATTAGTCACATATGTAAAGTGAGATTAGGAATCACTTTGTCATGTGTCACATTTATAAACAGCAAGCAATTCATCTTCTTACAGTCAGAAACAGCTGTGCTGTTCCCTGGAATCATGTAACAATATCGCCCCTGTTGCAGCCCCAGCAGTTATGCGGGGCAGTAATTAACAGTGAATCTGTAAGCAGTGACTGGGGGTTGTGCCAACGGCAGAGAAAAGTCACCATAAATGGATTTCACTCAGAGGCCGGTAACGGCTGCAGCTTTGCTGGTTGTGATTAGGAAAGTGATTTGCCAGTTTACAAGCAAAGATCCACTAAATGAGATATAATACATTCTAGGTTTCAACTCTCCTCCATGCTATAGCTTAGTGAGTTCCCAGGAGGCTGTTCAGCTGTGACACCAATAATAGCCAAACAGTAAATACCCCAATTCCTCTTCTCCTTGAATTGGAGATTTCCATTTATCAAACTTCCAATGTTTCAGATTCTACTTCAAGCATGCAGGGTGATGCATGTTGTATACTTGGGAAGTCAAATATACAGTAAATGGTAAATGGGGGACTAAGGAACGTTGATGAAAAGAGAGACATTGGGTTCAAACCTATCGTTCCCTGAAAGTGGCAACACAGGTTGATGGGCTGGTGAAAAAGTGATATGGCACACTTACCTTTATGGGTCAGGGCAAAGAGTGTAAAAGTTGGGCTATTATGTTGCAACTTCACAGAATACTGATTAGCCTGAACTTGTGCAGTTCCGATTGTCACACTATAGGAAGGATGTATCGGACTATTGGAGAGAGTGCAGAGGAGATTGACCAGGATGTTGCCTAGGTTGGAGGACCTTGGTTATGATGAGAAATTAGATAGGCTGGGCTTGTTTTCCCTGGAGTGAAGGGGCTGAGGTTTATTAAATTATAAGAGGCGCGGATAGGGTAGAATCTCTTTTTCCATAGGTTAGACCCGATCCATCCAAATGATTGGACAAGTCTGAAGGAACAAGGTATAGAAAGGTATGGGCCAACTACGGGAAACTGGGATGAGTATTAGACACAACATTTTAGATTGGGTTTAGTGCAGGTTTTACATTGGTCGTGGACGGAGAACATCTGCTGCCCCACAAGAAGAGTTATGTTCAAGTTTGGCCCTATTAGTTTGTAGTGAAAACCCCTCCTTGTTCCACCCAATCTCGACACATTTGAGAGGAGCAGGGAAGCAGTGATTGAGATCGGGGAAAGCTAACTACCTCACAGTTCACACACTCACTGAAAATTCAGATCTCCAATTCTACTGAGGCACTTTGGAAAATTAGCTTCAATAAATGTTTTGTCTTGTGGGACAACAGTTAATCCAGTCACCAAGAATGCTGCCTGATTATCATAAAATTTGTACCCTTCAGGAGCCGAGAACTAGATTTAAGCTGAGATGGCTAGGTTTTTCTAAGCAAATGGTGATGGATGTCTGGAACCAGCTGCCAGACATGGTATTAGATATGATTACATTGTTAAAGGGTAGGTATTTGGATAGGAAAGATGTAGTGGGATACAGGTTTAAATCAAGCAAATGGGATTAACGTAGATAGGCCTCATGGCCAAGGTGGGTAGGAGGAGCCTGTTTCTGTTCTGTGTAATTCTCCAATCCGATGACGGTATTTTTCATGGAGGCTAACCTTCTTTCTAAACTCTAGTTGCATGTTGTAGGTCTCACCCTTAATGAATTAATATGTGTAGGACAGGAACAGCAATAAATCCTGCTCCAGCCTAAGACAACCACAGTGAAGACACATCAGAAAACCAAGGGTGATTCCATCTCCTATTGGGAGGCAGTGTCTTTTCTTTTAATAACCTTTAGACAAAAATATTTCAGTTTGCAAAATTTCAAGAATAATTTTGTCCAGAGACTTATAAAAACTGTGAAAATAGATGAAGGAGAAAAGTTGCAAGCTGGCTGTTACCGGGACGTTGCCTGGGATGGACAAGTCAGACATGTTTTCCCCGAGCAATATGCATTGGTAATCATTTTCCAATGTTCTATAGATTCAGGATCAGTTCCTGTGGATTGGAGGGTGTAAAATGTTGTCCCACTTTTCATGAAAGGAGGGAGAGAGAAAACAGGGAATTATAGACTGGTTAGCCTGACGTCAGTGGTGGGAAAGATGCTGGAGTCAATTATAAAAGATGAAATTACAACACATCTGGATAGCAGTAACAGGATAGGTCCGAGTCAGCATTGATTTACGAAGGGGAAATTGTGCTTGACTAATCTTCTGGAATTTTTTGAGGATGTAACTATGAAAATGGACAAGGGAGAGCCTTTCAGAAAGCCTTTGATAAAGTCCCACATAGGAGATTAGTGGGCAAAATTAGGGCACATGGTATTGGGGGCAGAGTACTGACATGGATTGAAAATTGGCTGGCTGACAGGAAACAAAGAGTAGCGATTAACGGGTCCATTTTGGAATGGCAGGCAGAGACCAGTGGGGTACCGCAGGGTTCAGTGCTGGGACCGCAGCTGTTTACAATACACATTAATGATTTAGATGAGGGAATTCAAAGTAACATTAGCAAATTTGCCAATGACACAAAGCTGGGTGACAGTGTGAAATGTGAAGAGGATGTTATGAGAATGCAGGGTGACTTGGACAGGCTGGGTGAGTGGGCGGATGCATGGCAGATGCAGTTTAATGTGGATAAATGTGAGGTTATCCACTTTGGTGGTAAGAACAGGAAGGCAGATTGTTATCTAAATGGAGTCAAGTTAGGAAAAGGGGAAGTACAATGAGATCTAGGTGTTCTTGTACATCAGTCGCTGAAAGCAAGCATGCAAGTACAGCAGGCAGTGAAGAAAGCTAATGGCATGCTGGCCTTCATAACAAGGGGAATTGAGTATAAGAGCAAAGAGGTCCTTCTGCAGCTGTACAGGGCCCTGATGAGACCACACCTGGAGCATTGTGTGCAGTTTTGGTCTCCAAATTTGAGGAAGGACATTCTTGCTATTGAGGGAGTGCAGCGTAGGTTCACAAGGTTAATTCTTGGGATGGCGGGACTGTCATATGTTGAAAGATTGGAGCGTCTGGGCTTGTATACTCTGGAATTTAGAAGGATGAGAGGGGATCTGATTGAAACATATAAGATTATTAAGGGATTAGACAAGATGCAGGCAGGAAGCATGTTCCCGCTGATGGGTGAGTCCAGAACCTGAGGTCACAGTTTAAGAATAAGGGGTAGGCCATTTAGGACAGAGTTGAGGAAAAACTTTTTCACCCAGAGAGTGGTGGATATGTGGAATGCTCTGCCCCAGAAGGCAGTGGAGGCCAAGTCTCTGGATGCTTTCAAGAAAGAGATGGATACAACTCTTAACGATAGCGGAATCAAAGGTTATGGAGATAAGGCAAGAACTGGATACTGATTGTGGATGATACTTTATACTTTATTGTCACCAAACAATTAATACTAGAGTGTACAAACATCACAGCAATATTTGATTCTGCTCTTCGTGCTCCCTGGAGTACAAATGGATAGTAAACATTAAAAATTTAAATTATAAATCGTAAATAGAAAATAGAAAAGGGAAAGTAAGGTAGTGCAACAAAACCAAGAGGCAGGTCCGGATATTTGGAGGGTATGGCCCAGATCCGGGTCAGGATCAGTTCAGCAGTCTTATCACAGTTAGAAAGAAGCTGTTCCCAAATCTGGCCGTACGAGTCTTCAAGCTCCTGAGCCTTCTCCCGGAGGGAAGAGGGACAAAAGGTGTGTTGGCTGGGTGGGTTGTGTCTTTGATTATCCTGGCAGCACTGCTCCGACAGCGTGCGGTGTAAAGTGAGTCTAAAGATGGATGATTGGTTTGTGTGATGTGCTGGGCTGTGTTCATGATCTTCTGCGGCTCCTTCCAGTCTTGGACAGGACAACTTCCATACCAGGTTGTGATGCACCCTAGAAGAATGCTTTCTACGGTGCATCTATAAAAATTAGTTAGGGTTTTAGGGGACAGGCCAAATTTCCTTAGCTTCCTCAGGAAGTAAAGGCGCTGGTGGGCCTTCTTGGCAGTGGACTCTGCTTGGTTGGACCAAGTCAGGTCATTTGTGATATTGACCCTGAGTAACTTAGCCATGATCACAGTGAATGGCGGTGCTGGCTCGAAGGGCCAAATGGCCTACTCCTGCACCTATTGTCTATTATCTATAATATAAGAGACTGAGGGGAGATCTCTTAGAGAATACGAAGTTATGAGATAAGTGTGTCATAGAAAACTTTCCTAAATGGCAGAAATGTCTAAGATCAGGAGATATTATATCAGGAGATTTTAATTTTCTACACATGGGAAGCCCATTCTGTTAAAGGGCTGGATGGTTTGGAGTTTGTAAAATGTGTGCAGGATAGTTTTTTGCAGCAATACATAGAGGTACCAACTAGAGAAGGGGCAGTGTTGGATCTCCTGTTAGGGAATGAGATAGGGCAGGTGACGGAGGTATGTGTTGGGGAGCACTTCGGGTCCAGTGATCACAATACCATTAGTTTCAATATAATTATGGAGAAGGATAGGACTGGACCTGGGGTTGAGATTTTTGATTGGAGAAAGGCTAACTTTGAGGAGATGCAAAAGGATTTAGAAGGAGTGGATTGGGACAAATTGTTTTATGGGAAGGATGTAATAGAGAAATGGAAGTCATTTAAAGGTGAAATTCTGAGGGTACAGGATTTTCATGTTGAAGGAAAGGTTAAAAGTTTGAGAGAGCCATGGTTTTCAGGGGATATAGGAAACTTGGTTCAGAAAAAGAGAGGGATCTATAATAAATATAGGCAGCTTGGAGTTAATGAGGTGCTCGAGGAATATAAAGATTGTAAAAAGAATCTTAAGAAAGAAATTAGAAAAACTAAAAGAAGATATGAGGCTGCTTTGGCAAGTAAGGTGAAAATAAATCCAAAGGCTTTCTACAGTTATATTGATAGCAAAAGGATAGAGAGGGATAAAATTGGTTCCTTAGAGAATCAGAGTGGACGGCTATGTGCGGAGCCAAAAGAGATCGAGGAGATTTTGAACAATTTCTTTTCTTCGGTATTCACTAAGGAGAAGGATATTGAATTGTGTAAGGTAAAGGAAACAAGAAGGGTAGTTATGGAAAGTATGATGATTAAAGAAAAGGAGGTACTGGAGCTTCTAATGAATATAAAAGTGGATAAGTCTCTGGGTCCGGACAAGATATTCCCCCAGGATCTTGAGGGAAGTTAGTGTGGAAATAGCAGGGGCTCCGACAGAAATATTTCAAATGTCATTAAAAACGGGGATGCTGCGGAGGATTGGTGTATTGCTCATGTGGTTCCATTGTTTAAAAAGGGTTCTAAGAGTAAAGCTAGCAATTATCGGCCTGTGAGTTTGACGTCAGTGGTGGGTAAATTGATGGAAAGTATTCTTAGAGATGGTATAATATAATTATCTGGATAGACAGGGTCTGATTAGGAACAGTCAACATGAATTTGTGCGTGGAAGGTCATGTTTGACAAATCTTATTGAATTTTTTGATGAGGTTACTAGGAAAGTTGACAAGGGTAAAGCGGTGGATGTTGTCTATATGGACTTCAGTAAGGCCTCTGACAAGGTTCCACACGGAAGGTTAGTTGGAAGGTTCAATCATTAGGCATTAATATTGAAGTAGTAAAATGGATTCAGCAGTGGCTGGATGGGAGACACCAGAGAGTAGTGGTATATAACTGTGTGTCAGATTGGAAGACGGTGTCTAGCGGTGTGCCTCAGGGATCTGTACTGGGTCCAATGTTGTTTGTCATATATATTAATGATCTGGATGATGGGTGGTAAATTGGATTAGTAATTATGCAGATGATACTAAGATAGGTGGCGTTGTGGACAACGTAGGTTTTCAAAGCTTGCAGAGAGATTTAGGCCAGTTAGAAGAGTGGGCTGAAAGATGGCAGATGGAGTTTAAGGCTGATAAATGTGAGGTGCTACATTTTGGTAGGACTAATCAAAATAGGACATACATGGTAAATGGTAGGGCATTGAAGAATGCAGTAGAACAGAGGGATCTAGGAATAATGGTGCATAATTCCCTGAAGGTGGAATCTCATGTGGATAGGGTGGCGAAGAAAGCTTTTGGTATGCTGGCCTTTATTAATCAGAGCATTGAGTTTAGGAGTTGGGATGTAATGTTGAAATTATATACAGCATTGGTGAGGCCAAATTTGGAGTATTGTGTACAGTTCTGGTCACCGAATTATAGGAAAGATGTCAATAAAATTGAGAGAGTACAGAGGAGATTTACTAAAATGTTGCCTGGGTTTCATCTCCTTAGTTACACAGAAAGGTTGAACAAGTTAGGTCTTTATTCTTTGGAGTGTAGAAGGTTGAGGGGGAACTTGATAGAGGTATTTAAAATTATGAGGGGGATAGATAGAGTTGACGTGGATAGGCTTTTCCCATTGAGAGTGGGGGAGATTCAAACAAGAGGACATGAGTTGAGAGTTAAAGGGCAAAAGTTTAGGGGTAACATGAGGGGGAACTTCTTTACTCAGAGAGTGGTAGCTGTGTGGAACGAGCTTCCAGCAGAAATGGTTGAAGCAGGTTCGATTGTTGCCGTTTAAAGTTAAATTAGATAGATATATGGACAGGAAAGGAATGGAGGGTTATGGGCTGAGTGCAGGTCGGTGGGAGTAGGTGAGAGTAAGAGTTCAGCATGGACTAGAAGGGCCGAGATGGCCTGTTTCCGTGCTGTGATTGTTATATGGTTATATTAATGTGAGTGTTCACATATCTAGAGGAACACACACAAAATGCAGGAGGAACTCAGCAGGTAAGGAAGCATCTGGCCGGCTGGTGGTGCAGTAGCATCAGCGCCGGACTCCGGAGTGAAGGTTCCTGAGTTCGAATCCAAGTCGGGCCACCCCCGAGCAGGCTTTCCATCCGTGCCGGATGAGCGTTGAGCTAGCCACTCAGCCTTGTAAAAAGCAAGGGTCGAGTCAGGAACATTCATATCGTGACTCAGTTAATCCGAAAGGAGACCAATCCTGACACCACATGCCAGACAAGAATGGCTGACTGTCTGGTGCGACACGCTAGGAAGGAAGGAAGCATAAATGGAAAAGAACAAGAAGTCAACATTTCAAGCCCAGACCCTTCTTCAGGACTAGAAAGGAAAGGGGAAGACGCCAGAATAGAAAGACGAGGGGGGGGGGGTAAGATAGCTAGAAGATGATAGGTGAAGCCAGGTGAGTGAGAAAGGTAAAGAGCTGGAGATGAAGGAATTTGAATGGAGAAAATATTTACCGGAAGGAGAAATTCATATTCATGCCATTAGGTTGGAGGCTACCCATCTGGAATATAAGGTGTTGCTCCTCCACCCTGAGGGTGGCCTCATCATGGCACAAGAGGAAGCCATGGACCAACATGTCAGAACAGGAATGGGAATTAAAATGTTCGGCCACCAGCAAGTTCCACTTGTGGTGTATAGAGCAGAGCTGCTCGACGAGGCCGCCTCCATTTTGTGAAGAGACTCACCAATGTAGAGGAGGCTGCATTGGGAGCACCAGATACAACAGATGACCTGAGAAGATTCACAGGTGAAGTGTTGCCTCACCTGGAAGGACTGTTTGGGGCTCTGAATGGAGGTGAGGGAGGAGCTGCATGGCCAAGTGTCGCACTTTGGCTGCTTGCAGGGATTAGTGCCGGGAGGGAGATTAGTAGGAAGGATGAATGGACAGGGAATCACAGAGAGAGTGATCCCTACAGAAAGTGGGGTGGGGGGTGTAGGTTAAGGTACGTTTGGTGGTAGGATCCCATTGGAGGTGGTGGAAGTTGTGGAGCAGGATGTGTTGGGTGCAGAGGCTCATGGGGTGGTAGGTAAGGACAAGAGAATCTCTGTCACTGTTAAGGCAGCAGGAAGATGAGGTGAGCGTGGATGTCCAGGAAATGGAGGAGACGCAGGTGCGGGCAGCATCAATGAGGGAGCAAGGGGAACCCTGTCGTTTGAAGAAGGTGGACATCTCTGATCTCCTGAAAAGGAAAGCCTCATGTTGGGAACAGATGTGGTGAAGACGAAGGAACTGAGAAAATGGAATAGCATTTTTACAGGATACATGGTGGGAAGGGGTATGGTCAGGATGGCCATGGGAATTGGTAGGTTTATAAAAGATGTCGTGAGGTATCTTTTATAAACCTACTGATATTTAGAGGAGATTTGAGGAAGAATTCTTCCAGCCAAAGGGTGTTTGATATTTGGAAAACACTGTCAGATTCTATCAACATTTTGAGATTTATTAGGATGTACAACTGAAGGACCTTGGAATAGAAAGCACAGGGAAAAAGGATGAGTACGGATAGTAACTTGATGACTAATACAGTCACCATGGAAGGAGAGACTTCTGCCCTCTTTGTATGTCTCCATCACTTGACATGTTCAGTGGAAGTTTAGCTGGTTCATTGGTGATTTAAGCAACAGCAGCAGCAAAACTCAGGAGACATCACTGTCACATCAAAAGCCTGGGCACATTGAGAAATGGTCATTTTTATAAAAATCAGCTTTCCTTTGAAACAATGCCAGGGAAGGATCAATGGGAAAAAACAAAAGGACACCATTAATCTCAGCAAGAGCCCTCAATTATTTAGAATCTGCAGGGATGGAACAGATGAAGTATTGACTGAACACACAGTCTTTTGGAATGTGGTGTAGTTGCAGAAGGAATGTAAATACAACACGTTTACATTTGAAACATAACAATTTTTAAAATATGGTGACTAGAATTAGAGGCAGACCAGCGAACCTCAGGAGTGTAAGTACTAAAACACCTAGAAGACCATAAGCTGACCCGGATCTGGGCCGTACCCTCCAAATATCCGGACCTGCCTCTCGTTTTTTTTTTGCACTACCTTACTTTCCATTTTTCTATTTTCTATTTATGATTTATAATTTAAATTTTTAATATTTACTATCAATTTGTAATCCAGGGAGT
This sequence comes from Mobula birostris, assembly GCF_030028105.1. NCBI lineage: Eukaryota > Metazoa > Chordata > Chondrichthyes > Myliobatiformes > Myliobatidae > Mobula > Mobula birostris. The sequence continues at coordinate 10,150,109 of NC_092387.1, read as the reverse complement.
GGGAAATGCAGAATCAAATATCACTGTGATGATTGTACGTTCTAGTATCAATTGTTTGGCGACAATAAAGTATAAAGTATAAAAGTATAAGATATAAGAGTAGAATTCGGCCATTTGGCCCTTTGAGTCCACTCTGCCATTCAATGATGACTGATTTTTTTTCAACCACATTCTTCTGTCTTCTCCCTGTAACCTTTATCTCATTTACTAATCAAGATCCTATCAGCCTCTGCTCTTACATGCAATCAATGACTTGGCCTTCACTCTGGCAACAAATTCCACAGTTTCACCACCTTCTGGCTGAAGAAAATCTTCTTCACAGTTTTAAAGGGATGTCCCTTTATTTTGAAGCTGGGCCCTCATTTCGCAGGCTCTCCTACTCATGGAAACATTATCTACACATCTACTCTGTCCAAGCCTTTCTGTCCTGATGAATGGACTCACCCCAAAAAATCAACCGTTTACTCTTTTCTATAGATGCTGCCTTGCCTGCTGAGTTCCTCCAGCATTTTGTGTGTGTTAAGTTTGATTTTCAGCATCTGCAGACTTTCTCTTGTTTGCCTTTCTGTATCTGGTAGGTTTTATGAGATTTTCCCCTCATCCTTCAGGATTGCATTGATTACAGGCCCAGAGACATCAAATACTCCTCATAGTCTCATATAGTCGACAATCACAACCCTTGATTGCTGGGATCAATCTTGTGAATCACCTCTGGACCTTCTCCTATGTCAGCGCTGCATTGAATCAGAAGAAAAAGCCTTGGTGTATCTTTGCAGGGGAAAAGAAGATCTTAGAAAGGGTTAGATTGAGGACACAGCTTGATGACCTCCACCTCCTGTGCTGCCACGTTGACCAGAACTTTTCACATCTGCGTGGGAGCACCAGACCTTGCTGCCATGCTCTGGAGTTCTTGCTGCCTTTTTCAGGACTCTGGAGGCAACGCACAATAGCTTTCTTTGTCCTTGCTCTTCTTCTATGGCTGATTTAGGGACAGAAGCCTGGCATTGGATGACTGTTGCTTCAGCCCTTACTGGTAACTCTCTCTGTATGGATGTGGAACCCATTGAGGATAGCACCGACAAAGAGAAGGAAAACTGCACCAATGAACCAGAAGGAGGGAGGCTCCATCACCTTGGCTCTTGTCTGTTGTGACAATAATGGGTGCCGACCCATGTTGTGTGTCTGTCACCTCCTTCCAACACAGGCAGATGAACTCGGGCAGTGTCCCAGCTGTGACAAATCTCTTTATTTAATGACTTCAGATGGGTTTCCATCCTCCCAGAGGAATTACCATGCGTGAGGCCATTGATGCCCTTACTGAGCTCTGCCGTGACTGGTACACTGCTCAGCCACAATTAACACAGTGGGCCCTGACATGCATCCCTGGGACAGACGTCCCTCTGGAGCGCTGCACTGTGACGAGACTCCTTGACGGCAATGGGTTGGACCCAAATGCTGGCGTATCTGCAGCAAGGATCGAGACACGGTTTCAGACTAGATTGAGAGTCTGAGCACAAAGCTAGACGAATTCAGGAGTGGGCTTATGACTAAGCACTGAATCTCAGTTCAGGTGTGCCTTAAATGCTCAATACTTGGTGCCCAAAACATGAATGACAATTGGCAGGACTGTCCTGAGTCTCCAAAAGGGCCGTGCCAGCTATCCATACTCTGGGGCGTTAAAGCGTCTAAACCTCGGAAGCTCGAGCGGATGAGTATGTGTTGTAACATGCTCTAAGCAACACCCCACCACTGTCTATTTTTGGGTAGCTGATAGCACAGGTTTAAGAGGTGACCTTGGCAAGAATTTCTGTACTTCATATTGATTGTATTCAGTGCAGCCATTGGTGGAGGAGCTGAATGCTTCAGGAGAACCAATTAACTGGCCAGCTTTGTCCTGGATGGTACTGAGCTTCATGGCTGTTGTTGGACATGGTCTCATCCCAACATGTAGAGAGCTCTATCGTGCTCTGACTTGTGCCTTGCAGACTGTAGTTGTGGCACAGGCAACCCACCCTCTGATCTGTACTGGCTAGCTCACATGAGGTTCTGGTCAATGATATCTGCCAAGGGAACTTGTCAACACCACTGAATGTCAAGGGTGGATTTTTGACATTTCTTTCTCTTTGGAGACAAGGAGGATGAGAGGTGACTTGATAAAGGTGTACAAGATGATAAGTGGACATCCAGAATCTTTATCCCTGGGTGGAAGCGGCTAACCTTAAGGAGTTTGGAGGGAAGTATGGGGAGGGAGGTTTAAGAGGTGGATTTTGTTTCTTTACACAGAGAGTGGTGGATGCATGGAATGCCCTGCTAGGGCTGGTAGTAGAGGCAGGTATATCAGGGACATTTGAGACTCTTAGATAGGCACATGGATGAAAGAAAAATGGAGGGTGATGTAGGAGAGAAGGGTTAAAATGACCTTGAAGAGTCAGCACAATATCATGAGCCAAAGAAGCTGCACTCCGCATACTGTTATTTGTTCTATGTTCAGTCGGAAATGGTCACTATCTGTAATTTTGTGGTGTGAACATTAATCACCATTTATTAGCCATTGCCTGAATGCTGACTCAGACTTGCTCCATTCAGGGCAAAGGCTAATTATTCTCTGAGGAGTTGTAAATGGAATTAAGTTATCACTCATCATTTATTTATTTATTTAGTGATACTGTACAGCAGAGTTGGCCCTTTCAACCCTTCGAGCCACGGCTCCCCGACAAACCTGATTAACCCTAAACTGATCACAGGACAATTAACGATGACCAATTGACCGACCTTGTTCGTCTTTGAACTGTGGGAGGAAACAGGAGGATGTGGACAAAGCCCACACATTCCACAGTAGGGTGTACAGAGACTCCTGTGCTAAGTTAACAAATTTCCCAACACATGCTGGTGATGATAAACCTGATTCTGGTTCCTTACGGAAATGGCGCCGGATCTGAACTCGAAACTCTGGAATGCCCTGAGCTGTAATGGGGTCGTGCTATCCCCCACACTACCGCGGCACCCATCGGTGAAGATCCCTACCCCTGCCCTTGATGAAGATGAATGGGTCTGTGGCACTGCAGTGACGCGCTGGGGCCATGAGGAATGACACCCAGTCCTGCGCTGCAGCTGGTCTGCATGTACCTCCTGCTGCAGCTCCCTCCACGCTCCTCCATGAACTAGGGCTGAATGATGGGGTTGGGCGAGGTACGCAGAACACGAGCGTACAGATGGTGGAGACGTTCATTTCCACTGCCTCATGGACGCCCCGGTCTGAGCTGCCAGATTTGTCCCAGGTCTGTCCCATTCAGTACAGGCGTAGTGGCACACAGCACAGTGGAGGGTGTCCTCAGTGTGAAGGTTAGACTTAATCTCCACAAGACTGTGCAGCAATCACTGAGAGTCATCGATAGAGCAAAACAGCCCAACTTGTCCATGCCAAGGAAAATGTCCATTTAACCGAACCCCATTTGCCTGTATTTTACCAATCAACCAATAATCAGAATCAGAATCAGGTTTATGATCACTGGCATGTGATGTGAAATTTGTTAACTTAGCAGGAGCAGTTCAATGCAATACATAATATAGGAGAAATAATTTTTAAAAAAATCACAGTATATGTATATTGAATAGATTAAAAATCATGCAAAAACAGAAACAATATATATTAAAAAAGTGAGGTAGCGTTCATGGATTCAATGTCCATTTAGGAATCGGATGGCTGAGGGGAAGAAGCTATTCCTGAATTGCTGAGTGTGTGCCTTCAGGCTTCTGTACCTCCTACCTGACGGTAACAGTGAGAAAAAGGCATACCCTGGGTGCTGGGGATCCTTAATAATGGACACTGCCTTTCTGAGACACCACTCCCTGAAGATGTCCTGGGTATTTTGTAGGCTAGTACCCAAGATGGAGCCGACTAAATTTACGACCCTCTGCAGCTTCTTCCGGTCCTGTGCAGTAGCCCCCCACACCCCATACCAGACAGTGTAGCAGCCAGTCAGAATGCTCTCCTCGGTACATCTATAGAAGTTTTTGAGTGTACTTGTTGACATATCAAAATCTCTTCAAACTCCTAATGAAGTATAGACGCTGTCTTGCCTTCTTTATGGCTGCATTGATATGTTGGTAATTCCTCAGGATTAAAATGTCTCGTACTAGTGGAAATGTATTTAAGGTGAGGGGGGAAAGTACAAAGGAGATGTGTACAGCAAGTTTTTTTTAAGAGTGGTGGAAGCCTGGAATGTGCTGCTGGAGGTGGTGGTGAGGCAGATAGTGCTGGAGTGTTTAACAGACTCATAGGCACCCGAAAACGCAGAGAAGGGAGGGATATGGTCAACAACATGTGTGGAAGCTTCACATGTTGCTGGAGGAATACTAATTCATCTGTTGAGGGGAGCGTAGGAGCTGGTTTTCAGGAGAGGGATGACTCCCTTTCCTGGATTTGACCTGATCCCACTGTTCCTGCCTTGTCTAAAGATATGGTCCTCTCTCATGATCAATCTTTCTCAGAGGGTGGCGACATCATTGCTAAGTTGCTTTTGCTCTGGTGATAATCATGGGCATCGGGAGAATGCTGCTGATCTGCAGAATTCCATCAGATGTTTCCTCCCAATGTTCCAACTTCCAAGCCTGAGGATCTGCTACTTCTCTCCCATTTTCCTTTGTCCAGGTGCATTGGCTGTAGTCCAAGTGTTGGTGTGTGCAGTCAACTTCACCTGAAGCAGGAGGAAGAGCAACAGCTTATTGGCCAGGGAAACCCAGCTTATGGTGGCCATTAACAACCCTGAGGTTCATTTTCTTATGGGCATACTCTGTAAATCCAAAAACCATAATAGAATCAATGAAAGCCCGCACCCACCAGGACAAACAACCAAGGTGCAAAAGACAATAAATACTGCAAATACAAAAGAAAAAAAGAAATAATAATAACAAATAAATAGGCAATAAATATCCAGAACATGAGATGAAGAGCCTTGAAAGTGAGTTCATAGGTTGTGGGAACAGTTTGGTGATGGAGCAAGTGAAGATATTCTTCACTCAACTTCACTGTGTGGTGAGATCAACAAAACACTCAGCAGGTCAGGCCACACTGGTGGGAAGAGAAACAGGGTCAACATTTCAGGCTGAAGGGACATCAGTCCTGAGTCAGGGTTTTTACTTGAATCACTGATTGTTCCTTTCGGTTTGCGATCACGTTAGTGTGCATGCTCTACACATGTAGCATATTGTGCGTACTCATTATAATAAAGTAATTGTATTTTCAATTTCAGGCATGTGACGTAGACCATCAAAGGTTTAAAAAGGAGAGTAATTTTCAACAGTCTTTTTAAAATCGGAGCAAGGGGCTGAGAGAGAAGAAGTAGGAATCTGGGAGAGAAGACTTTTTTTTTATACTGCTCAGGGAAAAGAGGCTAGACTGCGCAGGTACGTGACGTAGAGTGCCAAAGGTTTGAAAAAAGACCGCCATATATAGCGGGCAGCAGAGTGGATGGCTTTGGCTCAACGGGCTTCGGCGTGAACGGCAGAGGCGAGGGTAGGTTCCAGTAAGTTCTGTTTTCTTTGTTTAGAGTAGAGAGAATGCCAGGCAGGATGTTGGAATGCTCCTCTTGCAGGATGTGGGAAGTCAGGGAGACCTCTGTGGTCATGACAGAGACTCCTGGATGGTTTGTTGCCTCCCGGGTGCCAGGGTCAGGGATGTCTCTGATCGCGTGCACAGCATTCTGAAGTGGGAGGGTGATCAGCCAGATGTCATGGTACACATCCGTACCAATGACATAGGAAGAAAGAGTGAGGAGGTCCTGAAGAGTGAGTATAGAGAGCTTGGTAGGAAGTTAAAAAGCAGGACACTGAGGGTGGTAATCTCAGGATCGCTACCTGTGCCACATGCCAGTGAGGGTAAGAATAGGATGCTCTGGTGGATGAACACGTGGCTGGGGAACTGGTGTAGGGGTCAGGGTTTCAGATTTCACGATCATTGGGACCTCTTCTGGGGCAGGTGGGACCTGTACAAGAGAGACGGGTTACACCTGAACTACAAGGGGACCAATATCCTTGCAGGGAGGTTTGTTAGTGCTTTTGGGGAGGGTTTAAACTAGATCTGCTGGGGGATGGGAACCAGAGTGCCAGAGCATATAGTGGAGCAGGGGTGAAAATAAATGATGTTAAAAGTTCATGCAAAGTCACAAATAGAAGGGTTGTGTGTGGTGGTAATAATCTTCTGAGGTGTGTCTATTTCACTGCAAGGAGTGTTGTGGGGAAGGCTGACGAGCTGAGGGCGTGGATTGACACATGGAATTACGACATTATAGCCATTAGTGAAACTTGGCTACAGGAGGGGCAGGACTGGCAGCTTAATGTTTCAGGGTTCTGATGTTTCAGATGTGATAGAGGCAGAGTGATGAAGGGTGGGGGGGTGGTGGCATTGCTAGTCAGGGAAAATGTTACAGCAGTGCTCAGGCAGGACAGATTAGAGGGCTTGTCTACCGAGGCCATGTGGGTGGAGCTGAGAAACAGGAAAGGTATGACCACATTAATGGGGTTGTATTACAGACCACCCAATAGTCAGCGAGAATTGGAAGAGTAAATCTGCAGAGAGATAGCAGACAACTGCAGGAAACATAGAGTTGTGATAGTAGGCAATTTTAATTTTCCACATATTGATTGGGATTCCCATACTATTCAAGGTCTAGACGGGTTAGAGTTTGTAAAATGTGTTCAGTTAAGTTTTCTAAATCAATATATAGAGGTACCAACTAGAGAGGATGCAATATTAGATCTCCTGTTAGGAAACGAGTTAGGACAGGTGACAGAAGTGTGTATAGGGGAACACTTTGGTTCCAGTGATCATAACACCATTAGTTTCAATTTGATCATGGATAAAGATAGATCTGGTCTTCGGGTTGAGGTTTTAACCAATCTATTAGAGTTTTTCGAGGAGGTTATCAGGAAAGTGGATGAAGGGAAGGCAGTGGATGTTGTCTACATGGACTTCAGTAAGGCCTTTGACAAGGTCCCGCATGAGAGGTTAGTTAGAAAGATTCAGTCGCTAAGTATACATGGAGAGGTAAGAAACTGGATTAGTCATTGGATCAATGGAAGAAGCCAGAGAGTGGTAGCGGAGGATCGCTTCTCTGAGTGGAGGTCTGTGACTATTGGTCTGCCACAGGGATCAGTGCTGGGTCCATTGTTATTTGTCATCTATATCAATCATCTGGATGATAATGTGGTAAATTGGATCAGCTGATGATACAAAGATTAGAGGTGTAGTGGACAGTGAGGAAGGCTTTCAAAGCTTGCAGAGGGATTTGAACCAGCTGAAAAATGGCAGATGGAGTTTAAAACAGACAAGTGTGAGTTATTGCACTTTGGAAGGACAAACCAAGGTAGAACATAAAGGGTAAATGGTAAGGCACTGAGAAGTGCAGTAGAACAGAGGGATCTGGGAATACAGATACAAAATTCCCTAAAAGTGGCGTCACAGGTAGATAGGGTCGTAAAGAGAGCTTTTGGTACATTGGCCTTTATTAATCAAAGTATTGAGTTTAAGAGTTGGAATGTTATAGTGAGGTTGTATAAGGCATTGGTGAGGCCAAATTTGGAGTACTGTGTACAGTTTTGGTCACCAAACTACAGGAAGGATATTAATAAGGTTGAAGGAGTGCAGAGAAGGTTTACAAGGAAGTTGCTGGGACTTGAGAAACTGAGTTACAGAGAAAGGTTGAATAGGTTAGGACTTTATTCCCTGGAGCGTAGAAGAATGAGGGGAGATTTGATAGAGGTATATAATATTATGATGGGTATAGATAGAGTGAATGTAAGCAGGCTTTTTCCACTGAGGCTGGGGGAGAAAAAAACCAGAGGACGTGGGTTAAGGGTGAAGGAGGAAAAGTTTAAAAGGAACATTGGCGGGGGGGGGGCTTCTTTGCACAGAGAGTGGTGGGAGTGTGGAATGAGCTGCCAGATGAAGTGGTAAATATGGGCTCACTTTTAACATTTAAGAAAAATTTGGACAGGTACATGGATGAGAGGTGTATGGGGGGGATATGGTCCAGGTGCAGGTCAGCGGGACTAGGCAGAAAAATGGTTCAGCACAGCCAAGGAGGGCCAATAGGTCTGTTTCTGTGCTGTAATGTTCTATAGTTCAGGGATATTTGTGACAGCAAAATGTCTCACCAATGTTACAACAGCTGCAATACTTTCTGTTATATTTGTGGCAACTATACACTCAAATCTTAAAGGCTGAGCATTACTCCTCTTATTAAGAAAGCTTATGAGCTCTACTTTGGGTGTAAAATTGGCGAGAAGACAAAGTCTGACTCCTCACATTTGTTATGCAACATGTACTGTCAATCCCAGAGCTTGGCTCAGAGATACTCAGAAGTCAATGCAGTTCGCTATCCTGATGATATGGCGAGAGAAGGGTCATGTAACTTTTGACTGACCAATGTGTCTAGTTTCTTTGCTAAAAACAAGAAATCCATTGAGTATCTCAATCTCCCTTCAGCCATGAGACATGTGCCACATGTTGATAGCCTTCCAGTACTGAAGCCACCAGAGATATGGAGTCTAGAGGAGGCAGATGAAGATACCATGATGAACAAGCCAGGAATGGAAATCAACACTGATACTGATTCAGATTTTGAACGCTTTATTTCGAGTGAGCCTCATCTGACAACTCGATCTGAGTTCAATGACCTGGTCAGAGACTTGGGTTTGTCAAAGGCAAAAGCCTTTTCTAGGATCAAGGCTGCAAGGATGGAATCCGCTGTCACCGGGCACAAATATGTCAAAGAAGGATTTCGATATTTGAGTCAGGTGTTTCCTAGAATAACTGATGCCAAGATTAAGGAAGGCATTTTTGTTGGTCCACTAATCAAACAGGTCATGAATGACAGGCAAGTCAAAGAGCTTTTAGTGGGACTGGAGAAAATCGCATGGAAGGCATTCATGGATGTTGTTCAAAATTTTCTTGGCAACTACAGAGCACCAAACTAGCTGTAGGTGGGTGGTACCATGCTTCAAGCATACAAAACCATGAAGTGCAACATGTCACTAAAGATTCATTTTCTACCTTCCCATTTAGACTTCTTTTCTGCAAACCCTTGGTGCTATCAGTGACGAGCACGGTGAAAGATTTCACCAGGACATTGTGTTCATGGAGAAATGGTATCAGAGCAACTGGAATCCACCAATGCTGGCTGATTATTGCTGGATACTTAAGCAAGAAGCCTCAGACACTGAGTACAAACAAAAATCATCAACAAAAAATTGAGCTTATTTGAACTACTGTATTGCAAAGCATCAGCACTGTTATGCAATTACATTCAATAAAAGTTAATTTCTTGTTTCTCCAGATTCCTATGTGATCCATGTAGTCTGAAATCAGCTCAGTCCATCATAAACAAAAATAAATTTCTGAGGAAGCAACGCTTTCAAAAAAATTTGCTGTCCAGTGATACTATTAACCGTTACAAGTTAAAGCCTCTGAATATTATTAAAACAATTCATTTCTAACTGCCTCAAGATAAAGTCTATTTACCATATTTAATGGCTTTTGAAAATTTCTGATAAACTTCCATCTCGAACAATGTTATTCCTTCTTTTTATGTATCTTAACCTTTTCAACTGGCTTTGATTGAGACAGCTTTTAGCTGTCATATTCACCTGACCTCTGGTCTGCTACCGTCCACATTGACAACCATGTTGTTCCCTTCTTCCACTGTGCAGTCTCAACCTGTAATATCGACAAACGAACGCTCTGCCTTCATAGATGCTGCTTATCTGCTGAGCTCTCCCACCATTTTGTTCATTGTTCCAGATTCCAGCATCTGCAGCTGCTTGCCAACTCCTGCTGGATCTAGACTTGCATGTTCTTATACCGAGCTACTGTAAGCATATCCACATCTGCCTCTCTGTTCCACAGCCTTGATGCATTACCCTCTGACCATTATACTACATTTGATGAAAACCAAACTTTTTGAAAACTTTCTCAGTTTGGGAAGAAAAAATTGTTACCATCTCCTCTAGTTCGTGAGACAACTGCATGATCTTTTACAGATTACACCACACAAGTCAAACACTCGGACATCTTGGTTTAAGTTACTAGATTACCATCCAACCACTCAGACTATCAATTTTCAGTTAAAAGTTGGAATCCCACCAAGACAGCTAGAAAATTTACATTCAGATAATTTAATAAATCTGGGATTGAATAAACACAACAGCCAGCATGAAACTCCTGGATTATTGTTAAACAAAGCTATCTGTTTCACCGTGCTCCTTCAGGAGAGGATCTGAGCCACCTTCCTGATGTGGTCTGTCTGTGGCTCTGGACCACCAATGCGGATGACCTGCCAGTGCCTTCAAAAAGGCCCAGCAAGCCTGTGTTTGGGTGCAATCAGTGATGGACAATAAATGTAATAAATGCTGGACTTGTTAGAGCAGTTTTTGGGTTTAGCACATTTGGCAGATAGCTTTGGCCACCAGTCTTCAGATCTGAGTTGTGGATTTGATTTTAATGCAGCTCTGAACAATAGGTTCACAGGCCAGGAAACAGGCATTTAGCTGATTGCCTGCATATGCACGAGTCCAAACAACATTCCACTGCATGGATGCCACAATGATTAACACCTGCTCTGGGTGTGATGGTGGTAAATATGGATTTGTTTGAATCCTCCTGAATTTTCTTTGATCTTCAGCATATAAAATGTGTGTAGTGCTGGGCATACGCAGACTTTTCGACTGAAAGCGGCTCCATATGACACCTGCTGTATCTGGTTTTGTCGAATGAAGAAGCTGCTTCATACCTACCAGTACCTTCCTCCAGTGACTTCATTCACGCAACAACATTATGTATGCTACCTACATCCTGTCAACAAGATTTTATAACCAAATCTGAAGGATTAAGGTGGCCCACTTAATGGCAAAGATTCAGTTGTTAATCAGTTCACAGGCACTCATGATTTCTGAGAAAGCACATGGCCTGTGGAAGTGGGTAGAGAAGAAAGAATATATAACAGTGGAACAAATTTAAAAGACATGTACTAGAGCAGGATATTATGAGGAAGCACAGAACGGGACACACAGAGAAACCACTTAGGCCCTGTAATTGACAATCTTTGCTTTTATTTCGAAATAAAACATATCCAGTACAATTAACTTGTGACTTTTATTCCCAGTGTTTGCTGTCATGAGAAAACCTTCCAGCAATCCAGGTCATGTGGATTTAGAAAATATTCTACATTCCCTGAGCTTTCATCAGGGGAATGGTGTCTTGTTAATTCTCCGCATCCCTGCACAATCAGCAGGGTCCTGTACAGTGAAAGGTTACATTAATGATCTAATTCCTTTTCTCTTCAATTTTCTCTTTTATTTGATATTCAGTTAAAATTGCATAACATCTTTTAATTAAACTTTTTCCCAAAAAGTATTTTGAGTTTCCAATATGTCAAATGATTCCAAAAAACAAATTGAAAAGTGTCTAATTTTTCAACAAGTATCTCTTTAAAGTTTTAATTAAACAATTTTCTCTGATTCTTTGTTTTTCTGCCTTTCTATGCTAATTATGCAATATCTCCAAAATAAAAGTGATGAAGTTTATAACAGCGCAAACACGAGGAACTCTGCAGATGCTAGAATTTCAAGCAACACGCATAAAAGTTGCTAACAGGATGTATTTATCAAAAGCCTCATTCTATCCTCAGGACTCTTTAAAGCTTTGTGACCAGAGTTCTTTCAGTTGTATTCTTGTTGTTAAGCAGCTGAATGTACTGTAAAGTATCAGCTGGAACAAGCTTCCGTTGTGACATGGGAAAGTGGAAGCACCAATGAGAACTCTGCAAGAGCTGGCCCCAGCTTCCCAGAACTTTGTGCAGATGAAAGCCATGCACCAACAGGGAGCTGACAGAAACCAAAGTCCTTAAGGGGAAGACATAATGAGGGTAAAGAACTTTTAATTCTGACATGAATTAGTCATTTTAAATTCATGTTTGGTGCAGTACTCCTGTCATCTTCTATCAGTTGGAGAGTTAGGTCAATAGAGTTGGATTTAGACCCTCAAGGTGCTGCTTTAAAGGGTAGAGCCAGGACTGACTCAAAAGGGCTCACTGGGAGGGAGTAGCATGACAAAGAATGGTTTCGTCTTGGCAGGTGGAGCTCACCTGTCTTTGTCTGGTTTCATTCTACAACTACACCACAACATTGTTACATTATTGTTATACTCCCAACAACATTGAATGTAAGGTTATATTATAACAATTAGTATTTTCCTATTTCTGCTGTGACAAGATGTAACCCAATTAACTTGAAAAGAAGAAATTTAGGAACCTCTGTGCATCCTCAATTTATTTTTGTAGGAATGAGTGCCTCTGTCTGTCCACTGATGTGATGTTTAGGAATTTTCACTTCACTACTTTCTTCCTTTATTTAAACCTGGGATAAGACCATAAAACAGAAGAGCAGAATTAGGCCATTTGGCCTGTTGATTCGGTACCACCATTTCATCATGTCTGATTTATTATCCTTTTCAACCTCATTCTCGTGCCTTCACCCTGCAACCTCCGATGACCTGACTAATCAATAACCTATCAACCTCTGTTTTAAATATATTCATTGATTTGGCCGCCACAGCCACCTGTGACAACGAATTCCACAGATTCACTACCCTCGGGCTAAAGAAATTCCTCTTCGGCTCGATCTAAATGGACACCACTCCAGTCTGAGGCTGTGCCCTCTATTTCTCGACTCATCCAGTACAGGAAGCATCCTCCCCCACATGCACTCTATCCAGACCTTTCAATATTCAATAGGTTTCAATGCAATCCTTCACTCATTCTTCTAATCTTCAGTGAGTACAGGCCCAGAGCCATCAAATGCTCCTCACATGTTAACTCATTCATTCCTGGAATCATTCTCCTGGATCTCCTCTGGACCCTCTCCAATGCGACCACATCTTATCTTAGATAAGGGGCCCATAACTGCTCACAAAACTCATGGCGTGGTCTGACCAATGCCTTTCAAAACCTCAGCATTACATCCTTGCTTTTATATTCTAGTCCTCCTAAAATGAATGCTAACATTGCATTTGTCTTCCTTACCACCGACTCAACCTGCAAGTTAACCTTTAGGGAACGCTGTACAAGGACTCCCAAGTCCCCTTGCACCTCTGACTTTTGAATTTTCTCCCCATTTAGAAGATAGTATATGCCTTTATCCCTTCTATCAAAGTGCATAATCATAGATTTCCCTACGCTATTTGCCATCTGTCACTTCTTCGCCTACTCTCCCAGTCTGTCCCAAGTCCTTCTGCAGACTTCCTGCTTCCTCAACGTTACTGGCCCCTCTACTGATCCCCATAGCATCGGCAAACTTGACCACAAAGCCATCCATTCCATCATCCAAATCACTGACATATAATGTGAAAAGAAGAGGTCCCAACACTGAACCCTGCAGAACACCTCTAGTCACTGGTAGCCAACAAGAAAATGCGCCCTTTATTTCAATTCTTTGCCTCCTGCCAGTCAGTCAATCTTCTGTCCAGGCTAGTGTTTTTCCTGTAATACCATGGGCTCTTATCTTGTTAAGCAGCCTCATGTATGGCACCTTGTCAAAGGCCTTCTGAACGTCCACTGATTCTCCTTTGTCTATCTTGCTCGTTATTTCCTCAAAGAATTCCAACAGATTTGTCAGGCAAGATTAAGGAAGCCATGTAGACTTTGGCCTATTTTATCATGTGCCTCCAGGTACCCTGAAACCTCATTTTTAATAATGAACGCTAGCTTCTTCCCAACCACTGAAGTCAGGCTAACTGGCCAATAATTTCCTTTAGGATGCAAAACTGGGCTGAGAAGTGGCAGATGGAGTTCAATTCAGATAAGTGTGAAGTGGTTCATTTTGGCAGGTCAAATATGATGGGAGAATATAGTATTAATGGCAAGACTCTTGGCAGTGTGGAGAATCAGAGGGATCTTGGGGTCCGAGTCCATAGGACACTCAAAGCAGCTGCGCAAGTTGACTCTGTGGTTAGGAAGGCGTACAGTGCATTGGCCTTTATCAATCGTGGAATTGAATTTAGGAGCTGAGAGGTAATGTTGCAGCTATATAGGACCATGGTCAGACCCCACTTGGAATACTGTGCTCAGTTCTGGTCGTCTCACTACAGGAAGGATGTGGAAGCCATAGAAAGGGTGCAGAGGAGATTTACAAGGATGTTGTTTGGATTGGGGAGCATGCCTTATGAGAATAGGTTGAGTGAACTCACCCTTTTTTCCTTGGAGCAACAGAGGATGAGAGGTGACCTGATAGAGGTGTATAAGATGATGAGAGGCATTGATCATGTGGATAGTCAGAGGCTTTTTTCCAGGGCTGAAATGGTTGCACAAGAGGACACAGGTTTAAGGTGCTGGGGAGTAGGTACAGAGGAGATGTCAGGGATAAGCTTTTTACTCAGAGAGTGGTGAGTGCGTGGAATGGGCTGCCGGTGACAGTGGTGGAGGCAGATACGATAGGGTCTTTTGAGACTTTTGGATAGGTACATGGAGCTTAGAGAAATAGAGGGCTATGGGTAAGACTAGTAATTTCTAAGGTAGGGATATGTTCGGCACAACTTTGTGGGCCAAAGGGCCTGTATTGTGCTGTAGGTTTTCTATGTTTCTATGTTTCTTCTGTCTCTCTCCCTTCTTAAAGAGTGGAGTGACATCTGCAATTTTCCAGTTCTCCAGAACCATTCCAGAATCTAGCGATCCTTAAAAGATTATTACCAATGTCTCCACAATTACATGAGCTACCTCTTTCAGAACCTTGGCATATTGTCCACCTGGTCCAGGTGATTCATCTCCCTTCAGATCCTTCATCCTCCCAAGCACTCTCTCCTTAGTAATAGCAACTACACTCACTTCTGTCCTCCGACACTCTCAAATTTCTGGCACACTGCTGGTGTTTTCTTTAGTGAAAACTGATGCAAAGTACTTAAGTTCCTCTGCCATTTCTTTGCCCCCATTACTACCTCTTTTCCAGCAATCCAAGATCAAGTCTTACTTCTCTTTCACTCTTTATATATTTGAAAAAAAACTTTTGGTATCCTTTTTTACATTTTTGGCTAGCTTCTCTTCATATTTCATCTTTTCTCTCTTTATGACTTTTTTAGTTGCCTTCCATTGGTTTACAAAAGATTTCCAATCCTCTAAATGTCCACTAATTTTTGTAATGTTGTATCCTCTCTTTTGCCCTTATGCTGTCTTTGACTTCCCTTGTTGGCCACAGTTGTCTCATTCTGCCTTTTGAATATTTCTTCATCTTTGGGATGTATCTATCCTGCAACTTTCAAATTGCCCCCAGAAACTCCAGCCACTGCTGTTCTGCTGTCATCCCTGCTAGTATCCCCTTCCAGTCAACTGCAGCCAGCTCCTCTGTCATGCCTCTATAGTTCCCTTTACTCCACTGTAATTCTGATACATCTGACTTCAGCTTCTCCCTCTCAAACTTCAGGGTGAATTCGATCATATTATGATCATTGCTTCCTAAGGGTTCAAGGGACTCTACAAAATCCTGCTCTTGGGATCCTGTATCAACCTAATTTCCCCAATCTACATGCATATTGAAATCCCCTTGACTATCATAACACTATCCTTTTTACATGCCTTTTCTATCTAATGTTTGTAATTTGTATTCCACATCCTGGCCACTGTATATAACTCCCATCAGGATCTTTTTACCTCTGCAGTTTCTGAATTCTACCCACAAAGATTCTACATCCTCTGCTCCTATACCACCTCTTTCTAAGGATTTGAATTTATATTTTACCAGCAGAGCCCTGCCACCCCCTCTGCTTACCTGCCTGTTTTGATACAGTGTGTATCCTTGCATGTTAAGCTTCCAACTATAATCTTCTTTCTGCCACGATTCAGTGATGCCCACAACATTGTACCTGCCAATGCCTAATTGTGCTACAAGATCATCTACCTTACTTTATATTTTGCATTCATCACTCTTTTGGATTTTGCTCAAGGTTACACTTCAACTCATCCTCCCCGACAGTCTCACACCGAATCAACTTGTATACGAACTGCTCCGACCTCTGCCCTAATCAGTCCGTTTCCCAACCCCCTGCCAAATTACCTTAAACCCTCCCCAAGAGCTCGAGCAAACCTGCCCACAAGGATATTGGTCCCCCTCAGGTTCAGGTGTAACTTGTCCTTTTTGTAAAGGCCGTATTTTCCCCAAAAACGATCCCAATGATCCAGAAGTCTGAAACCCTGCCCCCCTGCACCAGTTCCTCAGCTTTGCATTTATCTGCCAAATCATCCTATTCTTACTCTCACTGGCATGTGGCACAGGCAGCAGTCCAGTGATTACCACCCTGCAGGTCCTGCTTTTCAGCTTTCTATGTAACTCCTTACACTGTCTCTTCAGGACCTCCTCCCATTTCCTATCTATGCCATTGGTACCAATATGTACCATGACTTCTGGCTGCTCATCCTCCCCTTTAGAATGCTGTAGACCCTGGCATCTGGGTTGTCTTTTTCACATCACAGAATTTCCTGTCTGCTCACCTAACTATGGAATCCCCTGTCACTACTGCACTCCTCTTCTCCCCCATTCCCTTCTGAGCCACAGAGCCAGTGACCTGCTCACTGCAGCTTCTCCCTGGTAGGTGACCCCCCCCCCCCAACAGAATCCAAAGCTGTATACTTCTTACTGAGGGGAAGGTCCATGGGGCCACTCTGCCCTGGCTGCCTATTACCTTTCCCTCTTCTGACAGTCACCCAGCTACCTGCCTCCTGCAACTTAGGGGTGACTATCTCCCTTTAGCTCCCATCTATCACCCCCTTATTCTCCCGAGTGAGCTGAAGGTGTTACTCCCATTTGTTGCCCATGACCAGTTGCGGTTTGCCGCAGTTCTTCCGGTGAAGCTGTTGCCAGCGTGCCGAGTTGAAGGGAGTTTCAGGATTCGGACGCAGCGGTGAGGACAGAATGGGAATACATTTCCAAACCATGAGGTGTAGGACCTAGAGGGGAACCTGTGGGTGGTGGTGCTTCCACACACCGTCCCTTTGGGTTTGAATGTTGCAGGTTTCAGTGTTCCTGGGTTCTGAGTTCTGGAGTGTCATTTTTATAGGTGTTACACATGATTTACTGTGGTGGGGGGCTGTCAGTCAGGCTGTGAGCTACATGGTCACGAAGATGTTGAGTCTTGATGAAGTTGCACATGCCTGGATGAGTGGACAGCATTATATCACGCACCGTTTGGCAGCTGGTGGGAAAGTTTGGGTGTCAGGGGATACAACATTCACCATAGGACAATGAATTTCTGACATGCTGTTGTCGCCACACTGGACCAGTTGAGTTCATTTTATTTATTTCACGTAGAGAGACAGTGTGGACTGGTCCTTCCAGCCCAATGAGGAGTGCACGCATTTAACCAGGGCCAATCACCAATTAACCCACTAACCAGTAGGTCTTAGGGACGTGGGAGGAAACTGTAGCACCCGGAGGAAAGACGCATGCTGACAGGAGCAACATACAAGCTTCTGAGAGATGGCGTTGACCGAACCCCAATGCTCTGAGCCATAAGTGTTGCGTTAACTGCTACACTACTGTGGCGCCCCTAAGACGCCTTGCTGGGATTCGAACACGTGCCCCTCGGTCACTGAAACTCTGGCTGCTGAGCCGGCAACAACCACTACACCCACGTAAAAGAACATTTCAATTGAAATGCAGTGGGTTTCCTTGTATCGATGCGTAAGGTGACAACTCTGTGTTTTAAACTGCACTGATGTTAATTAAGTTGCTGTTGCCCACAGAGGATGGTTTTAATCCACGAACCTCTGGGTTCTGGGCCCAGCATGCTTCCCCCGTGCCACTCCACCACCGAGAGAGAATGACGACTACCAGGATACTACCGGTGGGTAACTAGGAAAAGCGAAGGTCATCTAATGTCAGGAATCTCAGCTCTCTTTCATTGGAGCTAGTCACTGCCTCATTCGTTTGTGATGTGCTTTTTCAGCCTCTGCTTAAATATTGTCCAAGTCTTGGTGCATACAGGCAGAGACTGCTTTGTTTATTGAGCTGCAGAGAATGCAGACATCCCACCTCTCCCGGAAGTTCCAGGAGTCTCCCGCATATAAATAGTGGCTCCCTGATGCCTGCAAATTATATACAATATCACGGAAATCAATTTTTTTGAGAGCGAGAGAGAGAAAGCAAGAGAGAGCGCGAGAGCGACGAGAGAGAGAGAGCGCGAGAGCGACGAGAGAGAGAGCGCGAGCGAGAGTGCCATGGGAGAGTGTTCCAAAAAAAGAAAATATAAAACGTACGTCACCCCAGACTACACTAAAGTGTACCCCTTGCCTAATAGGGGTCAAAAATAATGACAGTGTTGCTCACTGCACTGTTTGCAACAATGACTTTTCTATTGCCCATGGTGGGTTAAGACTGTAAAAGACGTGTTGAGGTGAGTTTAACAGGTGTCATTCATTCATCAGCATAGCTATTGTTATTTAAACTAGCTGGCTAGCTGCTAAGGAGCTACGCTATTGCAGACATCCCATCTCTCCCGGAAGTTCCCGGAGTCTCCCGCAAATTGATGGTGCTACCTCCCTGAAATAAGTTTTTGCAGGGTGGAATGTCTGAGAATGGAACTGAACTATAACTTTATTTACTGAGATACAGCACAAGGTCGGCCCTTCTGGCACCCAGCAACCCCCAATCTAAACCTAGCCCACTGTCGTGAGGAGATGTTTCCACTTGTCCTTGTGGCTGAAGATAGTTGGGTCTGAGGAACTCTTCCACTGGGTGAAAATGATTGCCCTTCAGCATCCACTTCCACCCTCGATCTGTGCACCTCCATTTCCTCAGGGGTCAGAACATGCACTCTGCTCTTCGGGCCTTATTTTTCTTGAGATGCTCCAGAACACGAGAAAGAAGTTTTGTTCTCCGAGCTTCTCACTTTTTCCAAATTTCCACACCAGGAAGTGAAACCCCTCATCAGGACTTGCCAATATATGGTTTATTTTCGAATAAACTTGGCAATGGTCTTTCAGTCATGAGACGATACAGCAATGGCTATCTGATGGGTTACAGCCCACGTGTGTTGTCTTTTGGAGACAATCAAACAGAAGCTGTGTCCTTTTGAACTCAGCAAACCTTTATTTTTAAATTAAAGATTGAGAATAGAAATTTAGTACATGACACGTAATTAGTTTTAAATTGAAAGCAATCTCTTTAAATTATAAATTGTCATGAGATTCATCACTTTGCATTATTTATGAAACCGGTCTGAGTGATTTTTCATCCAATTTTTGGACTTTAACACCAACAAGACCACTTAGTTTATCTATTTCTCTGTTTCTCATCCAACCTTGATTTGCTGGTCCTAGTCTGGACTCAGTTGGAGCCTAAGATCAGGGAGCTGTTTGGACGTTGCACTCTCCATCAGCAAGTCTGTCCAAAGACACTCCTTCTCCTAAAAGCTCCTGCTCGCCTGGGGCTATTTGTTTTATTGATATAACTCTTTGCCTGAAACAGGAATTTCCTGGATGTTTTTGGTCTCATCAAACTTAGTGTCAGTGATTTTTGAGAGGAAAGGGAGGTAGTTCAGAGAGATGTGTCCTTTTCTCTCTCTGTGGTTCATGTACTTCACATTGTTGAGCACATTATTTCACTCAGCAGCCAGTTTAATATTGAAGGCAGTAGCTGTCAGAGGCATCCTCTTTTCAGATGTAATGCTGAGCAAAGACTTTTTGCTCAGCAGCTGAAGGATTGCAGGAAGTTCTTGCTGATGCCCCGACCAATATTTCTAAACCTCAGCCAGTATCACTGAGAACAGATCTGACCTTTATCTTCCTACATTACCACAGACAGACTCCTCTGGTGGGCAAATTATCGGCTGTACTTCCAATACAACAACAACAAACCACGTTTTAAGCAAAGAACTTCCTTGTCTGTCAGGCATTCGGGATTTCCTGAGGCTGGTGAGGGCTGTGTTTAAGTGAGCCCGCATAAAAAAACATTAATATTATTTTTGCTGGCCATTAATTTTACTCAGCATATTTGATAACATGTGATATAATTAAAGTGCTTTTGGTCCGATTAACTTGTTGATGATTAGATACTACACATTATCAGTTTAATATCTGTCTGCCAAACCTTAATTATGTTAAATAACTATTAAATATAGAATCCATTTGAAATTTTTAATGATCACTTTGAGATGTCAAGACAAACGCAAGCTGTCTTACAGACGGGCTATTTTGATGTCTTTGCTTAGTGAAGTCTCCATGTCTGGCCCACTACCTCTGTGAAGGCAATACCTGACCTAACACTGGGAATAAACTACAGAACCATGCTCACTCCTCAAGACACACAGAACCGAACACTCAATGCGGTATCACAGTGCAGGACTAATTAGTTTCACTAACGTGTTGAGGCATTTACTGTATATTCACGCAATGCAGTAACAGCATCCACCCTTCACTATATTCGAACACGATTTATAATATATTGAATTCTCACGACTCAATTAGACGCAGCGAGTGAGGACTCAGATACACCGCCCCTTGGGCACTTGGAATGGAAGTCGGTTACATAAATCCGGGGATCTCCTCATCTCAATCCTGCTGTCCGTCCAACCTCAGCAAACGACAGTGTGCATCGCGGACCGAGGGGCGAGGAAGAGAGAGGTCCGGGGTAGCGCGACTCACGGCCGGCGAAGCCGCAGTGGGATCGCCCGGCCAGAAGACCCCAGGGAGGTGTGTGGGGTGGGGAACGCGACACCATGGGCAGGAGCCCGGAGAGGTGCAAGCGGGATCCTATGGTCGGGTGTCCCCGGGCAGAGCGGGTTCCCACGGTCGGGTGTCCCCGGGGTGGGGGGGGTGCGAGGAGGGAGTCATACAGCGGAGAAACAGCCCTTTCGGCCCATCTAGTAGGTGCCAACCTGTTATTCCGCCTAGTTCCATCAGCCCGCACCTGGACCACAGCCCTCCCATTCATGTACCGATCCAAACCTCTCTCCGGCGGAGGAAGCGGGACGCCGCCGCCGAGTCCTCCACACCACCACACCTCCACACCTCGGAGTTTCGGGAGGGCGACCTTTCACCGCCGGAGTGCGGAGTCCCGGAATGATGACGCTTTTCCGGCCGGAGCGGGGCTGGAGCGCTTGCTGCCGGCGGGGGCTTGGGGGCCGGGCCCACGCCCACCCTCCACCGCCCGCCCAGGAATGCTGAGGCGCCGGCCGCCTGCTCCCGACTCCCCGAGCCCAGCGTGAGTGTCTGTGCGGCGCGCCGGGCTGCTCGGCTCTCCCCGCTCCATCCGCGCCAAGCATTTTGTGGGTCTGTGGAAAATCGATGTAGGATGTCGGCGTGAAGGTGGGCGACCTCTCTCCCTCCCTCCCCATTGCAACTGTTCACCTCCCGATCCCGTGCGCGGCTGCACCGAGCAGCTTTCATTAGTGCGATTCAGGTTTGCAGTCTGTCTGACCCGGTGTAGCAGTCAGTGTGAAACAATGTTGCAGTCGGTGTGATACATTTTGTGCAGGAGCGCGGAACCCCTCCCCTGGGAGCTGCTCCCCACTTCATGCCAGCGGTTCGAGGCTACCTCTCTCTCCCCCTCACGTTACCTCTGGCAGGGGTTTAATGAGATTTGGAGGCGCCATGTTTCCCAGTGCATCTTCCCTGGAAAGGATGGTCTCCCCCCCACCCCCCTTCCTTCCCGGCAGGATGGGCTGCGGGAGAAAGTTTCGCAAGCTGCGAGCTGCGTGGACGGGTTGCATTGTAAACGCGAGCGGGAGCCGGGCGCAGGCTGCAGTGACCGCAGGTCGGGTGGTCGTGCGATGTGCTTGGGCGGAGATACGCGGTCTCGCCCACCCAGCTGGGCCGGTGCCAGAGGGCGCGCTGCAGCAGCGCTCGGAGAACAGCTGTCCTCCATTTGTGGTTCGCGTGGTTGGGTGATGCGAGGCAGCCATGGATCCTGTCACTGAGGGTTCTCTTGCCACCAAGTCCCAGTTCTCCTCCCTCTCCCTGCGCCGGACAGTGCGCCTTCCCAATCCCCACTGACAAGCTCGGGCTCCCGCTGCGGATTAGCTGCCTGATAACTGACGGTGATGCTTGCGATCACAATTTCCATTACATCAGTGATACAGATGTTGCACGGCATCCATCTGTAAAACACTGACCAACATAAGAGCAGTTGATAACGATGTTGGGATGTGTGTTGGTCCTCAGAAGGAGCTATTCTTGTGGGGGGGGGCATGCTACATTAAAATATTTAGCCCTTGATCTGTCATTCCTTATCTGCACGTTTTTCATTTGTCCACTTTAGAAAACAGAACATCGATTGGCTGAGTTTCTGTTCTGGGGTCCAGGTTGGTGCCAAAATGCCCAAACCTCCATCTTTCCAACTCTGCACTTGCTGTATCACTTTAAAGCATATGTTATTTCAAGTGCTCTGTAATGTGGTATTGTAATTGCAGTTATAATTGTAATTCTAGTTGATCTGTCAGATCTTCATAATGTAACTCTTCAGGGCCAGTCCAGCCTCTCCAGTGCAGTAGGTCTTTTCTAAGTTGGGAAGGTGAGAGTGGTGTTGGAGTTTGTGACTTTGGGAGAGGTCTTGGTATGTGCTGATATCAAGAAGCCATCTTTGTGATGCTGGGCTGGAGAAAGGCACCCAGTTGAATAATATTCTTCACATTCTGCTGTTTGCAATATGACATGAACCAGAATGGTTAGTACTGATGCAGGTCAGATAGTTAGTCTGACTGGTGAATGATTTGTCCCTTTCCAGCAGCAAAATTTGGTAGCTAAGACACTGAAGTTATGAGTTTTGGTACCTAGAAGAGATCATGTTCAATACCATTGGATTCATGGTCCTGATCTATTTCTGATACCTTTTGTTTCTTGCTCAGCTGGTCCACATTTAGAGTGACTTTGCTAAGCTGGTTCTGGGATTGGCGGGCTCGGGATGAGTGAGACAGTAAAGAGTCTGGGAATCTTCTTGTTCAGCACGGGCTTGGGGATCCTCCTCAGTTAGTCTGGGCCGACAGCAGGTTCCAATGTTGCAAAGATTCTGCAGATGCTGGAAAACCTGAGCACCACACACAAAATGCTGGAGAAACTCAACAGGTTGGTCATTGCCCTGAAATATCAACTCTTCCTTGGATGCTACCTTACTGGCGAGCTCCTCAAGTTTGTTGTGAATGCTTGTCAGATTGATCATTGGGGACCAGCAGCTTGATTGGTTTGGGACTGTCTGTTTTTGATTCCTTATGTAATGTATTTATTTTTGCAGTTTGATTATTTCTGATTTTTTCCCCCCACAGGGGTTTTTGTGTGAAATTGGAGACTATCAGTTTGTTTGTGACTTAACCACACATTGCTCTGTGACGACACTGGTGCCAAGCTGTATCGGCCCTAGTGCCCTTCCCTTGGTCAACATCAGTGGCATGGAGAGGAGAGACTTGCAGCATGGGCAACTGCTGGTCTTCCATACAACCTTGCCCAGGCCTGCACCCTGGAATCCTTCCAAGGCGCAAATCCATGGTCTCACGAGACTAATGGATGCCTATGTCCATCCATTCTTCCAGTGTAAAAAGGCTGACGAACCACCTGGGTACAGACAGACAAATGGGCGCAATCTGGAAATAAGGTGTTGGGGTGGGTTGGGTTGTTTGAGGATGTTGGTGTTGGAAGCAGGGGGAAGGTTTTTAATATGAAAACTCTTGAGATCATGCAGTTTTTATTTTCTGATCTATGAACTTTTGTCAAAACTTAGCTAGAGCCATTCTGAAAGAAAATTCATGGACCAAGAATGTTAATATTTTGTATTTACTCTCCCAAGTGCTGCTGGGCTTTGATGTTTTCTGTTTTAATTTTATTGATGCTTGTAAGTGTATCCGAGTGAGAATAAATGGGGAAGAGAAGGGAGGTTTAAGCACTTGTTGTGTATGTGACTGCTGTGGCATTACTGAAGTCTTCCTGGGCATCAGTCTGATGGGTGTGGGCAGATGATATTGAATCGTCATCATCAGTCTGATGGGTGTGGGCAGATGATATTGAATTGTCATCATCAGTCTGATGGGTGTGGGCAGATGATACTGAATTGTCATCATCAGTCTGATGGGTGTGGGCAGATGATATTGAATCGTCATCATCAGTCTGATGGGTGTGGGCAGATGATATTGAATCGTCATCATCAGTCTGATGGGTGTGGGCAGATGATATTGAATTGTCATCATCAGTCTGATGGGTGTGGGCAGATGATATTGAATTGTCATCATCAGTCTGATGGGTGTGGGCAGATGATATTGATGGGTGTGGGCAGATGATATTGAATCGTCATCATCAGTCTGATGGGTGTGGGCAGATGATATTGAATTGTCATCATCAGTCTGATGGGTGTGGGCAGATGATATTGAATCGTCATCATCAGTCTGATGGATGTGGGCAGATGATATTGAATCGTCATCATCAGACCACAGAAACTGATGGTAATAATATTCCTCTTGTGAAGAGGATGATACTGGGAAAACATGGGAGAAATTTGAGCTACTTTATTTGAAAAGGGGGAGGGGGTGTAAAGAAGAGCAGGAGTGGAGTTAATTCTTCATGTTGGAGGAAGAATTTTACTCTGGCTTGTTCTCCCACCCTACCCATCACAATACCGTGGCATCCTGAATTTAGTCAGTTTCTGGAACCTGGTAGGGGGGTGGGAGGTTGAGGTAAAGTCCTCCCCCTATTCCTACCCCTGAGCCCTGGCATGCTGGCTCAGCTTATCATCAGATCACATAGAGAAAAGGCATCGGCATTACTGCCTCACAGAGTCAGACCAGGAGTCTGCAGTCACTGGATATTTGGTGGTTGTTACTGAATGGAGAGACGTTTGCAATTGCCGTCAGGAGGTTGAAGCAATGTGAGTGCAGTTGGATGCTGTGCTGTGCTGTCAAGGGCTTTGAGCAGTTATTATTTACCCAGAAGAGAGGGAGGGCAATTGGCCTACTGGGTCCACATCTGCCCCCAGGAAAATGATCCCATCAGTGCCATTCCCACCCACCTTATTTTCTTGCACCTCTGCAAGTTATTTTCTTTCACAGGCCATCAACTCCCCTTGGATTCTTTTTGGCAAGAAGATTAGTAGCACAATTGTGGGACCTTTACTGTTGGAAATGAGGTAACAAAAGGCAGACCAATGATACAAGGAGTGGGGAAGACTATTCCAGTGAGGGGTGGAGCTGATTGAAATCAGTGTTCAAATGGTTCAAATTAATATCAAAGAATGTATGCAGTATACAACCTGAATTTCTGACTCCTTGCAGACACCCATGAAACAAGAAACCCCAAAGAATGAATGATAGAAACATCAGAACCCCGAAGTCCCCCTCCCCTCCCATGCATAAGCATCAACCCTCCCCAGCAGAAGCACTGAAGCCCCACCACCCCCCACCATGCAAGCAATAACAAAAGCCCCCAAAGGGACCTTGATTTGGAATCCATCAAAAACTACAGTCCGTAACCCAGCACTTTGGTATCTCGACCAGGGTCTCCCTCACCTTGAGGGAGAGAGCAATCGCTCCTACAACGATGAGAGGGGAGACCAGCAGCTCGCTGTTCTGATGTTCCGATCTTGCCCGACTCGAGGGCTGACATGTTCTCACTCACCATCAAAAGGGAGTTGGGGGCAATCACTTGACTACTGGGCCCTTCCACCGACAACAGCATCCGATGTTTCAGTCCCCCATGACACTTCGGTCGGCAAGGAACCAGGTCATTCCGAATACTCACATCTTCCAGGACCTTCCTGAAGATAGTGAAGCGCCGAGGCACGTGGCCTGTCGGAAAACCCACTGCTTGCGAAGAACTACAGTTTCAGCTGTAGATCCCGGACTCTGACAGAGCCCCAGCCACCTTGAAAGGAAACGACAGACATTTGAGAAGAAGAAGCTGTTTTTGTGGCCAAACTGGAAGAGGTCACCTGCTTTCTAGCTCCTCCTTCGATTTGTGAGAAATGTAACACATCAGATTGCTGGAGGAGCTCAGCAGGTCAGGTAGCATCTATGGAAAGGAATAAAAATCCCTTCCCTCTTGCCACCTTTTTATTCTGGCATTTTCCCCCTTGACAAGAAGGGGGATGTCCTGATGAAGGGTCTCAACGGGAAATGTGGACTGTCTATTCCTTTCCAATCAGGGTTATTTGGGAACTGCCCTGGAAGTGGTACATGCTTTACAAAATGCTTTCCAAGCTTCATAGACTAGGTAACAGTTTTAATGGACTGGAGAGTGGCAAATGTAACCCTACCATTTAAATAAGGAGACAGAGTAAAAATAAAATTCACACTAAACCACACACAAAGTGCTGGAGGAACTCAGCAGGCCAGGCAGCATCTATGGAAAAAAGCAAAACCAATATTTTGGGCAGAAACCCTTCGGCAGGACTGGAGAAAAGAAGCTGAGGAGTAGATGTGAAAGGTGGGGGAGGGGAGAGGGAAACACCAGGAGACAGGTGAAACTTGGAGGGAAAGGGATGAAGCAAAGAGCTAGGAAGTTGATTGGTGAAAGAGACAGAGGCAATGGAAGAAAGTAAGAGGGGCAAGGGAGGAGCACCAGAGGGAGGCGATGGGTGGACAAGGAGATAACTTGAGAGAGGGAAAAGGGAATGGGAAATGGTGAAGGGGGGGCATTACCTGAAGATTGAGAAATCAATGTTGATGCCATTAGGTTGGAGGTTACCCAAATGGAATATAAGGTGTTGTCCCTCCAACCTAATCCCGACAGTGGAGGTGGCCATGGATGGACATATTGGAATCAGAATGGGAAGTGGAATTAAAATGGGTGATCACTGGGAGATCGCTTGTTCTGGTGGATGGAGCGTAGACGCTCAGTGAGGTGGTCCTTCGGAATATTGATGTGATACTAGTCGGCACTTTGTGGCATTGGAGTGTTGATGTGGTGAAACTGGTGGGTACTTTGTGGTATTGGAGTGTTGATGTAATACTAGTGGGTACTTTGTGGTATTGGAGTGTTGATACCGATGGGTACTTTGTGGTATTGGAGTGGCTACTTTGTGACATTGGAGTGTTGATGTGGTTATACTGGTGGGTACTTTGTGGTATTGGAGTGTTGATGTAATACTGGTGGGTACTTTGTGGTATTGGAGTGTTGATACCGATGGGTACTTTGTGGTATTGGAGTGGCTACTTTGTGACATTGGAGTGTTGATGTGGTTATACTGGTGGGTACTTTGTGACATTGGAGTGTTGATGTGGTATTGGTGGCTACTTCATGGTATTGGGTATCAGTTTGGGCATCATGTTGCAGTTCTACATCAGTTGGACTGTATTTGGAGTTTTGGTTTCCACACTACAGGAAGGATATGCTAGCGATAGAGAGATTCACTGGTATGTTTCCTGGAACGGAGAGCTGGAGTTATAAAGAGAGATTGAATAGGTCAGGTTAACTCTCTCTGGAATGTAGGAGGCTGATGGATGATATTTTAGACGTTTCTACAATAATGGAAGGCATAGAAAGCATAGATAATCTTTTCTCAGGGCAGAGAGCCAAGAATGAGAGGGCCTTGGTTTAGAGGGTGGAGAAATTTGAAGGAAATCTGAGAGGTAGGTTGTTCATACAGGGTATGGTAGTTATCTGGAATGAAAAGCCAGAGGAGGTTGTGGAGGCAAGTCTAATTACAATGTTTAACTGGCATTAGGAAAGTTAGTTGGATAGGAACAGCATAGAGGGATACAGACCTAAAGCAGGCGGGTGAATGGTGTTCGAGGTGATAGGAATTGTGGTTGACATGAGTGGTGTCTGTGCTGTACAGCACGATTACACTGGTCTGTCCACTTCCCAAAACCCTCAGTTCCAAGACCTTTCAAAAGTGTATCAGCCTCCTCTTTAAATACCTCGAGTGCACTAGCCTTGATAACCCCCCACGGTGTTTCTCACACTCTTTATGAAGATATTCTTTTTCCCAGGGTTGGAGAACCAAGAACTAGAGGGCATGGTAGCGTAATGGTTAGCACAATGCTTTACAATACAGGCGACCCAAATTCAATTCCCACACTGCCTGTAAGGATCTGTACGTTCTCACCACAGGATTCCTCCGGGTGCACCCGTTTCCTCCCACAGTCCAAAGATGTACAGGTTGGTAGGCTAATTGGTCATACTAAATTGTCCTGTGATTTGGTGAGGATTAAATTCGATTGCAGTGCAGCATAACTCAAAGGGGTGGAAGGGCCTATTCTATGCTGTAATGAGAGGGAAGAGTTTTACTAGGAATCTGAGGGCCGACTTTTGCACGCAAGGGATGTTCAGTGCTAGGATTGAGCTGCCAGAGGAAGTGGTTGAGGCATGTACGTTAACAACATTTAAAAGGTACTTGGACAGGTATATTGGTAGGAAAGGTTTAGAAGGATATTGACCAAACTGGGGAAATGGGACTGGCTTAGATGGGAATCTTGCATAGCATGGACCATTTGGGCCAAAGGGCCTATTTCGGTGCTGTATGACTCTGATTATAAGCTACTGCACATGTTAAACCTTGTAACTGCAATCCCATTGGAAATTGGGAGGTAGCGTGAGCTATGAGGAGGATACAGTGGAATTCCAGCATAATTTTGGCAGACCAAAGGAGTGAATATGTATGGCAGATGCAGAATAAAAAGACAGGTTATCTGTTTTAGACAGGGGATCTTATAGAAACATACAAAATTTTGAAAGGGATAAATAAGATAGAAGTAGGAAAGTTGTTTCCATTGGTAGGTGAGACTAGAACTAGGGGACATTGCTTCAAGATTCAGGGGAGAAGATTTAGGAGGGAGATGAGGAGAAACTGTTTTTCCCAGAGAGTGGTGAATCTGCGGAATTCTCTGCCCAAGGAAGCAGTTGAGGCTTCTTCACTAAATATATTTAAGATACAGTTAGATAGATTTTTATATAGTAGGGGAATTAAGGGTTATGGGGAAAAGGCAGGTAGATGGAGCTGAGTCACGGACAGATCAGCCATGATCTTATTGAATGGCGGGGCAGGCTCAATGGGCCCAATGGCCTACTCCTCCTCCTATTTCTTACGTTCTTATGTTTTGGTGGCAATAACAGGAAGGTAGGCAAGAAGCGGGGAAGGTGTTTTGATGCGGGTAAAGCCCGTCCCACCATTGAGCCTATCTACAGGGAGCACTGTCACAGTAAAGCAGCATCCCATCATCAAGGCCCCCTGCCACCCAGGCCATGCTCTCTTCTCACTGCTGCCATCATGAAGGAGGTACAGGAGTGTCAGGACTCGTAGCACCAGTTTCAGGAACAGTTGTTACCCCTCAGCCATCAGGCTTTTGAAGCAGAGGGAATAACTTCACTCACCCCAGCACGGAACTGTTCCTACAACCTATAGAGTCACTTTCAAGGACTCCATCTACTCTTTTGGATACTTATTACTTATTTATTATTATTGTTATTTTGTTTGTTTTTCTTTTTGTTTTGCACAGTGATTGCTTGACTGTCTTGTTATGTGTGGATTTTCATTGATTCTACTGTGCTTCTTTGTACTTACTGCGAATTCCCGCAAACAAAATGAATCTCAGGGTTATATACGGTGACATATATGTACTTTAATAAGAAATTCACTTTGAACATTGCACAGTTTTCGACACCTGGTTCACTATGGCTTCGGAGCCTCCTTCCTTTGTCCTGAGCTGTGGTGGAGGATTGGCATTACTTTCAATGATGTCTGTCCTATTTCCACATTCACACAGTCTCTCATTCAGGGGCAAGGTCAGTGTTCCTCTGCTCCTTAACATGAAATTTCCAGCACCTCCAACGTGATGCCCCTATTTGACATATCTATCCTTCCCCATCCCTTTCCAAGGGGCCAGTGTCAATTTCACTCAATGAGAATAATGTGCAGTTGTAAACTAACTGGACTGAGGCGCAAATGTTGTCTACTCCCAAGGATTTCGTTCTATCTGAGGCTGCTGGAACTTGGAGGGCAGCTTGGCAGTTTAGATGCAAGGCTCTTCCCACCCATACTGCCTGTTTCCCTGCCTGCACCACCTCCAACTGTGTTCCAGCCTCCTTTTCTGGACTTCTCACTTCACAGTTCTACCAGGGAAGCTCTGCAATGAAGTTCAATAGCTGAAGATTATTTGTACCCGTGACTTGATGGCTGGCGCCTGGTCTGATCACTGAAGCTCAGGATCTGTGCATGGTCCTGTAGAAGGGATTTCTGGGTGGCGTGGCTTGATATGGAGGTGTGGGTCCAGGGTGTATGGTACCCTAAGAGGGGCAAGGGATGTGTCGATCTGGGTAGGGAGGTTGGATTGTGTGTTGGAAGCACAAGTGGATATAGTGGCAAAGAAGAAAAGGCGTATGACTTCATTGGATAGGGTGTTGAGGATAAATGTTGGGGATTCATGTTGTAGCAATATAAAATCTTGATTAGACCACACTTGGAGTCAACGCATTATATGAAGGAAGTGGCGGCTTTGGAGAGTGTGCAGAAGAGGTTTATCAGGATGTTGCCTGGATTAGAGGGTATTAGCAAAAAAAAAAGGAATTGTTTTCTTAGAGCATTGGAGACTGAGGGGAGACCTGACAAAAGTTGATAATATTATAATGAGTAGATGGTCAACGTTTTTTTCCTGGAATGGAAGTGCGATATACTAGAGGACATAGCTTTAAGGCGAGAGGGTGAAAGTTTAAATGAGCTTTGCATAGCAGGTTTTATTTTGTATCGAGTGGCTGATGTCTTGAATGTGTTGACAGGGCAGCTGATGCAAAAGCAAAGTTTAGCAATCATTTATGGATCCTGTGCAGGCAAGTGTGCAATCGAATGGTCAGCATGGACATTGTGGGCCGAGGGGCTATACTTTTCTACGCTCTCTGTACAGATGGTGGCGTCCCTGGTTGGGAGGGGTATGGCAGTTTTGCGGAATGGATGGAGTTGGGGGTGTCCTGCAGATGGTGGAGGTGTTCTCTGGACAGGAGAGGTTGGTGAGCTGCCCGCGAGTGGGTGGTTGGTTGATGGGTGAGTGGTTAGGGTGCTGGGAGCAAGGCTAACAGGTTTAAGGAACCTTGGGTTTTGAGAGATATTGAAGCCTTGGTTAAGACGGAGCACTAAAGAGATGGGGGAGTACTTAAGTGAAATTTTTGAATTTGTATTTACTTGTGAGATGGTTAGAGAGTCTGTACTACTGAGGCAAAATAGAGAGTTCATGGACTATATGTGGATTACAGAAGAGGAGGTGCATGCTGTCTTGAGGCAAATTAAGGTGGATAAATCCCCGGGCTCAACAAGGAGAATGGTTGTAGATGGCTGCGTCTCTGGCTCGTGGTATGTTGCAGGAATTGGTCCTAGTCCATTGCTGTTTGTCATCTATATCAACAACCTGGATGATAATGTGGTAAACTGGGTCTGCAAATTTGCAGATGACACCAAAATTGAAGTTGCACTGCAGAGCGAGGAAGGCTCATTGAAGCTTGCAGCTGGATCTGGACCAGCTGGAAAAATAGGTGGAAAAATGGCAAATGGAACTTAATGCAGACAAGCGTAGAGTGTTACGCTTTGGGAGGACCAACCAGGATAGGACTTGCACAGTGAATGTTTGGGCACTGAGGAGTACGGTAGAACAAAGTGATCTGGGACTATGGATTCATAATTCCTTGGAAGTGGTGTTGCAGGAAGACAGGTTCATAAAGAGAGCTTTTGGTACATTCGCATTCATAAATCAGAGTGCTGAGTACAGGAATTAGGGTGCTGTGTTGTTGTTTCAGAAGTTGAGGCATAATTTGGAGTATTGTGTGATCTTCTAGTCACCTATCTACAGGACAGATATCAATAAGATTGAAAGAGTACAGGAAATTTCAGTACAGGATATTGCTGGGACTTGAGGACTGATTTATAGGGAAAGGTTCAGTAGGATTCACTGGAACATAGGAGAATGAGGAGAGATTTGATGGCAGTATACAAAATTATGAGGG
The DNA here is from genome assembly GCF_030028105.1 of Mobula birostris. Classification (NCBI taxonomy): domain Eukaryota; kingdom Metazoa; phylum Chordata; class Chondrichthyes; order Myliobatiformes; family Myliobatidae; genus Mobula; species Mobula birostris. The sequence continues at coordinate 10,118,169 of NC_092387.1, read as the reverse complement.
ACCTAGATCAGATAAATGAAAATAGGATTTTTTTCACTGAGGTTGGGTGAAACTTGAAGTAGAGGTCATAGGTTAAGGGTGAAAAGTGAAATACTTAAAGGAACCTGAGGGAGAATTTCTTTGCTCAGAGTGTGGAACGAGCTGCAGGCAGAGTTGTTGGATGTGGGTTCCATTTCAACATTTAAGAGTGATTTGGGTATGTACATCGATGAGAGGTATGGAGGGCTATGGTCTAGGTGCAGGTCGATGGGATGAGGGGAGATGGATTGTTTCTGTGGTGTAGCGGTCCATGACTTCTATTTAGTCAGGTTTCTAGATTCTGCTAGGGCTGGCGATGGAGGAAGGTACTCTGCAGAGGTACTCGGCTTGGGTTATGTGCCCAGGCCTGGGCAGAGTAATGGCAACCCCCTATGGTCAGAGGTCCAGCCACTAACCAACTTCATCTGTTAACGTGACCTGACAGATCCAGAAGTGAGTGGAGGCGGTTGGAACCCGTGTTGCTGGCACTGTTTATTGGTCGGACAAGGATCAGTGGGAGCCTTCTCTTTATAGCTGGATCCAAACTGCTTGTGGTTCAGAAGCTGGTGGAACTTTCCCTTCTGGAAAGATGTTTGTGTGAGGGCAGCTGGGTCACATCCTGTTTAGGCCTCGAGTTCAATGTTTGTGGCCAGCTCGGGACATCCCATTATGGGAATAATGTCAGGTCCAGGGACGGTAGGGACCAGTGAAGGGCAGAAAATGCTGGAACCACTCTGCAGGTCACTTCGGGTGCCGCAGTAGTGTTGTAGTTAGCGCCATGGTAGTGTAGTGGTTAGCACGACAGTATTACAGTTCATAGCGTTGGAGTTCAGTTTCACCGCTGCCCGTAAGGAGTTTTTACGTCCTTCCCGTTAATGCATGGGTTTCCTCCGGGTGCTCTGGTTTCCTCCCAGGTTCCAAAGACGTACCAGTTAATAGGTTAATTGATCATTGTAAGTTGTCCCGTGATTAGACTATGGTTAAATAGTTGCGCTGCTAGGTGGTGCGGTTTGTTTGGTGGAAGTGTCTGTCCTGTGCTGTATCTCTAAATAGACAATGAATGTCAGGCAGCATGTGGAGAGAGAATTGGAGCCGATGCTTCAGGTCAATGACCTTTCATTGAAGCTAATCTAATCCTGGTTCTGAGGACCTCAAAAGTTAATTTGATTTCACTCTGCACAGATGCTGCCTGACCGGCTGAATATTTGCAGCATTTTCTGCCGTAATTTCAGATGTCCTGTGCCAGCAGGTGCTTTATTTTCACTTTTACTGTGGAGGGAATTGTTTTCCTGAGATCAGGAATAATTAGGCATAGATAGTGTAACGAAGTGCCAAATGCAGAGAGAGGTTTCTACTTTTGCATTGGATGGTATCGAGGTCATCGATGCGGGGCAGAGGAATTTACTAAGAGAAGTGAAGATCTTTGTTAACACTGAGCTGTGCTCACAGAAGTTCTTCCTTAAAGGAACATATTCAGCAGGGAATTTTAAATACTACAATTTGCAGGGCTGAGGAGGAAATATAGGTGAGTTCAAACAGTTTGTCCACATGAAAGGAATGACAGCGATATAGCCCAAATGCCCGTGTTATGTGCAGTGTCACTGTCTGATATCCCTTGGTGCCTTATTATCGTTTACAGGTGGGCCTCGCACTGTATCACGCACTGAACATTCAGGTTGTGCTGGTTTCTGCTGTTGGAGACGCAGGGCGAGACGGCCTGAGGTGTTCCAGCAGCATCTGGGTGTCACAATGCAGGATCCTACGCTGCAGACAATATGCTCTCCTTTGTGTTACATGCTCTGGTGTGTTGCGTAATTCAGAGCCGCTGTTTGTCCATGTGAAAGTAATGACACTGATTAAAACACACATTTAACTTTGTCATTGGCCTGTTTTTTTTTAAATATGTAAACCAGATGGGAAAGGGCTTTTGCCTCACTGAGGCACAGATCTTTGTACTGAGATCCCCCTGGGTCTCTGAGCATTGAGTGGTCCTCGGGCACAAATCCTTGTACTGAGATCCCCCTGGGTCACAAATCCTTGTACTGAGATCCCCCTGGGTCACAAATCCTTGTACTGAGATCCCTGGATCTGTCATTGTGGGTCCCTCAGGCACAAATCCTTGTACTGAGATCCCCCTGGGTCTCTGAGCATTGAGTGGCCTCAGGCACAAATCCTTGTACTGAGATCCCCCTGGGTCTCTGAGCATTGAGTGGCCTCAGGCACAAATCCTTGTACTGAGATCTCCCTGGGTCACAAATCCTTGTACTGAGATCCCTGGATCTGTCATTGTGGGTCCCTCAGGCACAAATCCTTGTACTGAGATCCCCCGGGTCACAAATCCTTGTACTGAGATCCCCTGGATCCATCATTAAGTGGCCCTCAGAGCTCAGTGACATGCCCTGAAACCACCCACAAAGTTAGAGAAACCACCTCATATCTGTGCCGTGTCCCGTGTGGGCTCATTGGCAGCCTCTAGACGCAGTATCATCCAGCATTTATCATTCCTCATCAGTGCCTTGATCTTCCGGCAAGATGGTGGCACGACTGGTCACAGTGGCTTCTACAGGGTCCACAAAAGGTGCTACCGTTCTACCTAAACATAGATCTAATGATCGGTGCTATGCGTAAAGAACTGAAAGACTGCAGGATCACACCATCAGTGAGTTGGTTGCTGGCGGAGATAATGAAGGAGATGAGCAACGAGCTGCTGCCTGGGTCGATGGAGGCTCACGGTCAAATAGCAAGTGGCCGTTGTGGTTGCTTTTCTTGTGATCACAAGACCCCTTTGGATGTTGGTAATCTGGTACATTGCAAGCTCGATTCACTGATTTATTGGACGAGGGGCCTCATCCTCGGTCGTGGCAAGGACCAGGCCTGAAGCCCCGGGATCGCCTGTTGGCAGCCGCCCAGAGTGAGGGGCGAAGCCGATGTCCTTCACCGGGGGCGGCATGGCGCGGTGTCCGGAACGGAGTTGGGGCTGCCCTTCCAGGAGTTTCACCCAGCAGAGGACAAGGTCTGTAGTGGCCGACTGCAGATATTGGCCATCAACAGACCTGGGCTTCGAGCTGTGGGGTCGCTTGCTTTTCAGCCGCCGGAGGTGAGGCGTCCGAGCAATCGCGCCCTACCGGGGGCGGCCTAGTGCAGTTGTGGTGACTGAAGATTTAAAATGGGTCTGGACTGTATACGTATAGATTTGTCTGGTTGTGTTGTTTTCTAATATTCCATATGTGCTTGTATATGCAAGGACTGGGCCTCAAAAGCACGGTGTCGCCTAGCGGGAGTCAGGCATCAGGGCGAGGTCTGGGCCTTAAAGCCATGATGTTGCCTAACGGGAGTCGGACGTCAGGGCGAGGACTGGGTATATACATACATATTCCGTGTTGTATTTTTACTGATATTCTATTTGGGTTTGTTGACTTGTATGCATCAAGCCATGGCGTCGCGGGGGGAGGTGGTGAGGTGGGTCTTGGGACTCTTATTATGTGATTGTGATCTTGTGTGTGCTCATTGTGTGTGACTGTAGGTAATGTGTCTTTGTTCCTTGACCCCGGAGTAACGCTGTTGTGTTTGGCTGTATTCATGAGTATTAGTATATGGTGAAGTGACAATTAAACTTGAATTGAATTGCAATCCAGTGAGGATGTCCCAGACTCTGCACCCCCAGTCTGCAGGAGAACATGCATTAGAGTGTGGGTTTTTGGAAGGAGGTCAGGGTTGCGATGTCATCCACTACCTCAGGTGGATGGGGGAAAACATATGTGGGAAGAAAGGAAATTTGCAGTTTTATAACAGTTTTACATCCCTTTAGTGGCAAGGGAGTGCTTCACTCCCAGGAGAGCTCTTTTCCTGGGGAGGCAGACATTGATGTGCAACTTCAGGAATGTTGTTGATGCTCTGGATGTGGCCACCTCGACCTTGGTGAGACCAAGCACAAACTCGGTGGCTGCTTTGCTGAGAACCTTCACTTCATCTGCCAACTCTCCTGGTCCCCCCAGTTTAATTCCCCTCCTCATTCCCATACTGGCCTGTCTGTCCTGGTCTGATTTCCCCCCCCCCCCCCCCCACCAGTTGCCAGTCAGTTTAATTCCTCTCCCCATTCCTGTACTGGCCTGCCTGTCCCAGCCTCCTCTCCTGCTAACATGAGGCTAGAGGCAAAGGAACAAAGGACCAGACCTTGTATTCTGCTTGGGTACTCCACAGCCCAACTGCTGGGACATTGAATTCTTCGATTTCTGGTAACTGGTTCCCCCTCTGTGCCTTCTGTCTCTCCTTTGGTCTTGGGGGTGGGGTTAAGGGTGATGGGCAGAAGATGGAGGGCTGGTGCTGAAAAAAAATCAGTCCTGATGGAATGGCAGAGCAGACTTGATGAACTGAATGGCTAATTCTCATTCTATACCTTGTGATCTACCCAATTCCTCTTTCAGCCAGCTTCCCCCAGCACTTTGCATGCAGCTTTTGGGTCTTTGCAGCCTTTTGTAATCGAGCTGTAGTGGAGAAGAAGGAATTGACGCAGGTAGTTTGTGCCTAGTGGATTCCCACAACAGGTGATATGTGGTGATCAGTTTCTTTTTTCGTCATCCTCATTACATCATCGTCATCAGAAGGATGAGGGGGATCTCATTGAAACCTTTCAGATGTTGAAAGGCCTAGACAGAGTAGATGTGGAAAGGATGTTTCCTGTGGTGGGAGAGTCTAGGACAAGAGGGCACAGCCTCAGGATAGAGGGGCGCCCTTTCCAAACAGAGATGTGGAGCAATTTCTTTAACTAAAGGGTGGTGAATTTGTGGAATTTGTTGCCACGTGCAGCTGTGGAGGCCAGGTCGTTGGGTGGATTAAAGGCAGAGGTTGATAGGTTCTTGACTGGACATGGCATCAAAAGTTATGGGGAGAAGGCCGGGGACTGGGATTGAGGAAGAGATAGAAAAAAAGAATCAGCCATGATTGAATGGCAGAGCAGACTCGATGGGCTGGATGCCCTAATTCTGTTCCTATGCCTTATGGTCTTAATGGTCATGTGTCAGAGACTTGGGCATTTCAATCTGTCTGAGTCAGATGTCCATTTGCATTCATTCTACGCTATCCATTTGCATGTCCCCTCACCTTCCCATCAGCTTCTCCCAGGTTCTGCTGCTCATCTGCCCACCATTTACAGTGGCTAGTTAATATACCAATGTGCATGACTTTGGGCTATGAGATGAAGCTGGTGGACCCAGAAGAATTGAACGTCTTCCTAGAACACGCAAACCAGAGCTCAGGGTTGAACCTCGGTCGCTGGAAGCCTGAGGCATCAGCTCAGAAATGTTCTAAAGAGTTCCATTTCTCTCATTCTTGCTCCGTGCATATAATAGCTGTGAGGGCTTTACTCTGTTGGGTCACAGGAAAGCCCCTGTTTATATCCCTTCACTAAATAGCGCAGGGATAAGGATACCTGTCCTCTTAGGCTGAACGTGTGTGAAATATAATTTGATTGCAATAGTTTATCGTGAATTTCATGCCTAAGCTGTGAAACATCTCTTGGTTTCAATTTTCTGGAGTGCATTTATTTGGATACGGTATTGATCCTCTCACATTGGTGGAAACTTCCCAGTGCTGTTCTGACCAATAATCCTTCAGTCATTACTCCCAGGTGATCTGGTTTGTTGGCGTGTATGTGGGAGCTTGCTGTGCACAATTTGCCGCAGCAGCATTCCTGACGCTACAGAAGAAATCATTTGTTGGCTGAAAAGATTCTGAGTTTGAGTCAGAGGCTGTGGCTGGTCCAGCCTAACTCACTTTGCCCTGATCCACACTCTGCTTTGGGGGCTTAAACCTTGCCGGTTCCACTGAGGTCGGCATCCATTTCTTAATGCATGCATTACTAAATGATGATAAAAGAGGACTGCGTGTCCTCATAATCTAATATAATCTAATCTGAAAAGTGCGGTTCCAATCCTTGCAGGGCTCTGGGGTTTAAGTTGGAGACTGACTCTTGTGCTCTATCTGCCTTCTGACTGAGGGGTTGTCTGGGTGCTCAGGTGATTGACACATCTAGAAATCAGCGTAATGAAAGTGCTCGGCCTGACTTCATAGTCTGATTTGGGAAAAGATGTCCTGAAGCCTAGCATGGGCAGATGGTTGGATGCTGGCAGCAGGAGGGACTGCTGGGGTATGTGCAGGGAGGGTTTGGGCAGCTGGGTGTAGGGACCAAGAATTGGGGCATTGGAATGGCAGTGGGAGGGTGGAGTCAGGGGAAAAGGAGGCAGGGAGTTGAGGGCACTGGAATAGTTCTGGAGTGTGGGGGCAGGGTGAATGTAGGGTTGGAGGGAGGGCGGGGATTGGCAGGGACAAGGGATGGGTGGAAGATGGGGATGTGGGGCCAGGCTTGCTGGGTTTTAGGGTAGGAGTAGAGACTGCTGAGTGGACAGGCGGGTTGTGGTGTTCTGCTCCGATGTCCTGTGGTGGTGGGTTGGAATGGTCCTTGCCTCAGGATGTGGGCAGCTCTTGGTCAGTTTTCAGTCGGTCACTCGTGACTCCAGGCTGTGCTGTTCCCATTACTGTGTGGCTCAGTGTGGTATGTGCTCATGGACTGGGCAGCAGAGTGCTGGAATCCGATGTTCCTGGAGCTCGGTTTGGCGATCCCTGCTTCTTTCATTAAGTGCCAAAGAAAATATCAGTGACAAATGGTGGAAATGTCCGAGTGAGTCATGGACTCAGGATTCAGTGGTCTGTGGAGGAAGCACCAAGGACGGTGTAGTGAAGCTGGCTACTCTCTGCTGGAGAATCCTCTCTCGCATGGGTGTAGCCTCAGTCATCCAAGGTTTCCTGCATTTCCAGCTTGTTCCACCAGCTGCCAGTTTATTTCCACTGGCTCATACCCACCCACCTCTCCCACCCCCCACAGCTTCCAGGGTGTGTGCTCATGCCTTTAATTGAAATCATTCATTTTTCTCCATCTAGTCACGCAACCTTGATTTTTCTCTTGTGCTTGCTACTTACTCACATGTTCCAGAGCAGCGAGTCAACATCTCAGGTCTTTGACATTGCGCAGTTGACATGAAATGCTTTCGGAGTTAGAGCTTTGGCCAGCAGTTGATGGAAAGGATGCCAGCTGAGTGTGAGTGGAGAGGGAAATCTTCCTATTTTGTTTTCTCAGAGCACAGTCTAATTTAAATTATTGGCATGGAGCCTATCTTTGAAACAAATCTCTCACTGTTTGACAGGATGAGTTCATAATCAGGAACACATGTCAGTTGGGAATCAACTGGATTGGAGTTTACACCTAGGGATCTGGAAATTGCAAGCTGTCAATCTTACAGCAAGTTCCCGTTCATTAACTTTGGCTGTTATATTGCCACGGTCTCCTTAAGAATGAAGGATGGCTTTTTCTAGCGTTGTACGGTGTGCTGTCAGGATTGAGTGGGCCCAGCGAAGCTGCAGTAAATGTAATTAGAGTTCGAGCTTTCCTTGCCTCTGTTTTACGATTTTATGAGGAACTTCCTTTCTGCCTGCCATTCATTCCTTTCTCTCAGCAGCATCCTTTTAAGTTGAAAATGTTGCCAGTTCAGATGGAAAATTCAGAATGTTGGAAGTCGGATTGTGCCTGTGAGGAGTGAGGTACAGCTAATGTTTCAGGTCAGTGACTGTTCCTCTCAACTGGCCATCCTCAGTGAATTGTAAAGGCTGGTTAGCAGTAATTGTTGAGTTCGGTAATGCCAGAGTGTGAGCTGTTTCCGATTGGAAGCGGGGCTCTGGACTGGAGTGGAAGGGGGATGTAAAGTGAAAGCCGTTGGCAGTCTGAGGTCACCCAAACTGAATAAATATGGTTGTTTTGGGGTGGAGGTGTTGCTCGGTATAACAGTCACATGATCTGTCTTTGGCTTTCCACTGTATAGGAGACGACCTTGTGAGGAATGTGAATGAATTACAAGTGGTAAGATGGCAAGTGCTGCATCTCTGCATTCCGTGGGGCGAGGTGGGGTGTGAGGCTGGGTGTAGGTAGAAATGGATGAGTGAACCTTGGGAGGAAAAAGGTCCCTCTGAAGTCCAACTGTAGAGGCCAATGGGATGTACCAGGTGGTGGTATCACACTGGGGGTGTTGAGCAATCTCAGAGGATGTTTGTTGAATGTGGATGCTGGTGATGGTGATGATGGGGGTACGTTGGTGGACGTGTAATCACTCGGCATGAACTAATCATCCAGAGACCAGGGTTCAAATCCTATCATGACAACACTGTGCGATTTAATTTCGGTCAATGACCTGGACTTTTAAAGGAAAATCTTGTTATCAGTACTGATGACAGAACTAACAGATTGCTGTAAAAGCTCTCTGGTTCATTAATGCACTTCAGGGAGGAAATCTGTCCTTCTGAAACCCCAGAGCCTCCAATTAAGGCACAAAGGATTTTAGGTTATGTTGTCAAACTGGATTGGAAACTTACTTGGTGTAAGGAGGTAGAGAGCGGAGGAGGGTGGGGGTTTGTCAAACTGTTGTCCCTGCCAAGTGGGAGAGCGAAGGAGGGTGGGAGGTTTGTCAAACTGTTGTCCCTGCCAAGTGGTGTGCCACAGAGTTTGGCGCTGGGACCTTTCTCATAAATGGATGAGGAAGTCAGGGGTTTGGATCGTAAGATTACAGGTAACAGGAAAACTGGCGGAGACACATATAGTAATTTGTCTAAGGATTAGCAAGTCATAGATTGGCTGGAAAGCTGGGCATGGTGGTGGCAGACGGAATTTAATCTGGACAAGTCTGCGATAATGCACTTAGAGAATTTGAAATCTGGTAGGACAGAGAGAGAAAATGGCAGGGACTTTGTCTTGTCCATGGCTCTCTGAGTGTGGTGACACAGGTAGATAGGGCAGTGAAGAAGGTATTTGGTCTGTTTAACTTCACAGGCCAAGTTGGGATGTCAGTATTGTACTTGTCTGGCCACTAAACCAGAGGAAGTATGTGGTAATGTGGAATTGACAGAGTGCAGAAGAGATTCACCAGGATGTTTCTTGGAATGGAGAGTTGTAGTTATAAGGAGACATGGGGCAAGCTTTGTTTATCCTCACTGAAATACAGGAGTGACCTTATAGGTTTACAAAAGTACCATGAGCATGGGTAAGAATAGATGGGCTTTTCCCAGGATAGGGACCCTACAAATAGAGGGCACAGGTTTAAGGTGAGAGGGGAGAAATTTAAAGGAGATCTCAGAGGGAAGTTTCTCCCTCACACTGAGGGCATTGGTTAATTGGGGGATGCTGCCGGAGGAGGTGGTAGAAGCTTAGAGGCAGTACAAGTGCAGTGTGTGAAAGGTATTTGGACAGATACTTGGATTGGAAAAACGTGACGAGGCAGGGACCTCATGCAAGCAAATGGGATTAACATAGATAGGCATTAGAGTTGGCATGGGCAAGGACATGTTTCTGCAGAGAGTATGATGTACGAATGTACGGAAGCTGACTCTTCATTGTCTACAAAGCACCTCCAAGGTCAACACGGGAATGGATAATACAAGCTGAAGTTGCAATATAGATGAATAAATAAATGCTTGATGAGGATATGAGAGTGAGTGAAAGCAGAAGCATGGGAATAGATTGGGGTATGAATAGACTAGGTCCTCATAGGAAACTGCATTGTCAAGGGGTCTGTGGCTCGGGAGATAGAGAAGTCAAGAAGTGAAGAGTTAGGGATAGTGAACATTAAGAAATAGGATCAGAAATAGGCCATTTGGTCCCTCAAGTCTATTCTGCCCCTCAGCAGGAGCATGGGTGAATTTTATCCTTGGCACTATTTTCCTGAACTGTCCCCGGATTCCTTTAATGCCCAGAAATAAATCAATTTATGTTTTGAACGTAATCAATAATTGAAGCTGCACAACCCTCTTGAGTCAGAGAGTTCCAAAGATTCACTGTTCTCTTAATGACAGTGTCTCTTCTCATCTCAATCTGTAGGTAGCTCTGCTTTGAGTCTGACCTTCAGAGTCATCTCCTTTCCTGTCCCAGTTAAGAAAATTTAACTTTCAACTTTCTTTTAACTCTCATTTTTCTAAACTCTAAATATTATGGAGTCAACCTACTGAACTTCTCTTCATATGATGCAGTGGCCCAGCAGTAAGTGCAGTTGACTCACCATTCCATTGCCTCTGGGACTGATCCTCTCCTCCAGTGTTGCGTCTGGAGTCTGCAAAGTCTCCCAGTGACTGTCTATGTTTCCCTGGGTGCTCTGGTTTACTCCCACAGCCAAAGGATATGTTTGTAGGTTAAATGATCTTGAGTGTAGGTGGTTGACTGTAGATTTGGGGAGTTTATAAAGATGTGAAGGATAATAAGGTACAGGGAAGTCAGAGGGAGAATGGGAATGACAGGATTGCTCTTTGAGTCAATGGGCTGAATTGCTGCCTCCTACGTTGTAACAAAAAAGAGGTATGAACCAGTCCTGCACATCTTAGCTGAACTCCATAGGAACCGCATGCTCATTCTCACCAAGGCCAATAATAATGCAACATTACACCTGGCTCCAGCGAACCTCTGGCCTAAGACTACACATAGTGAAGGAGGAGTGTTGGGAATGGTGCTGAGAACATCAGAGACCCTGCAGACTTTCTGCACCAGTTGTGGAGTTCTGCAATTCCCACATTGGCGTCATTAACCACTTTAGACTCTACAGAACTGTGTAGAAACAAATTATCCCAGTTGGCAGGAGTCTGGACATGTTGGAGGTAAATGGATTCCTTCCTAAAATCCAAGTACACCATATCCATTGGCTCCCCTTCTACTAGTTTGCTAGGTACATTCTGAAAAGACCAGTAGATTGCTCAGTCATGATTTGCTTTTCAGAAATTCATATTGACTCTCCTCAATCATGTCCCAATCTCCTGAGTATCTTGACATCACATTCTTTATTATAGAGTCCAGTGTTTTCCCAAATGTTGATAACAGGTCAATAGTGTAGAACGTCAAAGAGTACAGCACAGGAACAATGTTGTGCCGAACCAGCTGAAAAAGCAAATCAGAAACACCAATCCCTCCTACCTACACCATGTCCATATCCCTCCATCTTCCTTACATCCATCTGCCTATCTCTGAAACATCTCTAATATATTTGCCTTTACCACCGTACCAGGCATCCACCACTCTGAGTAAAAATCTAAATCTTCCCACTCCTTTGAACCTACCAACGTTCCCCTTGAACCTAGTTTGTTTACTCCCCCTATTTTTTAACTAACGGGCCCACCTTTGCTCCCCTCCAGCCTGGAGGAAGCAGAATTCTAGAATCTGCATGAGTTTTGGAAGATGGAAACTAGAGCATCTCGAAAGGCTTTTATTTGGGCAGCACAACTGGTAGAGCTACTGCCTCACAGTTCCAGTAAGCAGGGTTCAACCCCTGACCCTGGTCGCTGTCTGTGATGGCCTGTCCTCACAATTTCCAATGACACGCAGGGCGAGGTTAAGTTGTTCCCGGTGTGTAGCTAAGTGGTGGAATCTGGATGGATTTGATGGAAATGTGGGAGAATAAGAATGGTTGGTTGATGGTGGTTGTCAATTGCATGGGCCGGAGGACCTGCTTCCATAGCATCGAACTGATTCTTTCCCCTGCATGGAAACAGGCCTTTGGCCCACCTTGTCCATGCTGACCAAGGTGTCCATCCAAGCTGGGTTTTTTTGTTTCAAGTGAAGGAGTTTGTTATAAGGAGGAGTTCAGCCAGTGGATGTGTGGGTGTTAGAGGGGAAGTTACCTTTGACCTCCTAAAGTGTTGTGGCAGTGATGACCATCTCCTGCTGGTTCTGTGTTAGAATGAGCCGAGGTTTTCAATTTGTTCACTGATTCTGCAGCGGCAGTCACTGAGGCATTTGACGAGCCATTCCTGAAGATGCTCACTGTCTGGAACTGTGTGTGTCTCTTCTGGTTTTCCCCTCAGGAAGGTGAACCCATCACCACCTTTTGAACTGGCCAGCTCCTGTCTCACTCTGGTGTGATTCAGTTTCAACGTGCCTGAGTTCCAAGGCTGTGATAGTGAAGCGGTGCTCACATCCTGCGGTGTTGGGAATGGCTACTAGGGTCTGTCGTTCCAGGTCCCCATCTTCATACTGTGGACAGTTGCTTGTATGTGGTTTCTTTATGGGTGTGAGAGGTGTTGCACGTGAACTGCCACACAGGTTTACAGAGAAAGGGCTCAATCAGTGACAAGGGGGAATTGGGATTGGTTTATTATTGTCATATGTACTGAGATGCAGTGAAAAGCTTGCTTTGCAGACTGTTCATACTTGTAAGCTCATTACACAGTATGATGAGATAAAACAAAGTAAAAGCCCCGTCCATCACAGGCTTTTCCATCATTGAGCACATTTACAAGGAGCACTGCCACAAGAAAGCAGCATCTACCCTCAGAGATACCCACCACCCAGGCCATGCTCTCTTCTTGCTGCTACCATCAGGCAGGAGGTACAGGAGCTTTAGGTCCCACACCACCAGGTTCAGAAACAGTTATTACTGTACAACCCATCAGGCTCCTGAACCAGTGTGGGTAACTTCACTCACCTCAACTCTGAACTGATTCCATCACCTACAGACTCATCTTCAAGGCTCCGCGACTTGTGTTCTCAGTATTATTTATTAATGTAGTTTATTTGTACAATTTGTCTTCTTTTGTACATTGGTTGTTTATCAGTCTTTGTTTATGTATAGTTTTAATAAATTCTATCATGATTCTTTATTTTCCTGTAAATGCTGGGGTGATATGGTAGCATAGAGGAATACACTTCAGGGTATTGGTGTTCAGAGTTCAGATCCAGTGTCATCTGTAAGGAGTTTGTACGTCCTCCCCTGTGACTGTGTGGATTTCCTCCAGATTCTTCAGTTCCTCCCACATTCCAAAGATGTACAGATTAGTAGGTTAATCAGTGATAGTAAAATTATCATATGATTAGGCTAGGGTTAAATAGAATGGTTGCTGGGCTTTGCAGCGCGAAGGGGCTGCTCTGTACTGTATCTCTAAGTAAATAGAATGAATCTCAAGATAGTATATGGTAACACAGATGTACTTTGACTTTGGACAATAATAGAATGCAGAACAAAATGTAACAGCTACGGAGAAAATGCAGTGCAAGTAAACAGCAAGGTCAAGATCATAATGTAGGTTGTGAGGTCAAGAGTCCAATTTGTCATCAGAAGTGAACCATTTCGTAGTCCTTTAATAGCAGGATAGAAGCTGTCCTTGGGCCTTGGGCTACATGCTTTCAGTCCTCGGTATCTGCTGCTTAATGGGCGAGGGAAGAAGCGAAGATGCTCGCAGTGGATGGCGTCTTTGATTATGGCTGCTTTTCTGAGGAAGTGAGAAGTATAGACAGAGTCGCTGGAAGGAAGGCTGATTTCCATGATGTGCTCAGCTGTGTACATAACTCTCTGTAGTTCCTTATGGTCCCATGTGAAACAGTTGCCATACAGTACTAAACCATTAGACATCAGGTGGAATGCTTTCTGTGTTGCATCAATAAAAATTGGTAAGGGTCGATGGGGTCATGCCAAATTTCGTTAGTTTTCTGAGGAAGTAGAGGTATTAGTGTGCTTTCTTGCCATTTATGTCGTCGGTCAGGATAGCTGGAAGCCAAGCTTCACTGTCTGGTGCCTCTCCAGTTACTGATGGGCTATTCCAGATGTAGCCCATTCTCCATGACCCTGTTTATTAGTTTGGAATTCTCCGGAATTCCACATCCCAGAAAATGCATTGGTCTGAAGTGTTGCATTTCTCTCCCCATTCATGGTGTCTGACCTGCTGAGTATTTCTGTTTTTATTCCGTATTTTTGGCACATGCTGTTTTTTTTTGCTCTTCCTGCTTGGAGCCTGTTCCTGAGCAATGGGGCAAAGTTGCTGAACAAGCTACCAGATTTCCCAGTGTAATCACTGTGAGAGTGCAGGGAATGGGAATGCAGTGGGATGACATCACAAATCCTCTGAGGAATTTTGTGACTTCCATGTGTTTTTGTGTTTGTGGCCACCTACCTGGAGGCTTTCAGGCTGCAAGATATGTGCGTGGTACTGTAACCATCTTACTGAGGAGAAGAGGAAACTCCAGGGGAAAGGTCAAGTGTTGGGAGGAAATGGACCATGTGGAATCCTGCAATTGTCAGGTCACCGTGAAGCTGCATCAAACTGGGAGGTGTGATCAGCAAGATGAACATCACGTGGTGGTTGCAGGAGGAGTGAGGCTGAAGTCCCCCTGTGCACCTAGTTAGTGCTGTGTTTGCTGGGGAGTGTTACTAGCTATTTCCTCACTCATGCCAGAGGTAACTGCTCCAGGCCTTGGGGCTGGTATGTTCATGTGGACATAGGAGTGGTTACTGTTACAAAATGGAGTCAGGATAAAAGCTCTTTCATACAATTGGTAGGATGGTAAATCAGTTTATTATTGGCACATGTATGGAAAGACAGTGAGAAACTTTGCCTGCCATCCGTACAGAAAACGTCATCACATTAGTGCACCAAGGTAGCATGAGGGAAAAGCAATCACAGAATGCAGAATAGATATTTGCATGCTGGGGGTATTGAGGGTGATCAGGAAATGGCAGGTAGGTGGGACTGATTGCCTGTTACACCACTGGTGTTTAGGGCAGCAATGAAGGTCCTCCATCTCTGGTGGTGTTCAGAGCTTCCTTCATCTCAGTAGCTTCGTCTCTGTTTTTGCTACTGTCATTCATACAAGTCCCAGATGGAGACACAGGGAAACCATCACACTAAGATGAAGAAGGATTCTTTATTGCTGTTTCCATAACAATTTTGTTTTACCAGTCAGTGTTGTTATCCCTGTGGTAAACCCCCGAACCTGGAGGATCAGTGGACCACACTTAGTCTAGCCTTCACCCTTTGACCTGTTTGACATGGGTGATCCTACCAAGAGTCAAAGCATAAAGCCCCCGACTCTAGTCAACAGAGCTCTCCAGGTCACTGAGTCACATGAGCCTCCAAACCACAAGGTTGTGGCCCTCTTGAAGGGGTGAGACTGAGTCCATGGCCAGAGAGAGGGTGGGGGAAAGAGAGTGTCCAGGGTGGCTACTTTACTGAGGCAAAGACCGTACAGAGATACAACAGGTCTCTCTTCCATCCATCAGAGATATTTATCTGGAGCGCCATGTATGCAAGGGCCCTTAGCATTGTCAGTGATCCCTCCCATCTGTCCTGGTCCAACAACCTCTTTGACCCCCAGCATCAGGCACAAGGTAACCTGACATTAGGACAAGAAGTGTTAGGATGTGAAACAGCTCGTTCCTCCAGGCCATAAGACTATGGAACTCCTTGCCACCATCCAGGTCTCATCTCACAAAAAGTGCCAATTGCATAATACTGTTTACTTTTCAACTTGTGTCATAAATGCATCTTATTCTTTGTGATATTACTTTATATGTTATGTGTGCATGAGCGAGCTACAGAATATGTACTGTGTTGTGCACCAGGGTCCGGAGGAGCAGTGTTTTGTTTGCCAATACATGTGTGTGGTTGAATGACAATAAACTGAGCTTAAACATGAGACCCAACTATGTAGAATCTGCGTTAAAAATGAAGTGTGTACTGCTGATGATAGAATGATGGGGAAACGAGATGTGAGGAGAACTTTTGAGTGAGTGGTGGCGGAGAGAAATGTGATGGAAACGTGTCATTATGATTATTATTGGAATGATGAACAGAGAGACAGAATGGAGACACACACAAAATGTTGAGGACCTCAGAAATTCAGGCAGTATCTATGGAGGGAAAATATTATTTAAATTGGGAAAGGTTTTTAAGCTATTGGTCATGGGATGGACGCAGTTCATAATCATGGAGTTGTGCAGCATGAATACTTGGCCCAACTGACCAAGATGCCACCTCCAAGCTAGTCCCATTTTCCAGTGTCTGGCTCGTATCCCTCAAAGTATTTCCAATCCGTGTACCTGTCCAACCGTCATTTAAAAGTTGTTATTGTAAACAATAAATGTATCCTTCTACAAGAAAGCTAGCAGGCAGGCACAGCAGGTCAATTGGGAAGGCCAAGTCAGGTGTTGGCCTGCATTGCATAGGGGATGGAGCACAACATGTAGCCTACAAACGGGCTGGGTGTGTGGAAGGTAAAACCGTGGGTTCAGTTGAAACATGTTAGTAATTGTAGAAATATGGTCAGTATATGGTTTCAGTGAAGTTAGTATCTGCTGAAAATGCTTTGCAAGGTACCAGTTCTGCTTCGTCACAGATAACTAGATGCTGTTAGACAAACAGCTGCAGCACTGATCCTCCAGGAAGAGGGACAATGCATGCAATGTTGCAGCAAGCTCCTGTGCTGCCTCCCGCTGCTTCTACTGTTCAGTGTTCCATTCCTTTGATCTCTGTCTATCTGTTGGAAATATCCCTGAAATTAAATTAGATTCTGAAGGGCGATTCATAAAAGTATTCTTTCAACAGCTAAATAATTCTAGGACATCCTGATGTATGCTTCTCTTGTGATGGTTTCATTTGTTCCTGTACCTGGTGAAAGGTTAGAACTACCCCTTGTATTAATCACCTCTCATTGACATCCCCCTCAGTTGTCCACTGGTCATACCCACCCATCCTTTAGTTAGCCATTGGTCACTCTTCCAGCCCAACCCTCCCACACCCCCCACCCCACTCTTTTACCCATCGAGAGTCTACAGCTCCCAATCTAACATCAGCCACCTTGGATCCCACAGAACCAGAGCAGTCATCACACCCTGCAAAAACTCACTTCAGGGAGGTAGCACCACCACCAGCACCCCCCGCAACCCCATATCCCCCCCCCCCCCGGTCGACCTCCAAGGGTGTATGCGAGCTTTCCTTGTACTGTGATGTGGTTTGCTTGGCAGATTTGAGCATTTTGCCGGAAGTCTCAACCTCCTAGCGGTCTGTGTCAATGAATTTGTTAATTTTGCAAGACATCAGATTCACAAGATTCACAATAATATTATATTATCATGGAGTCGGTTTTTAAAATTCTATTACAACTTTAAGCAAGTCTACAGGGAGTTTAGCCTCATCACGTAGGACATCA
The DNA here is from genome assembly GCF_030028105.1 of Mobula birostris. Lineage (NCBI taxonomy): Eukaryota > Metazoa > Chordata > Chondrichthyes > Myliobatiformes > Myliobatidae > Mobula > Mobula birostris. Next base: position 10,101,152 of record NC_092387.1, on the reverse strand, counting down.
ATAACTCCTTAGCAGCTAGCCAGCTAGTTTAAATAACACTAGCTATGCTAATGAACGAGTAACACCTGTTAAACTCACCTCAACATGTCTTTTACAGTCACTTAACCCACCACGGGCAATAGAAAAGTCACTGTTGCAAACAGTGCAGCGAGCAACACTGTCATTATTTTTGACCCCTATTAGGTAGGGGTACACTTTAGTGTAGTTTGGGGTGAAGTACATTTTATATTTTCTTTTTTTGGAACACTGCCATGGTGCTGCAGGACACTAAACTGAACTGATGGACAATGAAAGAGAGAGAGAGGTTGACTGTAAAGCCCGCCCACAGAGAAAATCTTGCTCACTTGCTCTTTTTTAAAAAAAAATAGATTTCTGGGATATTGTATATAATTTGCGGGCGTCAGGGAGCTGCTACCAATATGCGAGAGACTCTCGGAATTTCCGGGAGAGGTGGGATGTCTGCCAGAGTGAAAGTGAGTCATCATCAGTACTGATTTTTGGAGAGGGGGGCAAAGCACCTGAATGGTTTTGGCCTTTGGTTTTTAATGTAGTCTAATTATAGGATTTCCTTTCAAAGTCCATTTCTTTCTCTATCCATAAGCAGGTCAACCTGAGTTGTCAGTATATTTCCAGAATGTTCAACCTTGCCAAATAGATAAGAGTGCTGTTTTGAAATCATATTTGTACAAGGTGTGTGTAGACTGATAATGTAGAGTGCAGTGGAAACTTTTGTGCTGTTGAAGAGTGGATGTAGGACAGGGAGACCAAACTATGCCTCTTGCTGATAGAGATCAGGGAGAGAGAATTGGAGTAAACATTTCTCTGGTGATATTGCCATTGACATGTTCTTTGATGTTCAATTGAAATCCCACTGAAACAGGTTAAGTTCTTAATTCCCTTCACAATTGTTGGCGCCTGAACTCGGAGTGAATTCAGCGGGAAGTCTGGAAGGTGTTGGGGTGAAACTGGAAGTGAAGTTAGAAAAGCAAAGCGAAAAAAAAAAAATGCAGATGGTTAAAAGCCCTAGATATTTTACAACCATCTGAAAAGCTGGAAATCAGGGTTATTACAACCCAAAGAAGCTCACCTGTATGTGGAAGCACAGGTTGAAGAAAAGTTGAATATTTTGTGACTTTCTTCACAAAGGAGGGAATGATATTGATATTATCATTCAGGGAATGAGGATGAAATTGTGGATGAAATAATATGCCCTCTTTGAGAACATTTAAAGGATTCAGCATGTTTTAAAAAGGAGAGGTTGTCAGGCCCAGGAGCTGTCAAAAGAGCAAGGGAGGAAATTCCAGAACATAAACAGAAGAGATTCTACAGATGCTGGAAATCCAGAGCAACACATACATAATGCTGGAGAAAAAGGTTTCGGCCTGAAACTTCGACTGTTTATTCCTCTCCATAGATGCTGCCTGACCTGCTGAGTTCCTCCAGCATTTTGTGTGTGTTGTGCAGGAAAATCTAGAGGCCCTGCAGACAAATTTCAATCCTTCAGCTGCAGGAGCAAGGCTGGAGGGCAGGGGACTGCTATCACCGCAAACACGAAATAATCTGTAGGCGTTGGAATCCATTTAACACACACAAAATACTGGAGGAACTCAGCCGCCGGGCAGCATCTATGGACAAGAGAAAGCAGTGGACGTTTCGGGCCGAGAGTCTTCATCTGGACGTTTGATAAAGCATTTCAGCCCGAAATGTCGACTGTTTACTCTTGTCCATAGATGCTGCCTGGAGGCTGCGTTCCTCCATGATTCTGTGTGTGCTGTTATCTCCATACAGCTGATTTACATGAAATAAGGGATAAGGCATGTGGTTTCAAACCAGGTAGTTCAAGTTTGAATCTTGGCAGGTTATTAGAATGCATTCTGAGAGGCTGGTATAAAACTTTCAAGTAGGAAGGCACATATTAATCAGAAATAGCAGCATGGATTTAAGGGAAGATAAAGTCTGACTAATCGTTTTTTTTCATATATATGAAGGATTATTGTGGATAGTGTCTTTGATTAAGTCTAAGTGGAGCTTTTTGCAATGTCCTAAAGTGAAGATTAATGACTGCAGGATCCACAGGAAGGGGCAGATTAGATCAAAAATTGTCTTTCTGGCAAGAAGGAGTGCGATAGTTGATATTGTTATGAATATGAGTTTATTACCAGCGGGGTTTAGGGGGCTCTGGTCTCTTTCTGTAATACTCAACTTGACATTTGCAGGGCACAGAATGAATTTTCAGGTAGTAAAAACTGACTCTGTGATTGAGTGAAAAAAACCTTTTAGGGAGTTAGTCATTTGGTCAGTGGGCAGCAGAGTTGAAAGTGGAACTTAATAAAATAGATCAAAGTCGGCATGGTTTCCTTAAGGGAAAATCTTGTTTGACAAATCTGTTGGAATTCTTTGAGGAAATAACAAGCCGTGTAGACAAATGCGAATCAGTGGGTGTTGTGTCCTTAGATTTTCAAAAGGCTTTTGACACGATGCCACACATGAGGCTGCTTAGCAAGATAAGCGCCCATGGTATTTCAGGAAAGATAGTAGCATGGACGGCGCTTTGGCTAATTGGCAGGAAGCAAAGAGTGGGAGAAAAGGAAGCCTTTTCTGATTGACTGCTGATGACTAGCAGTGTTCCACAAGGGTTGGAGTTGGGACTGCTTCTTTTGACATTTTATGTCAATAATTTGGCTGCAGAAGGATTTAGGCAGATTAGGAGAATGGCCAAAGAAGCGGCAGGTGGAATACAGTGTCGGGAAGTGTACAGTCATGCAGTTTGGTAGGTGAAGTAAAAGAGTAGACTATTTTCTAAGTGGGGAGAAAATTCAGAAATCCAAGTGAGACCTCATGCAGGATTCCCTAAAGGGTAATTTGCAGGTTGAGTCAGTGGTAAGGAGACAAATACAATGTTAACATTCATTTTGAGAGGACTAAAATATAAGAGCAAGGGTGTAATGCTGATGTTTTATAAGGAACTGGTGAGGCCTCACGGAGTATTGTGAGAAGTTCTGGGCCCCTTATCTAAGAAAGGATGTGCTGACATTGGAGAGGGTTCAAAAAAGGTTCACGATAAGGATTCCGGGAATGAAAGGCTAATTTTTGATGGCTCTGAGCCTGTACTCGCTGGAATCTAGAAGATTGAGGGAGGATCTCATTGAATCCTACCAAATGTTGAAAGGCCTAGATAGAGTGGATGTGGAGGGGATGTTCCCTCCAGTGGGGGAGCCAAGGACTAGGGGGCACAGCCTCAGAGTAGAGGGACGTCCATTTAGAATAGATATGAGGAGGAGTTTCTTTAGACAGATGATGGTGATTCTTTGGAATTTGTTGCCACAGGTGGCTGTGGAGGCCAAGTCATTGGGTGTATTTAAGACTGAGCTCGATAGATTCTTGATAAGTCAGGGTGTGAAAGGTGTGAAGGGCAAAGACAGAAGAATGGGGTTGAGAGGGAAATGGATCAGCTACGATCAAATGGTAGAGCAGACTCAACACACCTTGGTGTCCTAATTCTGCTCCTTTTTATGCTCCTCATCTAGTGAACTCTGGGGTTATGTATTTCAGAAGGTATAGTTTACACAAATAGGGGGTTGTTAGGAGGAATGTAATGTAAAAAACTGAGTGACTTTGAACTGCTAGGAAGCAAAGCTGGTTGGGGTATTAAGGTGTATAAAACTATGAAGAAAGTATAAGTGGGAAGGAGATATTTCCCTTAACAAGGGCATTGTAATTCAGGACAGGAATTACCTGAACTGCCTTTGTCTTTTGATCATTAGGAAGAGGTGGGCTCAAATGGGGGTCACATCCTGTGACAGTGGAGAGGCTGTCAGAGGAGCGTTATTTGCCAGAAGCCAGAAAGGACAGGAGTGACCAAATGCCTCTGGCATGGTTGGCATGTACCTGATGGGCTGAATAGCCTCCTCCTCTGCCGTTACAATTGTCATTGTGCTGGGTTTAATTTGCTGTGTTTTCACAAAGCATTTCGATTTTTAGAATCAGAGTCATAGAGCATGGAGACAGGCCATTCAAGCCAACTGATCCATGCTGACCCAGATTTCCATCTAAACTAGCCTTCTGTGCCCACATTTGACCCATATCCCTCCTGTCCCTGTACAAAAGTCTTTTAAATGTTGTTAATGAGCCTGCATCAATCACTCCCTCTGATTTCCTCTGTCTGTGTGTGAGAGTCTGTGTACAATTGTCGGATGGTGATGTGTGAGAGCCTGTGTACGGGTTGTGGGATATCAGTGTATGAGGGTCTGTGTACCGATTGTGGGATGGTGGTGTGTGAGGTTATGAATTATGGGATATCAGTGTGTGACGGTCCATGTATGGGTTCTGGGATGTCATTGTGTGAGGGTCTGTGTATGGGTTCTGGGATGAGGGTGTGTGTATGGATTATGGGATGTCAGTGTGTGAGGATCTGTTTACAGATTGTGGGATGTTAGTGTGTGAGGGTCTGTGTATGGGTTGTGGGATGGTGGTGTGTGAGGTTATGGATTATGGGATGGTCGTGCGTGAGGGTGCGTGTATGGGTTCTGGGATGTCAGTGTGTGAGGGTCTTTGTATGGATTATGGGATGTCAGTGTGTGAGGATCTGTGTATGGGTTGTGGGGTGGTGGTGTGTGAGGGTCTGTGTACAGGTTAGGGGATGTCAGTGTGTGAGGGTCTGTGTACGGGTTGTGGGGTGGTGGTGTGTGAGGGTCTGTGTACAGGTTAGGGGATGTCAGTGTGTGAGGGTCTGTGTACGGGTTGTGGGGTGGTGGTGTGTGAGGGTCTGTGTACAGGTTAGGGGATGTCAGTGTGTGAGGGTCTGTTTACGGGTTGTGGGGTGGTGGTGTGTGAGGGTCTGTGTACAGGTTAGGGGATGTCAGTGTGTGAGGGTCTGTGTATGGGTTGTGGGGTGGTGGTGTGTGAGGGTCTGTGTATGGGTTGTGGGGTGGTGGTGTGTGAGGGTCTGTGTACAGGTTAGGGGATGTCAGTGTGTGAGGGTCTGTGTGTGTGTTGTGGGGTGGTGGTGTGTGAGGGTCTGTGTGTTGTGGGGTGGTGGTGTGTGAGGGTCTGTGTGTGGGTTGTGGGGTGGTGGTGTGTGAGGGTCTGTGTGTGTGTTGTGGGGTGGTGGTGTGTGAGGGTCTGTGTACGGGTTGTGGGGTGGTGGTGTGTGAGGGTCTGTGTAGGGGTTGTGGGGTGGTGGTGTGTGAGGGTCTGTGTACGGGTTGTGGGGTGGTGGTGTGTGAGGGTCTGTGTGTGTTGTGGGGTGGTGGTGTGTGAGGGTCTGTGTACGGGTTGTGGGGTGATGGTGTGTGAGCGTCTGTGTACGGGTTGTGGGGTGGTGTGTGAGGGTCTGTGTACGGGTTGTGGGGTAGTGGTGTGTCAGATTCTGTGTACGGGTTGTGGGGTGGTGGTGTGTGAGGGTCTGTGTACGGGTTGTGGGGTGGTGGTGTGTGAGGGTCTGTGTATGGGTTGTGGGGTGGTGGTGTGTGAGGGTCTGTGTATGGGTTGTGGGGTGGTGGTGTGTGAGGGTCTGTGTGTGTGTTGTGGGGTGGTGGTGTGTGAGGGTCTGTGTATGGGTTGTGGGGTGGTCGTGTGTGAGGGTCTGTGTATGGGTTGTGGAGTGGTGGTGTGTGAGGGTCTGTGTATGGGTTGTGGGGTGGTCGTGTGTGAGGGTCTCTGTATGGGTTGTGGGGTGGTGATGTGTGAGGGTCTGTGTATGGGTTGTGGGGTGGTGGTGTGTGAGGGTCTGTGTATGGGTTGTGGGGTGGTGGTGTGTGAGGGTCTGTGTATGGGTTGTGGGGTGGTGGTGTGTGAGGGTCTGTGTATGGGTTGTGGGGTGGTGGTGTGTGAGGGTCTTTGAGAAACTGCGAGTAACCAGGGGGTATGTGAGCAGTGTAATCTCACATACAACTGCAACTCGGACCAGTGCCGCGAATAGGTACCTTAAGAGCCTGAATGTGCCACCTGGTCTGGCAGCAATATGTTGTAACAGATGCTAGGTCACCTCCTCCTCAACTCCCGTCAGACCAGGATCACATTCCAGACTGCACCTGCTGTAGTTTGTACACATCCATTTGGTATATGACCCCAGCCCCCACACCATCCTGACTCACGTCAGCCTGTGCTAATGTTGTCGTTAAATGCTCTCCAACCCATTTTGTGGTCTTCATTGTTGGAAAGCTGGATCACTTGGCACTCCATTTCCCTGAAGATTGTCCTTTAACGGAGATGAGAAGCAAAGTGTAAAAAGAAACTGGGCAGCTGCGCATTGCTGGGTCTCTGATTTCCCTTCCCATTCCTCAGAGCCCGAATGTGGTCAGTGCTGTCTGTCGGCTGCCCTGTGTTTCACAAATGAGGCCAGCACTAATTCTCTCTCACTCAAGTGTCCTAAAGCAGTTGTTCATTGTCCAAGCTGTGGTCCATCTGAATTGAAAGGCAGATTTATGGCGGAGTGCTCAGAGTTGGCTCCTTGCATTGGCAAGATCAACAGCCACATCGTAATAGCTGCACTCATTCCAGGAATGGTGTATTCCTAACAGGATGACTTTAACTTAAATAGGTTAATGGCTGGTACAGCTGAGGACCAAATTTTGTAGACTATTCTGTCTGCCTTCAATATTTATAATGAAGAACCACTTACAGATGAAATTTAGCAAGAAGTGCCAAATAAATAATTGATGCTGCTTCAGAATAAATATTTCACGATATCTTCGTTGTCACCAGGTGATAAATCTTCTGAATAAATTAATAATTGTCACTTACTTTATATAAACTGAATGTAGAGTAATGTACATACTGAACTCAGAACTTAAATCCTTTATGTTGATGTGTAACCAAATAAGGTATGCCAGCTCTGATTCTAAATATACATTGATGCAGTGTGAGGCACTTCGCTGGTGAACTAACTGCACATTTACTGTAACAATAACAAGGTGGGTATAATCAGCCTCTTTATAACTTTTTTACAACACCACTTCAGCAGAACTTGAAATCAGTCGAGCTGAAGAAGATTCCCAGATAAGTAGGTTCAAGGTTGTGTGGTGAGTTGTCCTGGGAACAAGAGTTCAACTTAAAAACAGTCCTGTTCTACCAGCATGTTAACTTTGTCACCAGAGGAGAGAATGCATTTGACCTGGTTTATACCAATGTTCTTGGAGTTAACAAAACTATCCCCTGCCCTCACCCTCACCTCAGATACTCAGACTACATTTCCATTTTGCTAATCCCTGCATAGACCTCTGGTTTAACAAAACAAACCAGATCTTGGGGAGATCAGGACCAGGCCAGAAGGTACCACCTCAGCGCTGCAGGACTGCTTCGAAACTGCGGACTGGAGCATATTCAGGGAGCTGGCTACATGTGTTCATCGTGACAACATTGAAGAATATAGGGGATGGGTGACTGGCTACATAGGAAAGTACACTGAAGACGTTACCGTGATTAAACACTTTAAGCCTATTGCAGAGATTTGGTGCACTGATTAGGGAATGGGAGGCTGCCTTCAGGTCGGAGGACAGGATGACTCTGAGGTCAGCAAGACCCATGCTCAAGAAGACAAAGCATGAGTACGCACAGAAAGTCCACGGACACCTTTGAGACACTAGGGACAAGTGGCACATGTGGCAAAGTATACAAACCTATTACAAGTCCACCCTGCATGTCAATGACAGCAACACCTCCCTTCCTAATAGACTGAATGTTTTCTGTGCACAATTTGACCAATTGAATCGAGGAAAGCCACCTCTCTTCCTGAGGTACAGGTACCCTGTCTGAGCACAGTCGAGGTGAGGAGGACCCTAGCCAGGGGAAACTCACGCAAAGCTGCAGTGCTGGACAACAGACCCTGTCAGTTGCTGATGTACTGTGCAGCTCAGCTAACAGAAGTCTGAATGGAAATCTTTAATATTTCTCTGAAATGTTACACTGTTCCTGCAGGCTTCAAGTCAGCCCCCATCATTCCAGTGCTCCAGAGAGCAACGGTACCTGCCTAACTTATGGTCGGCCAGCGGCACTGACTTCAGCAATCATGACGTCAAGTCAAGTTTATTGTCATTTAGCCATATACGCATACATCATCAAATGAGACAACGTTTCTCTGGACCAGGGTGTGAAGCACAGTAGTCCACGTAACACATGATAACTTGGGAAAGTAAGAATTAGGTCAAATGAATTGTGTATAGATAAACAAAGTAAAGTACATAAATATTGTAGGGACAGTACTAGTTATCCGATAACACTTTAAATATGATGCTGCAGGGAGTTCAGAAGCTTGTTGCCCTGAGGGAAGGAACTGTTTCCCATCCTGACCTTTTGTCGATGCATCGGAGTCTCCTGCCTGATGGTAGAATGTCAAAGAAGTCGCTGGGTGGATGGGTGGGATCTTTGATAATACTAAGGGCCCCTATGTGCTTAGCGCTCCTGTTAAATGTCCCCAATGGATGGGGGAGACCCTCATGATCCTCTCGGCCGCTCTCACAGTCCTTTGTAGGGACTTCCAGTATGATGGTCTGCTGCTGTCAAACCAGATGGAGACGCAGCTTGTCAGGATGCTGCTGTAAAATTCTGTTAAGATGGGGGGGAGGGGGGAGGTGGAAGCCTCACTTGCCTCAACCTCCTCAAGAAGTGAAGTGTTTTAAGCAGCTGGTAATGGTTTGTATAAAATCCCACCTTCCAGCTACATTGGACCCTTTCCAGTTTGCCGACCACTCAGACTGGTCCATTGATAATGCCATAGCTTCAGCCCCTCACTCCATCCTGTCCCGCCTAGAAAACGATGCCTCATACACCAGGATGTTGTTCATTGACGTCAGATCAGTGTTGAATACAATTGTCCGACATTGTTGGGGCTCAACATCCCTGTCTAACTGGATCAGAAAGACCCCAGTGCCCTCCAGGATTGTACGCTCAGCCCACTGCTGTTCACGCTGCTGACTCACGATCGCACTGCCAGATCCAGCTCAAACTGCTGATGACGCTACAGTGGTTGGCCCCGTTAGCAACAGTGATGAGAGGAGTTGAGAGTTGTGTCAAATGGGGTGAGAACTACAACCTGAGTTTCAACATGGACAAGACGAAAGAGATGATTGTGGACTTCAGGAAGGCACAGATTGACCACTCTCCATTGCACTTCAGTGGCTCTGCTGTGGAGAGAGTGAAAAACACGAAGATCTTTGGTGTGCACAAAATAGACAATCTAACGTGAACCCACAACACCACTTCATGAGTCAAGAAGGCACAGCAGTGTCTACATTTTCTAATGAGATTGAAACGTGCAAAGTTTCCTGGTCCCATTGTAACGACTTTCTACAGGAGCACCATTGAGAGTGTCCTGCCTGGTTGCATTATTGCAAGACCCGACATAGGCAGTAAGAAGCACCAAGAGGATCAGTAAGGATCTCCCTCCCCCCGTTTGTGACATTTACTGGGAACGTGCAGACAAAGGGCCCAAAGCATTTGAGGATCCCTACCACCCGTCCCACGACCATCGGGAAGGAGGTACAGAAGCATCAGGACTAGGACTGGCAAACTGGTTAACAGCTTCTTGCCCAGGCTGTGAGACGAATGAATACCCTGCCACCACGAAGGTCTCATCACTAGAACAGCAAGCTCTTTACTGTTTTCCTGTGCTGCACTTTAATACATGCATTTTGAATTATATTTTATTACCTTATTTTTAGTCTACTATTTTGATTTACATGTTGTGTAGGCGCATCGTGATCTGGAGGAATGTTGTTTCGTTTGATTGTATTTCTATACATTCAGATGACAATAAGCTTGAACTGGAACAAATCTCAGCAGTCCGCAACGGCAAATTTCAACTCCATTTGTAATGTGCTGGTTTGCGTAAAGGTGATGCGGAGGTTCACCAGTTGTGATACAGTGTTGACCCAGTTTATTGTGTTTTTCGTTAGTTAGCCTGCAGGCAGATGCCATGTGTTGCAGGTGGCACTGAGATCGATGGCTGGGTTCTGTGTCATCTTGTGGTAGTTTTAATAGGTGCTGATCTACAGTTTTGTGATCATGATTTCAATTGTGCGTTTAGTAATCGGGTGGGAAAAGTTAAAGGTTCTAGATTGCAAGGTTGACTCCAACTGTGCTTTGTGTCTTTCCACTTTCTGTTAATTTTGCTCCCTGCTTCCTCATCTGGAAGGCTGTGGTTCAGGGCCTGGCCCAGGTGACTATTCCTCATTTACTCACACCTTAAGTGTAAGAGTGAACACTGGTCTTCGTGTGGTTAGGCATCGCTCTGCTGTCCCCTCTCTCTCTGGCCCATCGCTTCAACTGGTCCAGACCAATCATCACTGCTCCTGAGTCCCAGTTCATAATCACTTTTTTCACACAAATTGATTTCTGAAACCACCTTCCCCAAAGCTATGGATATTGGACAATTAGATCTCATCTTGTATCAGTAGCGTGGTTTGTTTCAGTGGGGAGTGTATTGGGATGTGAACCCAAAGTGGTTTGATGGGCTGGGGCAGAACGTGAGAGTCAGGGTCAAAGGTTCTCCTCCTCTGCATGTGGTTCCTCATCCAGCGGAAGCCGGAGATTGACCTCACTGTCCTTGTCATCTGACTCCTCTCGCTTTAGGGAGCCTTATTTTGTTTATTTGTTCTGAGGGTGGGGCTGAGCACATAGGCTTGTGGTACACATGTGCTGATGGAGATTGTGGAGGAGATGTTTTTGCCTGTCTGAACTGACTGGGGTCTGAAAGTGAGCAAGTCAAGGACTGAATTGCACTAAAGTCTTGGAGCTTATTGATTAGTTTTGAGGGGATGATATTATTGAATGCTGAGCTGCAGCTGATGACGAGCATCCTGATGTATGCATCTCTGCAATTGGTTGTTACTCCAGTTAATACCCAAATATGTTTAATCCACCCTTTTCTTGAGGTGTTACTCAGTAATGTAAATTTTGCAGTGAAGCAGATGAGCTTAAAGGAAGTGAGGAAAATGGATGCTGGTGAAAGAACTGTGAAGTCGGGACACTGCTGAATTATTGTACAGTGGAGAGACAAACTTTTGGCCTATCTTGTCCATGCCCACTTTGATGCCTCTCTCTCTGCAAATCCCATCCGCCTGCACTGGGCCTGTATCCCTTTATAGTCTTGTTATCCATACCTGGTACCCATAAAATGTAATTGTACCTGCCTCTACCACCTCCCCTGGCAGTTCATTCCAGATAACTACTGTCCTCTGTGTAAAATGAATAAATAAATAAAATAAAAAATTAAAAAATTACTTGTTAGACTCCTTTCACTTTCAGCCTGTCTCCACTATCCTGGAAAAACAATTCTGACCTTCTATCTACCGAAGACCTCATAATTTTGTAAACTGTTGTGAAGTCACCCCTACATTGCAGTGAGAATAAACCAAGTTTATCTAATCTCTCCTCTTAACTATTGTCCTCCATTTCTGGTGAATCTCTTCTGCATTCTCTGTGTTGGTATTACGTTCTTCTTTCTTCAAAGTATGGAATTTCCCTTCCTCTACCACTGTTGCTGCCCTCACCCATATCTCCATTTCCCAGACATCTGCCACCATCCCATCTTACCACTGTCTTAATAGGGATAGAGTTCCTTCCCCCACCCCATGAGCCTCCATCCAGCACATCATTCTCCGAAACTTCTGTCATTTTACCACCAAACACATCTTTACCTGTCCCCACTCACTGGTTTTCACAGGGATTACTCTGTCCGTGATTCCCTTGTCCATTCGCCCCTCCCACTGATCTCCCTCTTGGCACTTATCCCTCCACATTTACTCAACATGTTCTACCAGAATTTCATTCCCCGAAGTGCATTCATAATTCTCTGGACTAAATTCAGTATGAGGGAATTTAAAGAGAGCATGGAATATAGACTTATGTGAGCCAAATAGCGGATTAAAAAAGAATTGGATTGTACATTATTGGAGTTATGAGGTATTGGATTCTTGCATTTGCATAATGCACTTCACTGCAAAACTTGCTCGACAGGAGGAAGGAGTGTTTACTGATTGACTTTTTGTCTGTTAAGCTTATGCAAGGAAATTATTTCAGAATCAGGTTTATTATCACCGGAGTCATGGAATTTGTTAACTTAGCAACAGTTGTGCAATGCAATACATGATAATAGAGGAGAAAATAAATAAGTAGATCAATTACAGTAAGTACATTGCCTACAAAATATATTTGCCTCCCTCCTTGGAAGTCTTCACGTTTTATTGATTTACAACATTGAATCACATTGGATTTAATTTAGATATTTTGACACTGATCAACAGAAAAAGACTCTTGCGTGTCAAAGTGAAAACAGATCTCTACAAATTGGTCTGAATTAATTACAAATATAGAACTCAAAATAATTGATTGCATAAGTATTCACCCCCTTCAAGTCAATATTTAGTAGATGCAACTTTGGCAGCAATTATGGCCTTGAGTCTGTGTGGATAGTCTCTATCTGCTTTGCACATCTGGACACTGCAATTTTACCCCATTCTTCCTTACAAAACTGCTCAAACTCTGTCAGATTGCATGGGGATCGTAAATGAATAGCCCTTTTCAAGTCCAGCCACAAATTCTCAATTGGATTGAGGTCTGGATTTTGACTTGGCCACTCCAAGACATTAATTTTTATGGTTTTTAAGCCATTTCTGTGTAGCTTTGGCTTCATGCTTGGAGTCATTGTCTTGCTGGAAGACAAGTCTTCTCCCAAGTCGCAGTTCTCTTGCAGACTGCATCAGGTTTTCCTCCAGGATTTCCCTGTATATTGCTGCATTCATTTTACCCTCTACCTTTGTGGGTGGAGTTAAGAAGCTGCAAAGGTTTTAAAAAAAAAACATTATGGGAATCATATTTAGGCCTCCAGATAGTAGCCAAGATCTGGCATTGAGATTGCAAAAGTAACTGGAAGGGGCATGTAATGAGGGTAATGTCACAATTGTAATGGGGGACTTCAATATGCAAGGGGATTGGGGAAATCTGGTTGGTGTTGGATCACAGGAGAAGGAATTTGTTGAACGCCTACATGATAGCTTTTTAAAGCAGCTTGTGCTTGAGCCTACTAGGGGAAAGGTTATCTTAGATTGGGTGTTGTATAATAACCCAGATTTTATTAGTCAGCTTAATGTAAAGGAACCCTTAGGAGGCAGTGACCATAATATGATTGAATTCATGCTGCAATTTGAGAGGAAAAGCTTAGGTCACATATATCAGTATTGCAATGGAACAAAGGGAATTACAGAGACATAAGAGAGGAGCTTGCCCAGGTGGATTGGAAGGGGTTACTGGTGGGGTTGACAACAGAGCGGAGGTGGCTGTAGTTTCTGGGAATAGTTCACAAGGTGCAGGATAGATATGTCCCACAGAAGAAGCTGTTCCCTAATGGCAGTGCTAGGCAACAGTGGCTGACAAGGCAAGTTAAGGACTGCATAAAAGCCAAGTAAAAAGCATATAAAGTAGCAAAAGTGAGGGGGGAGTTGGATGAGTGGGAGGCTTTTAAAATCCAACAAAAGACAACTAAAAAAGCTATAAGAAGGGGAAAAATGAAATATGAGGGCAATCTAGCCAATAGTATAAAGCAGGATGCTAAGTTTTTTTCAGTTATATAAAGAATGAAGGGGCTGATGTTGGATCACTGGAAAATGATGCTGGTGAGGTAGTAATGGGGGACAAAAAATTGGCAGATGAACTGAATAAATACTTCAGTCTTCACTGTGGAAGACACTAGCAGTGTACCAGAGGTCTGTGAGTGTCAGGGAGCAGGAGTACTTTTAGAAGGAAAATGTGCTAGGTAAACTCAAAGGTCAAGGAGGATAAGTCACCTAGACAAGATAGACTACATCCCAGAGTCTTGAAAGAGGTTGCTGAAGAGATGACAGATGCATTGGTCATGATCTTTCAAGAATCACTTGATTCTGGCATGGTCCTGCAGGACTGGAAAATTGCAAATGTCACTTTCAGTAACCATCTTGACTGTGATTGAATGGAGGAATTGTGCCAACTAGGTACTCAATCACAGGCTGGACAACATCGCAAAACTTGTTAGTTATTTGTCATCACTGCACTTCAAACGAGGTTTGAGCCTCAACCAACAACAGGAGCTTGCTGAACATAAAGCGGCTGTGGTTTCCCACATTGCAGGTGATACTATTTCACAAGGCACTTTGTTGGCTATGGAGCAATTACGGATGTTGCACGGCTTTGGTGGGTGGGAAAGATGTGCAAGGGCCTTCTTTCCTTATTTCCTTCTCTTCCTCATGCAGTGTTGAGGAACAGTTCTTAGCATTTATATTTGTTGCAGTTCTGTCCTTTGGGATCTGGTCACACTGAGAGTTCTGCAGTGAGCCAAGCTTGTGTGCTGTCAAGTGGAGCCTCTGTAAATCCCTAAGTCTCCAAGCAGCTTAACATTCCCTTCACTAGCCTGTGCAGATGTTTTTTTTTGTGAAGTAAAAGCTGAATATGTCTAAAAAAAAACTGCAAGGCAAGAGGCATTTATAAGGTTTAAAAAAAAGCAGCCAATATTCATCAACCTGAACTGCTTCTCTGCCCTCCACAGCTGCTGCCTGACCAGCTGAGTGTTTACATTATTTGCTGTTTTACCTCAGGTTCCAGAATCCACAGTTTTAACTTTTCCATTTTGTTTTTTGGAGTTTGATGTGAACGTGCCAAGTAGTAAAATGAGTTCAGGTGAGTCATCCTCAAGAGAAAAAAATGGGAAGAGATGCATAACAGTGGAAAAACAAATAAAACTGAAGGTGCTGAATCTGAATCGGAAATGCCACAAGACATAACAGTTAAACAGCATCTGTGGGAGCAGAATCCAGTGAACAATTCGGGTTGAGGGTTAACCCTCCAGGTTTGCTCTTGATGTGGGAATCTTGAAGACGCGGGTGCGTTGGCCCGCTGGTAGTGTTTATCCTCCAATATCAGTAATGACTCTTGCACCAAATATTGGCATGGAGAGCACGGGAATTGAGTGATTGTTGCTGTTGGCGAGGGGAGAATGAAGCTAGAAATGTTAAAAATTTAGGAAAGTTGTGACAGTCCTTTGCTGATGTTAAAATATGTCTGAAATATTTACTGCCCAATTGAAGTAAATTCAAACATTTTTTGAAAGAAAACCAACATCCTGAATCCTAACTGGGGGTTGAGGCACGAGTGGGAGATAGTTTATGAGCAGTAAACATTTCTGTAGTGCTGGTCTGGATCAGCGCTGGTCATCTGCAGACATGAGTTTACCCAGCTGTCTCAGTATGACTCTGTCTTTCAGCGTAGGGAGAGGCCAGTAGAATAGTCCCATCACGTTCGTTCTATTGATTTCCTTGTAACCTCTGCTGTCTCATGATTGTATCTGCCAACCAACCCCCACCCCCAGTTCCCCTGCACCCACCTACAGTAGGGATAATTTACAGCAGGAGGTAAGCTGCCAACATGTCTTAGGCAGCGAGAGGTCTCGGAGATTATTCTAATTGAAGGCATCATACCATGGAGCAGCTGGTTGAGCTACTGGCCCAGGGTTCCAGGGTTCGTTCCTGAGCTCTGAGTTCTCCCAATGAGCAAGTGGGTTTCCCCAGGGTGCTCCAGCGCCCTTCCGTATCCCAAAGACATGTAGGTTGGTGTGTTGCTTGGCCACGTTTAGTTGGCTGTGGTGTGGAGATGAGAAGCAGAATCTGGAGGGAGTTGATGTGACTGTGGGAAGATTCAAAATGATGGCATATGTGTACAGCTGACTGTCAGCTGAAGGGCTGGTTTCCAGACTGTATTATAATCATGAGAGGTTCTGCAGGTGCTGGAAATGTTGAGTAACACACTCTCAAAATGTTGGAGGTACCAAGCAAATCAGGCAGCATCCATGGAGGGAAATAAACGGTTGAAGTTTTGGGCCAAGTCCTTTCATCAGGACTATATCGTGCGATATTACTGTGATTTTCTCCAACACGAGCACCTGGCTTCAGGACTGAGCCCAGGACACAGAGGCTGGATGGTAACGGTACTATGCAGACCTGAGAGACAAGGAGAGAATGTAGCAGGCTCGAAGAATGGGAAGCAAACTTATTGAAACTTTGTGATGAGGGGATATAGAATTGGTGAGATGAGAAACAATACCAGTGCGCAGTGTGGTCAGGTTGGAAAATGCCATGTCAGAAATTTGCTGTATGAGGCTCAATCCCATTCAAGATTTCAGAATTTCTTCAATAAGAAGGAGAGTGTGAGCAGACTTGGTGAGGTATATTGGGGTGGGAAGGGGAGGTGGATAGTGAGGATGGGACTGGGTGGGTCAGATCTCGGTGTGGAAAAGGAAAGGATTGAACAGCTACTGTTTGAAGACTAGTTGTTCGGCAAAACTGTATCTGTCACTTTCTGAATGGGGAAAGCACTGGAAAAAGATAATTTTAGTTCAGACAAATAAAATGTAAAATCACTTGGATAAAACTATTAGGATTTAAAATATCCGGCAGATGTGTTAAATTAATTGACCTACCCTTCAGTGACTGAGGATGGGAGGAAACTTTCAGGCTGAAGGCCAGCGTTGCATTTGTATAGTTTGGGTATGGTGCCATTAATAACAAGACAAAGCAATTCTGACAACTGAGAAATATCAAGGGCTTTTCTCTGAGGTGCTAATGAATGGGTGTGTCCCAAACTCTTGAAGTTGGGATTTTCCTTCCGAGTGTGATGCAGCAGTCTGGAATTTTTGAATGAGAATCAGTCACGGACTGTGCTCATTCCCAGATGGTGCAGTGTGGTGTAGCCTTTTGTGAAGGAACAGTGCAAGACCCCCCTTCTTATTTTGGGTGTTCTGAACCCATCAAATGAGGCAAAAGCCAAAAATCCGGTCTGTTCCTGAAGGCGTAGTGTGAACTCTGAGTGGTTCCATTCGGGGCAACAAACAATCTGTGAAAGAAATCAGGTCAAGTAGCATGTGTGTGGGGGTGGGGGAGGGAATTGTCGGTGTTTTGCAGCAAGACCTTCCAGTGGGATGGAGAGTGGAGAGGAAAGAGAGTGGGTAGAGAGAAGATAGGAGGAGGGGTGTGACAGGGGCTAGTGGCTGATTGGTGAACCAAGGTGAGGTGAAGAACAATGGGCAAATGAAGCCAGGGAAGGCTGTATCACATTGCCAAGGTCAACCAATCACCTACTGGCCCCTGTCTCAGTCCTCCCCCTCTCCTTATTAAATTACCTATCTTGCTATCTCTCTCTTTCTACCCTCCACTTGCCCCCTGCCTCACCTGTCCCTCTCACATGCTCTGACATCTGATCTCTCACACCCTTCCACCCACTTTCCTGTAATACCATGGGCTGTTAACTTGTCTAGCAGCCTCATGTGCAGCAGGCACCTTGTCAGAGGCCTTCTAAAAATCTAAGTACACAACATCAACCAATTTTCCTTTGTCTATCCTGCTTGTTAGTTCTTCAAAGAATTCCAACAGATTTGTCAGGCAAGATTTTCACTTAAGGAAACCATGCTGACTACGGCCTATTTTATCATGTACCTCCAAATACCACGAAACCACATCCTTAACAATTGACCCCAACATCTTTCCAACCACTGAGGTCAGATTAACTGGCCTATAATTTTCTTTCTTCTGCCTCTCTCCCTTCTTGAAGAGTGGAGTGACATTTCTAATTTTCCAATCTTCTGGAACCATTCCAGAATCTAATGATTCTTGGAAGATCATTACTAATCCTTCCACAATCTCCTCTTTTGGAACCCTGGGGTGTACACCATCTGCTGCAGGTGACTTGCCTACCTTCAGATCTTTCAGTTGCCCAAGAACCTTCTCCCTAGTAATGGTAACTTCACATACTTCTGACCCCTCACACTCAGGAACTTCCACCATGCTGCCTTTGTCTTCCACAGTGGGCTGATGCAAAATACTTATTCAGTTCCTCTGCCATTTTCTTGTCCCCCATTACTACCCTCCAACATCATTTTCCAACGGTTGGATATCTACTCTCATCTCTATTTTACATTTTATATATCTAAAGAAAGTTTTGATATCCTTTTTAATATTATTAGTTAGCTTTCTTTAGTATTCCATCTTTTCCTTGATGACTTTTTTAGTTACATTCTGTTGTTTTTTAAAAGCTACCCAATCCTCTAACTTCCCACTATTTATTTTACTGTATTATATGCCCTCTTTGACTTTCATGTTGGTATTGACTTCTCTTTTAGCTGTGGTTGTCTCATCTTGTCTTTGGAATACTACTTAGTCTTTGGGATGTATATAACTTGTGCCTTCCAAATTGCTCCCAGAAACTCTAGCCACTTAGATGACATTTCTTTCTTGACCATGTCAGCATGCTTTTAGGCATTGAGTTGCTGTCACATGATTGGCTGATTTGCATTAACGTACAGGTGTACCTAACAAAGTGGCCTCTGTGTATATTTCCAAGTCAGCATGACGTGTGACTATTTGAGAAGGATGTTTTGAGATGTTTTTACAAGTGGGGAATCTCAAACTAGATTCAGGATAAGAATTCAGTCATTTACGACCGGGGTGCATGGAAATTTGTTCTCACAGAGGATGATGACTCTTTGGAATGCTCTGCTCGAGAAGGCGTGTGCAGGAGTGTCCAGAACTAACTCCTCCTCAATCTCAATGTCCATTAGACCATTAGGTCATTCATTCTATTGAGTTTGCTCCGCATTCCATCATCTCAACACCATTCTCCTGCCTTCTCTTGGTAACCTTTGATGCCCTGACTAATCAAGAACCTATCAACCTCTACCTTAAATATACTCAGTGACTTGGCCTCCACAGCCATCTGTGACAATGATTCACCACTCTCTGACGAAAGAAGTTCCTCCTGATCTTTGTTCTAAATGGATGTTGCTCTGTTCTGAAATGGTGCCCTCTGGTCCGAGACCTCCCCACTATAGGAAACATCCTTTCCACATTCACTCTCTGTAGACTTTTCAATGTTCGTTAGGTTTCAATAAGATTCCCCACCTTGTTTTTCTAAACTCCAGTAAGTTCGCTCCTCATACGCTAACCCTTTCATTCCCAGAATCATTCTCATGAACCTCCTCTGGACCCTTCCAATGCCAGCACATCCTTTCTTTGATAAGGAGTCCAAAACTGCTCACAGTGCTCCAAGTGTGGTCTGACCAATACCTGATAAAGCCACACACAGTTTTATATGTCCTGGCACATGAACATGGCGTCCTCTGTTTTTGGTCTCCTCCACATCCTTCTCCTCAGTAAAAACCAGTGCAAACGACTCATTTAGTACCTCAACTATTTGACTGTTAAGCATAAGTTCTCTTCTTTATCCTTGAGTGGACCATGAGTTATTTAATTAAGTTTGAATTTTTCTGGCTGCTTTTAAGTCTGGACCTTTAACATTTAAAGATTTTATAATTTATTGAACATTTTCTATCTTAATGGGTCCTTAGTGATTTTGGGAATATCAGTGTGGTCTGCTGGAGGAACTCAGTGGTTCAGGCTGCATCTGTGGAGGGAAGTGGACAGTGGCTGTTTTAGATAGAGGCCCTTCACCAGGACTGACGCAGTGTCTCGACCTGAAACATTGATCATCACTTTGCCTCCTCAGATGCTGTCTGCACTACTTAGTTCCTCCAGCAGATTGTTCTGTGGAGAAGTGAACGCTGCTCTGTCAGCTCAGAGCACCGTGATCTGCTTTTGTCTGATCTTGTGTGCCTTCCTAATGGTCATTCCACGGCGACCTGTTGTAAAATCTCATTAACCTAACCTTGTGCAGACCCAGAATTTGGACATTAAAGACGGCAAGTACGTTTCAAAGGGAGCGCAACATGGAGGAAAACCTTCAGTAATGAATGCTGCTGGGAAATAAAGTATTTTTAGTAGTGTAGTGGCCTGGCAGCAGGATTGAGGGCACTTGGCCTCAGCACTGGCAGTGAAATGCTCTCACCCTAGTGGCATCCTTCTGGATGTTTGCTGTCAATTCATTGTTGCAGCTTGGCAGCTTTACCATGTGAAATCAAGACGGAGTGCTTTCCTTGGTGCTTTGGATGGTATCAGCCAGGGAATTAGTCTGGGCATTTATCAGCTTCCCCCAACCATGCATCTTACCACATGATCTGCTGAGAAGATAAACCAGGAGATAAAGGCTCCTTGGGTGTTCCTGATGTTGGGGTGTAATTCTGCTCTAACCACTCAGTCCCAACCCCTCATTCATGTCACAGGTCATGGCTTTCTGTGGAGTAGAATGTATTAGCAACAAATACAGCCCAGTAAAGATGTGCAGGGCTTTGCCAGAAACTTGTGTTTCAAGTCCTATTTCAGCGAGTTCAATGCAAACTGAGAGCAGAATTGAGGCAGCGCGGCATTGTCAGACCTGACCATCTACAAGCTAATTGGTTCAACTGATGTTAAATTAGAGTTTTGACCAATTATAGACCAGCTTCCATATCAAGTAATCTGTACTAACACAAACATGAGGAGATCTGCAGACGCTGGAAATCCAACGCAACGCTCACAACATGCTGGAGTAACTCAGCAGGTCAGGCAGTATCTATGGAAAAGAGTACAGTTGCCACTTTGGGCCGAGACCCCCCTTCTTTGGTCCCGATGAAGGGTCTTGGTGTAAAATGTTGTCTGTTTACTCTTTATCATAGATGCTGCCTGGCCTGCTGAGTTCCTCCAGCATGTTGTATGTGTTGCTATCCATACTATCTGTTGGACGACAGAGAACTCTGGCCAAAATTTATCCTGTAACCAACATTCTTAACAAAAGGTTCAGCACATTCACGTTTGTTGGAGTTGCTGCATGTAAATAGGCTGCTGGATTCCTTCTGTCACGACTCTGCTTCAGCAAGCACTTCATTGGTTTGAAGCATGTTGGGAGGTTGTGTGTGACCTTGTGTAAGTGTGGATGGGTGGGTGTTGGGTCAGAATTTCTGACTGGCCATTGCTCCCGCTCTTGTGCAATTCACTGGCTGCTTTTGAAACTAGTTGACTGCAATGGATACTTGTTGCTATTCACACAGGCTGCCATGATCTGTTCTATCTGAGACAGAGATACTGTAATTTGATGTTAAGTGTCTGGCTAAAGGCTTGGTTAGTGATTTTATTCTTTTTAGAACTATTTTGTAAATGAGAATGTAATGAGAATCAGACAAAAAAAGGTCCAGAGGATTTCTGACAATTACATCCAATTATTGATTTGTGTGGAGTATGGAATAATTGAGAGCTGGAAATGTGGTGTTGCTGTAGACAGAGAACAGCTGGTTGCCCAATTTCAGAAAACTATCCCATTCATCGGAGCAGATAAACGTTTGAAGGGAAGATAATTACTGAGATGAAGACAGAGCAGGGCAGGAGGGTTAATTGGACAGACACTGGGCCAAGTTGTGGTCTGTGTGCATTTATCCAGTATATGGGATCTGCCTGTTAAGATTTAGGCCCGCTGCATTCTCATAGTCATAAAACCATAATATGCAGAGACAGACCTTCCAGTCCAAATGTTCTATTCTGTCCAAGATTCCCATCTCCCTCAGTCACTATCAACAGCTTTCACTTTCCATTCCCAGACCCCACATTAACCACCTTAGTGAGAGCTGTACCTTCACAGTCTTGTACCCATCTTCAATTCTTTTGTCATTAACTCTCCTTTAAAACAAAAAAAAACCAAGAAGACTTGCCTCTTCCATTCCTGCGACCCACTCTCGGTTCCACACATCTCCTGACTGCAGTTTGGGAAGATTGAGGAGTGCCGGCAGTGATGCTGAGGAGCTGCTCCAGTGCTGTAACTGTGGTGAAGCAGCGTGCAGGGATTCTGCCACGGGGTTTCGGGAAAGAGGAGGCTGATGCAATGTGTTCAGGGGATGTTGGTAATTTTCTCCATGAATACTTTATGACCATCTTTTCAGAGATGGAATAATGTACGTATTGTCGTGGTCACGTGGCCCAGTGGTTAAGGCATTGGACTAGCGACCTGAAGGTCGTGAGTTCGAGCCCCAGCCGAGGCAATGTGTTGTGTCCTTGAGCAAGGCTCTTAACCACACATTGCTCTGTGACAACAGTGATGCCAAGCTGAATGGGTCCTAATGCCCTTCCCTTGGACAACATTGGTGTCGTGGAGAGGGGAGACTTGCAGCATGGGCAACTGCTGGTCTTCCATACAACCTTGCCCTGGCCTGCGCCCCGGAGAGTGAAAACTTTCCAGGTGCAGATCCATGGTCTCGCAAGACTGTCGGATGCCTTTAATTAATTGTGGTTGGGAATAAGAACGTTGGGCTTGTTGGGGTTAGCACTGGCTGTTGATGGATTGGATCTGTCTTTCTAAAAAAAAACCCTGCAGATCCTTAATTGAGGTAAATGAGTGTCAAATATTGTGTGGACGAAAGCAGCTTTAATCATTGAAAGTGGTCAAATGACCGGGCTCAGATGGTCAGACACCATGATCTCTGGCTGATAAAAGAGTAGTGTGAAAGCACTGGGACAGAATGACACCAGGGTGACAAGCTACGCAGCAGAGTGATGCTGCTTTCTCTCAGAGGTGGGCATAACAGATGGCCTGAGAGTAGAAGATGTGTAAAGTTTTGATGAGGTAGATTTTACTAAGGTGTTTGATAAGGTTTCCCATGATAGGCTCATTCAGAAAATCAGGAGGCATGGGATGGGTACAGAATTGGCTTGCCTGTAGAAGACAGAGGGTGTAGATGGAGAGTTCTTCCTGGGAGTTGGTGACCAGTGTTGTTCCATGGTGATCTGTTCTGGGACCCCTGCCCGATGTGATCTTTATAAGTTACTTG
The DNA here is from genome assembly GCF_030028105.1 of Mobula birostris. Taxonomy (NCBI): domain Eukaryota; kingdom Metazoa; phylum Chordata; class Chondrichthyes; order Myliobatiformes; family Myliobatidae; genus Mobula; species Mobula birostris. The sequence goes on along the minus strand of NC_092387.1, from coordinate 10,078,450 downwards.
GATGGGGAGATGAAAGGGTGGGTTAGTAAGTTTGCAGATGACATGAAGGTTGCTGGAGTTGTGGATAATGTGGAGGGCTGTCGTAGGTTGAAACAGGATAATAGCAGAATGCAGAGCTGGACTGAGAAGTGGCAGATGGTGTTCAACCCAGAACAGTGTGAAGTAATTTATTTTGGAAGGTTGAATTTGAAGGCAGAATATTGTATTCAGTTCTGGTCACCTCATTCATTAAGGGAAGGATGTGGAAGCTTTAGAGAGAGTGCAGAGCAGATTTACCAGAGGGCATGTCCTATGAAAATAGGTCGAGTGAGCTTTGGAGCAAAGAAGAATGAGAGGTGACTTAATGGAAGTGTACAAGATGATAAGAGGCATATATCGAGTGGATAGCCAGAGACATTTTCCCAGGGCAGAAATTGCTATTACAAGGAGGCATAATTTTAAGGCGATTAGAGGTAAACGTAGGTGGGATCTCAGAACTAGGTTCTTTACACAGAGAGTAGTGTATGCCTGGAACTTCCAGTCAGGGTTGGTGGAAGAGGAAAATACATTAGGGGTGTTAAGGAAACTCTTGGATAGACATGTGGATGATAGAAAATGGATGATAGAGGGTTATGTAGGAAGAAAGGGTTAGATTGATCTTGGAGTAGGTTAAAAGGTCAACACAACATCGTGGGCCGAGAGTGTGTATTGTGCTGTGAGTCCATCTTTTTTTGTTTGTATCTCACCATTACCGTAAATATGCAAGATTCAACATGGTGTTGATCAAAATATGAAAAATGTGTTCATGAAGAACAGAGAAAGTCACTGCCAGCCTTGCTGAATTGGATAGAGTGCAGAGCTGGGCTGTCACAACACAACCAGACCAAAGCCAAAAGGTGAGGTGGAACTATGAAACGGGGTGAAGCAACTCGAATCAATGCGTTTCATGAGATGCTTTTAGATACTGAGGGAATGATACTTCCTCAGGTGCTGAGAAAGAAGATGATCTTAAATGTGGAGCAGGCTGTAAGGGCCAAACAGCATACTCGTGTTCCTCTTTCTGTTTAGTTATTAATCAATATGAGGATACAGAGGGATACAGCAGAGGAATAGGCCCTTCAGCCCATTTTATCCATACTGACCATGGAGTCCACCAATTTAGCCCTATTTGTCCACATGCCCCTCAGTCTCAGCTACTTATCCCAATGTTGTTGTTATTCCTGCCTCAACCACTTCCTCTGGCAGCTCCTTACATAAACACACCACCCTGTGAATGAAGATAAGTTTGTAGGATTGAATGGAGAATAGTGTCAGTAGGCTCCCCTGGACCAAATACAATGATGTGGACCTGAAAGATTCAATGAATTATTACATAATAATATGTAGAATGAATATTGGTGAAAAATGTGAAAATGAATTGAGTAGATATGGGAAATGAACTTTCTAATTGTTTTTTAAAAAAAGAAGCTCGTACTTTACCGACTAATATGACGTATAACCTCTTCTCGGGATTCCAGCTGGGTCCAGATGTTGATTTATTTATTTTTTTTTTTTTCCCAACGTCTCAATGACAAACTCTGCCATCTTCATCAGGAATGATACCTAGGCACGTCTAGTCTGGTGGTACATATACTCAACTCCCAGTGTCCACTCTTCCTGATTGGTTAGTCCTCAACCAGTCAGGTTTTCGCTGTCCCACCCTGTTTACAATCATATTCCAGTTCCTTCTTAGAGTGAAACCTTCATCTTTGTTGAAATGCTTATTCTCTAGTTTTATTTCATTGGCTTTCTTCACCAGACGGTCTGAAAAGCCATTGGCATGGCGTGGTAGTTTTGTGCCATCAAAGTCAATCCTGTGGCCATTATGTTCTGCTGCCACCGATTTTTCTGTGGGTAACCCAAGTGGTAATACCTCTTGTGCTTCCTGATGCGAGTTTCCACCGTGTGTCCAATCTGGCCGATGTATGCTGCTCTGAATTCACAGGGAATCCTGTAAACACCAGCAGTCCTGAATCCCAGGTCAACTTTGACCTGCAAAAGGTGGGACTTGAGCTTCCCTACAGGTTTGTGGTTGGTGTTTATCTGTTATTTTTCAGGATCCTGGTGACCCTTCCAGAAACTGTAGAAATATAGGGAAGACAGGCAGTGGTGATGGGTTCCTCCTTGTTAGGTTTCCTGGTTTTTCTGTCAGCCCTTTTAAGGGCTCAATTGAATTCCTTCAAGGAGGTATATCTATTTGGGTTACCCAGAGAAATCGGCAATAGCAGAACAATGCATTTGCAATTGCAATGGCCATAGGATTGACTTTGGCACAAAACTACTGTGCTGTGCCAATGGCTTTTGGGTATGCCTGATGAAGGAAGCCATTGAAGTAAGACAGGAAAATAAGAATTTCCCAACAAAGGTCTCGCTCTAAGAAAGAACTGGAGTACAATTGTAAACAAGGTGGGGCAGCGGAAACCTAGTTGGTTGAGGACTAACCATTCAGGAGGGGTGGACAGTAGGACTTGAGTATAAATACCGCTGGATTAGACCTGCCTAGGCATTATCCCTGATGAAGATGGTAGAGTTTGTCATCGAAATGTCAGTTAACATCGATACCTGGACCCAGCTGGAAGCCCCGGATGAGTTTATATATTTCTGATGTTTATACTGTTCTCTGAAATTTAGTTACCAGGATAACATGGAAAGTTGGAATCAGGTGAGGAGGGTGATAGGCAGGCAATGGAGGGAAGGTGGAAGTAGTGACAGAAGCTGAGTGGTGATAGGTGGAGGCAACAAAGATGATGGAATGATAGAAAGGAGGCTGAGCATTGAACAAAATAAGGGAGGTGAGGAGGGCTGATTGAAATGGAGGAGGGCACCCAGTGGGAAGAATGGACACACGGTGACAAAGGGGAAAACAGTGCAATGGGGGTTGAAGCAAACTGGGTAGATCATCAGAGAGAAAGAGATTGGAGGAGAGCAGGCTACTGGAGAGTGGAGAATTCAGTGTTCCCATCATTGAGTTGTAGATTACCCAGGGAGGGTATGAGGAGTTGTTCCTGAAGTTTGTGTTTAGCTTCACCTCAGCAGTGAAGGAGGGTGGGGACAGATATGTCGGTGTGAGACTGCAGAGGGGAATTAAAATGGCTGGCAACTGAGCACTCCACTGGCCATGGTGGACAGAGTGAAGGTACTCAACCAAGTGGCTGCCCTGTCAATTCGGAGAGGCTACTTTTTGCACATTATCAGAATCAGGTTTAATATTACTGGTCTGTCTTGTGAAATTTATTGTTTGTCCCAGCAGTACATTGTAATACATAATAATAAAATCTATAAATTACAATAAGTTTCGGGACGGACGGACTCAGTGTCGGCTGTGGTCGGGTGCTTCCAATGCATCGGCAGTTGTCAGTGCCTGGAGGTTTATGGCAGGGAGTTTCTCCCTTTGCCGCCTGCTATCAGGGACTCGGGAGTCGATCGGGACTTTGAGACTTTTTTTTACCGTGCCCATGGTCTGTTCTTTATCAAATTATGGTATTGTTTTGCACTGCTGTAACTATATGTTATAATTATGTGGTTCTGTCAGTGTTAGTCTTTGGTTTGTCCTGTTTTTCTGTGATATTGCTCTGGAGGAACATTGTATCATTTCTTAATGGATGCATGCATTTCTAAATGACAATAAATGAGGACTAGATGTTCTCAATCTAAAAGATAAGTAGTGCAAAAAGAGAGGGAAAATACTGATGTAGCGATCATGGGTTCATTGTCCATTCAGAAATCAGATGGCAGAGAGAAAGAAGCTGATCCTGAAATGTTGAGTGTGTATCTTCAGGCTCCTGTACCACCTCCTTGATGGTAGCAATGAGAAGTCCTGGGTGAAGGGTGTCCTTAGTGATGGATACGGTCTTTTTGAGGCATTACATTTTGAAGGTGTCCTTGATGCTGGGGACGCTGGAGCCCATGATGGAGCTGGCTGAGTTTACAACTTTCTGCAGCTTTTTCCAATCCTGTGCAGTGGCCCTTCCATTCCAGACAGTGATGCAAACAGCTAGTACGCTCTCCACGGTACGTGTGTCGAAATTTACAAGTGTCTTTGGTGACATCTCAAATCTCCTCAAACTCCTAATGAAATATAGCCATTGTAATTGCATCAATATATTGCGTTCAGAATAGATCCTCAGAGATGTTGACACTCAGGAACTTGAAACTGCTCACTCCCTCCACTTCTGATCCCTTGATGAGGACTGTTGTGTATTCCCTCAACTTCCCTGACCTGAAGTCCACAATCAATTCCGTGGTCTTACTGATGTTGAGTGCAAGGTTGGTGCTGCGACACCACTCAATGAGCTGATCTATCTCAAAGTTCCAAGTTAATTTATTATCAAATGTTACGTACCCTGTAACTGGGTTGCCAAACCAGCAGAAATGGACCACTTAGTTGGAGTCTGGTTTACTAGAAACTAATAAAGTTTTATTAAAGAAATAAGTAACACGGTACACTGATCGTAAGGATATAAATGCAACAGGTTAGCAATAATAAAACACGCATGTACACAGAACTAGGGTAATAGGAATCAACCGAGCTCTATCGCAGTCTAGGGGTAAAATGATCAGTCTCAAGTGACGCAGAGTTCAGTTCAGCTTGGTACAGTTCGCAGTAATCGTTGTTGTGCTGTTAGAGAGAGAATGCAAATTTTGATTCAAACAGACCTTTGATGTTCTTCGCAGTTAGCTTTCGGGTGAACCCTTTTATGTCTTCTGTGGTCACCGACTGTGACCCCTCCCCTCCGTTCTGGATATGACCGTTCTTCCGTGGTGAACCTGGCACCCAGGCAAGGGCGGACACACACACCAGGTTCCCGCCGATCATCCCTTTTCACCCTGTCAGTCTATGGTCAGTTCCCTCGAACCAGACCTCCAACTCCTACCAACTTGTGGGGGCACACTGCTCTTTCAGGGTCTCGTTATCTCATGGTGTGTGTCGTGCCTTAGCGAACCTGTTCTTTTTATCCCCCTGCTGGGGTATCGCCTGTCCATCAAACTTCAAACAGTTCAGGTTCAAAGCAACCGGCCTGTCAATATTCTGAAGTGTGTTTCTTTCTTGTTAATCTCTCTCTTCTCTCTTATTAGCATTTTGAATGTTTCTCCATTGTCTCTCTTATCTCTCTCATCAGCATCAATCTTCTGATAATTTGCTTTGTCGTCACACAAAGTACATATATGTCACCATATACAACACTGAGATTAATTTTCTTATGGGCATACTTAATGCATCCATAATAGAATGATAACCATAATAGAATCAATAAAAGACCACAACAACTGGGCATTCAACCAGTGTGCAAAAGATACCAAACTCTGCAAATACAAAAAGAATGTAATAATAAATATTGAGAATATGGGATGAAGAGTTCATGAAAGTGAGCCATAGGTTGTAGGAACATTTCAACGTTTCAGTGGGGGTTGGAGGAAACTGGGTAGATCATCAGCGAGAAAGGGATTGGAGGGGAGCAGGCTACTGGAGAGTTGGAGTGAGTGAAGTTATCTCCTTGGGTTCAAGAGCCTGATGGTTGAGGGGTAATAACTGTTCCTGAAATTGTTTGAGTCCTGAGGCTCATGTACCTTCTTCCTGATGGCAGCAGCAAAAAGAGAACATGGTTTGAGTGGTGGGGATCGCTGATGATGGATACTGCTTTCCTGTGACAAAACTCTGTGTAGATTTGCTCAATGATGGGGAGGGATTTACCTGTGATGGATTGGGCCAATTTCACTTCTTTTTGTAGGAGTTTCCATTCAAGGGCATTGGTGTTTTCAAACCAGGATTTGATGCAACCAGTCAATATGAGAACATAAGAAATAGGAGCAGGAGTAGGCCATCCAGCCCATCGAGCCTGCCCTGCCATTCAATAAGATCATGGCTGATCTGTCCGTAAACTCAGCTCCATCTACCTGCCTTTTCTCCATAACCCTTAATTCCCTTACTATGTAAAAACCTATCTAACTGTTTCTTAAATATATCTAGTGAAGAAGCCCCAACTACTTCCCTGGGCAGAGAATTCCACAGATTCATCACTCTCTGGGGAAAAACAGTTTCTCCTCATCTCCGTCCTAAATCTTCTCCCCTGAATCTTGAGGCAATGTCCCCTACTTCTAGCCTCACCTACCAATGGAAACAACTTTCCTACTTTTATCTTGTCTATCCCTTTCAAAATTTTGTATGTTTCTATAAGGTCCCTTCTCATTCTTCTGAACTCCAGAGAGTATAGACCCAGGCGACTCAATTGCTCCTCATAGATTAACCCCTTCGTCCCTGGAATCAACCTGGTGAACCTTCTCTACACTGCCTCCAAAGCCAATATATCCTTCCTCAAGTATAGAGACCAGAACTGCACACAATCCTCCAGATGCAGCCTCACCAGTACCCTGTATAGTTGCAGCATGACCTCCCTGCTCTTGAATTCATCCCTCTAGCAATGAAGGCCAACATTCCGTTTGCCTTCTTAATAACCTGTTGTACCTGCAAGCCAACTTTTTGCGATTCATGCACAAGCACTCCCAAGTCCCTCTGCACAACAGCATGCTGCAATCTTTCAACATTTAAATAATAATCTTCTCTCCTATTATTCCTTCCAAAATGGATGATCTCACATTTACCAATGTTGTATTCAATCTCCCACTCACTTAACCTATCTATATCCCTCTGCAGACTCTCTACATCCTCTGTACAATTTGCTTTTCCACTCAGTTTAGTGTCATCAGCAAATTTTGCTATGCTACACTCAGTCCCCTCTTCCAAATCATCAATGTAAATGGTAAACAGCTGCTGGCCCAGCACTGACCCCTGTGGCACCCCACTCACCACAGACTGCCAACTGAAAAAACAACTATTTATACCAACTGTCTGCTTTCTATTGGTTAACCAATCCACTATCCATGCCAATACATTTCCTCTGACTCCATGCATGTGTATCTTATTATAAGTCTCTTGTGCTGCACCTTATCAAATGCCTTCTGGAAATCCAAGTATACGACATCCACCTGTTCCTGTCTATCTACTGCACTCATTATGTCCTTAAAGAACTCCAGCAGGTTTGTCAAACAGGACCTGCCCTTTCTGAATCCATGCTGCGTCTGTCTAATGGAACTACTCCTTTCTAAATGTTTCGCTATTTCTTCCTTAATGAGAGCTTCAAGCATTTTCCCGGCTACAGATGTTAAGCTAACTGGCCTATAGTTGTCTGTCTTTTGCCTACATCCTTTTTTAAAAAGTGGCGTGACATTTGCCGTCTTCCAATCCACTGGGACCTGCCCAGAGTCTAGAGAGATTTGATAAATGATTACCAACGCGTCTGCTATAATCTCCACCAATTCCTTCAGCACCCTGGGATGCATCCCATCAGGTCCAGGGGACTTATCTACCTTCAGGCCCCCCAGTTTGCTCATCATTATCTCTTTAGTGACAGTGATTTTATCGAGGTCCTCGCCTCCCATTTTGTCCATAATATCCTTTTTTATGCTCTCCACCACACATCTATAGAAGTTTTTCAAAGTTCTAGTTGTCATGCCGAATCTTAATAAACTCCTAAGGAAGTGAAGGCGTTGCTGTGCTTTCTTCGTAATTGCACTTGCGTGTTGGGCCCAGGGCAGATCCTCTGAAATGATAACACCGAGGAATGTAAAGTTGCTGACCCTCTCCACCTCTGATCCCTCGATGAGGACTGACTCATGGACTTCCGTTTTCCCTCCTGAAGACACCAACACTGGACAGCAAAGTTTTTTTGAAAGTATTGCTTCCTCAGAAATTTTTTGTAATTATGATGGACTACTTGAAGTATGTAGAAATTTGGAGAAACAAAAAATTAACTTTTATTAGTTATAATGCATTTAATTGCATAGCAGTGCTAACAGTTCACAGTAGTTCAACTAAGCTAAAAATATTCTGTTGATGATTTTCATTTGTACTCAGCGTCTGAGGCTTTTCACTTAAGTGTCCAGCACTGATGCATTCCAGTTGCCCTGATACCATTTCTCCATGAACACAATGTCCAGGTGAAACATTTCACCATGCTCAACACTAACAGCGCCAAGATTTGCAGGGAAAAATCTAAATGGAAATGCAGAAAATGAATCTCCAGTGACATGTTGCACTTCATTGTTTTGTATGTTTAAAACATGTTGCCACCCAGCTGCAGATAGTTTGGTGCTCTGGTAGTTGCCAAGAAAATTTTTGACCGCATCCTTGAATGCCTTCCATGTAATTTTCTCTGATCCCATTAAAAGTTCTTCAAACTGCCTGTTGCTAATTATCTGTTTGATTTGTGGATCAACAAAAAAGCCTTCCTTAATTTTGACATCAGTTATTCTGGGAAATATCAGTCTCAAATATCAAAGTCCTTCACCTTCCTTCTTCATTGCTTTCACAAAATTTTTCATAAGTCCCAGTTTTTTATGAAAAGGAGGCAAAAATATCTTTATTAGGTCTATAAGTGGCTTATGTGCCACATGTATCTGCCCCAGAACCAACTGCTTATGGAGTGGACAATCCTTTTTTAATGTGATGAGATTCTTTAGCGCAGTTGTCCCATTCATAAATGAAACACCAGTACTTGGTGTATCTGAGCTGTGTTCCTAGTAGCAGTGTTACTACTTTCAGATCACCACAGATGTTCCAGTTGTACTTGCTGTACTGTGCGCATTTCAACAAGACTGCCAAATTTCAATAGTTTTCATCCAAATGTACTGCATAACTAATTGATATTGAAGGGTGGACATTGCCAACTGGTATTGAGGAGTGGACGTTGCCGAGTGGTATTGGAAGGTGGATATTACCGATTGGTATTGACGGATGGACGTTGTGGATTGGTATTGAAGGGTGGACATTGCTGACCGGTATTGGTGGGTGGCCGTTACCGACCGGTATTGGTGGGTGGCCGTTGCCGACCGGTATTGAAGGGTGGACATTGCCGACCAGTATTGATGGATGGATGTTGCAGATCGATATTGATGGATGGACGTTGCAGATTGGTATTGATGGGTGGATGTTGTGGATTGGTATTGAAGGGTGGACATTGCCAACCGGTATTGAAGGGTGGACGTTGCCGACCGGTATTGAAGGGTGGACATTGCCGACCGGTATTGAAGGGTGGACGTTGCCGACCGGTATTGATGGGTGGACATTACCGACCGGTATTGGTGGGTGGACGTTACCGACCAGTATTGGTGGGTGGCCGTTGCCGACCGGTATTGATGGGTGGATATTACCGACCGGTATTGGTGGGTGGCCATTGCCGACCGGTATTGATGGGTGGACATTGCCGACCGGTATTGATGGATGGACGTTGCAGATCGGTATTGATGGGTGGACATTGCCGACCGGTATTGAAGGGTGGACGTTGCCGACCGGTATTGACGGGTGGACGTTGCCGACCGGTATTGACGGGTGGACGTTGCCGACCGGTACTGAGGAGTGGACGTTGCCGACCGGTACTGAGGAGTGGACGTTGCCGACCGGTATTGACGGGTGGACGTTGCCTACCGGTATTGACGGGTGGACGTTGCCGACCGGTACTGAGGAGTGGACGTTGCCGACCGGTACTGAGGAGTGGACGTTGCCGACCGGTATTGACGGGTGGACGTTGCCGACCGGTATTGACGGGTGGACGTTGCCGACCGGTATTGACGGGTGGACGTTGCCGACCGGGATTGACGGGTGGACGTTGCCGACTGGTATTGGAGGGTGGACGTTGCCAACCAGTATTGGAAGGTGGACGATGCATAGCCAATTGGCATTGTTGTTTTGTAACAGCTCAGCTTTCAGGCTTAACATTGAAGAATCAACAAAAGCATGCTGTTGTTGTGGGTCAGGCTGACAACCCAGAGCATGTCCAGTCATGCCTGGACAAGATAGAAAACTTTTTGGCTTACAATGTGGACAAACATTTGAATTGACTTGTATTATGAATTGAAATAACAAATATAGTTGATTGCTAAAACATTATGTGCGATAGGAAAATTTCATGGTTATCTTCAAGATCAGCAGCCTAAAAGTCATAAGATACACCCTGAACTCTGCCATAGTTGGATGCATCAGCAAGGGAGATGAGGCTGAGTACAGGGTAGGAAACTTTGTCACATGGTGTGAGCAGAATTATCTGCAGCTTAATGTGGAAAAGACTAAGGTGCTGGTGGTAGACCTGAGGAGAGCTAAGGTACCGGTGACCCCTGTTTCCATCCAGGGGGTCAGTGTGGACATGGTGGAGGATTACAAATACCTGGGGATACGAATTGACAATAAACTGGACTGGTCAAAGAACACTGAAGCTGTCTACAAGAAGGGTCAGAGCCGTCTCTATTTCCTGAGGGTAGCAGACACCAACAGAATCAACAAACTCAGTGGTAAGGCCAGTGATGTTGTGGGGTTGGAACTGGACTCTCTGACTGTGGTGTCTGAAAAGAGGATGCTGTCCAAGTTGCATGCCATCTTGGACAATGTCTCCCATCCACTACGTAATGTACTGGTTGGGCACATGAGTACATTCAGCCAGAGACTCATTCCACCGAGATGCAACACAGAGCGTCATAGGAAGTCATTCCTGCCTGTGGCCATCAAACTTTACAACTCCTCCCTTGGAGGGTCAGACACCCTGAGCCAATAGGGGACTTGTTTCCTGGCTTAATTTACATATTACTATTTAACTATTTATGTTTTATTACTATTTATTATTTATGGTGCAACTGTAACGAAAACCAATTTGCCCTGGGATCAATAAAGTTATGACTATGACTATTCAGGAAGCAAAATCTTTGTTGTCCGGTGTTCAGCTCTTTGGACTTGCTGACATTGAATAAGAGGCTATTGTTGTGGCACCACTCAGTCAGGTTTTTGGTCTCTGTCCTATATGCTGATTAGTCACCACCTTTGATTCAGCCTATGACTGGTGATGTCAGAAAACTTGAAGGTGGCTTTTGAACTCCGCTTAGCCGTACGGTTCGAAGTGCAAAGCAAGTAGAGCAGGGGACTAAGCACACAGCCTTGTGGTGCACCTGTGCTGATGGAGATGTTGTTGCCAATCCGAACTGACTGGGAGAAGTGAGGAAATCGAACATCTAATTACACAAGGAGGTAGTAAGGCCAAAGTGTTGAAACTTATTAGTTTTGAGGGGATGAGACTATTGAATGCTGAGATGTAGTTGATAAAAAGCATCCTGAGATACGCATCTTTGCCATCCAGATGTTCCAAGGTTGAGTGAGTGAATGAGACGGCATCTGTGTGGACATGTTGCTCTTTTTCTTTCTTTTTAAATCTTTTTATTGAATAAGTATACAAAAAGGTAAGCCATATAGGCACTAATACACTGTTAGAATGTAATAAAATTACAGGAGATATTAATACAAAAAAAAATACAAACAATGTAATTTAAACATAACGTACCAAGGTGACATAATAGTATACTAATTTTTATATATATCAATAGAGAAAAGGAAAAAAAACCCCAAAAAAAACCCCACCGTGCAACTAACTAAAAGCAAAGCAAAGCAATGGGCTAACTTGAAACCAAACAGAGTTAAAAAACTTAAAATCACGTCCTCAATCCCGATCTCCATTAAAAACAGTAAAAAAAAACAAGAAGGGTATATATTACATTAAATGAAAATATTGAATAAAAGATCTCCAGGTCTGTTCAAATTTAAATGAAGAGTCATAAAGATTGCTTCTAATTTTCTCCAAATTCAAGCATAATATCGTCTGAGAAAACCAAAAAAAGGTAGTTGGAGCATTAAGCTCTTTCCAATGTTGTAAGATACATCTTTTCGCCATTAAAGTAAGAAATGCAATCATTCTACGGGCTGAAGGAGAAAGATTACTGGAAATTTTAGGTAGTCCAAAGATAGCAGTAATAGGGTGAGGAGAGATATCTATATTCAATGTCTTGGAAATAATATTAAAAATGTCTCTCCAAAAAGTTTCCAGAGTAGGACAAGACCAAAACTTATGAGTTAAAGAAGCTATCTGCCCTGGACATCTATCACAAAAAGGATTAATATGAGAATAAAAGCGAGCTAATTTATCTTTGGACATATGTGCTCTATGAACAACTTTAAATTTAATTATTGAATGTTTAGCACAGATAGAGGAAGTATTGACTAATTGTAAAATCTGCCCCCAGTCATCCACGGAAATAATAGATCCCAATTCTTGTTCCCAATCTGACCTAATCTTATCAAATGGAGCTTTCCTAAGTTTCATAATAATATTATAAATAATAGCCGATGCACCTTTCTGACATGGATTAAGGTTAATTATAGTATCTAAAATGTATGTAGGAGGAAGCATTGGAAAGGAAGAAAGTATAGTACTTAGGAAATTTCTAACTTGTAGATATCTAAAAAAATGTATTCTTGATAAATTATATTTATTAGATAATTGTTCAAAAGACATAAGGGAACCATCTAAAAATAAATCCAAAAACCGTGAAATACCCTTAGTCTTCCAAATTTGAAAAGCACGATCCGTAAAAGAGGGATGAAAAAATATGTTACCTAAAATAGGAATCGCTAGCCCAAATTGGTTAAGATCAAAAAATTTTCTGAATTGAAACCAAATACGTAAGGTATATTTAACTATCGGGTTAGACACCTGTTTAAGGCGTTTCAAATCAAAAGGAAGAGAGGAACCTAAAATAGAGCCAAGTGTATAGCCCTGAACAGATTGTAATTCCAATGCTACCCATTTAGGAATGGATAGTATATCCTGGTCAAGTAACCAAAATTTCATATGTCGAATATTAACTGCCCAATAATAAAATCTAAAGTTAGGTAATGCTAAGCCTCCATCTCTCTTAGCTTTTTGTAAATGTATTTTACCCAGTCTCGGGTTTTTATTTTGCCAAATAAATGAAGAAATTTTGGAGTCAACTTTATCAAAAAAAGATTTTGGAACAAAAATTGGTAATGCCTGAAATATATATAAAAATTTTGGCATAAAAACCATCTTAACTGCATTAATACGACCAATCAAAGTTAAATATAAAGGAAACCATTTAGATGAAAGTTGAATAATATGATCAATTAAGGGTAAATGTTGCTCCAAATTGGAGTGGATGCAAGTTGCTTCTCAGGCAGGATTGATATGTTTCATCACTATCCTCTCAAAACACTTCATCACTGTGGACGTAAGTGCTACTGGATGAAAGTCATTGAGGCAGGTTACTCCGTTCTTCTTGGGCGCTGGTAGTTCGTGATGGTTCCTCTGTATTTTTTCCAAAGCAAGCAAAGAAGACATTGCACTCATCTGGAAGTGAACCCTGTTGTTGCCTATGTCGTTTGACTTTACTTCGTGAGAGCTGATAGCACTTAAACCTTACCACAACTGTTGAGCATCCTTCATTGATTCAAGTTTAGTCCAGAATTGCCACTCCCTTAATCGTAGTATTCTGTAGAGAGTGATGCGGACAGCCCAGCACATCTGTAGTTCTAAACTTCCCACGATTCAGGACGTTTACAAAGACAGGTGTGAGAAAAGGATCACTGGGGACCCGAGTCACCCCAATCCCACAATGTATTCCAGCTGCTACCATCTGGGAAAGGGTAACACAGCATAAAATCCAGGACCGACAGGCTTTTTCCACCAGACCATCAGACTGATGAACTCACACTGATTTGAGTGTACTCTATGTTACATTGATTGTTCTATTTATTATAAATTACTATAAATTACTAAGATTGCACATTTAGACGGAGACGTGACGTAAAGGTTTTTTCTCATGTATGTGAAGGATGTAAGAAATAAAGTCATTTCAATTCAAATTCAGTTCAACTTTGTCTGTCAGATAGCCTTTAGGAGATCGTACCTGGACCTCTTGTTACTTTCTTGATCGCCCCTGATCTGGCTGTCAGCAGATTACAGATCTTATGGCTCATCCAGGCTTCTGGTTGGGGAAGACTCTGAATAATTTTGTGTGGATACACTTGTCTACAACTGTTTTTAATAAAGTCCATGACAACCCTAGTTATTCATTTGGAGCCACAGATAAGTCCTTGAACACAGCCCAGTCCACCGACTCGAAGCAATCTTGTAGCCACTTCTGCCTCCCTCGACCAGCTCTTTGTTGTCCTAATCCCTGGTTGATTAGAACTGAGGTATGATGGTGTTGAACACCGAGCTGTAATCAATAAACAGCAGCCTAACATAGGTATTGCTATTGTCCTAGTGATCCAAGATTAAGTGGAGAGCCAGTGAGACTGCATCTGCTGTCACCCTACTGTGGCAATTAGCAAATGGCAGGGTGTCCAGGTCCTTGGGCAAGAGTTGATTGTAGCCATGTCCAATCTCTCAAAGCACTTCACCACAGTAGATATGAGTGCCACTGGGCAATGGTCGTCGAGGCAGCTCACCCTTTGGGCACTGGTATGATTGTTGCAGATGGAAACCTCTGACTGCAGCAGTGAGATTGAAGATGTCCTTGAACACTCCCGTCAGTTGGTTGGCACAGGTTTTCAGATCTCCACCGGGTACCTCGTCAGGGCCTAATGCTTTGCAAGGGTTCACCCTCTTGAAAGATATATGATGTCAGCCTCCAAGACAGAGATCATGAGGTCACTGAATGCTACAGAGATTCGCACAGGTATAGTTTTATTCACCCTTTCAAAGTGTGCATTAAAAGCCTTGAGCTGATCTGGGAGTGGAGCATCACAGTCATTTGTGATGTTAGGTTTTGCTTTATGGGAAGTAATGCCCTGCAAACCCTGCCAGAACTGATGTGAATCCAATTCTGTCCGTAACCTCAATTGGTATTGTTTTTTTCACCCATAAACTGCCTTCCATAAATTGTACCTGGACTTCTTGTATAGTTCTGGATCACTGATCCTGGTTTATCCACGGCTTTTGGTTTGGGTATGTCCAGCATGTTCTTGAAGGCACACATTCATCCACACAGATTTTAATGAGATTAGTGACAACTGTGGCATATTGATTTAGACTCAAAGCTGAATCCCTGAATATTGTCCATTCCACTGACTCAAAGTTGTCCTGTGAGTGCTCCTCTGTCTCCCTTGACCATACCTACTTGGTCCTCACCACTGTTGGTATGGTCTTTAGTCTCTGCCTATAAGCTGGGAGTAGGAGTACAGTCAGGTGATTGGATTTTCCAAAGTGTGGGTGTGGGATGGCACAGTAAACGTTCTTGATGATGGAATAACAGTGGTCAAGTGTGTTAGCTCCTCTGGTCACACAGGTGGTGTTTGTTCAAAGACCTCTTCAAGCTAGCCTGGTTGAAACCTCCCGCAATGATAGGGAAGGCATCAGGGTGTGTAGTTTTGTGCCTGCTGTTTATGTGTACACGTCATGACACATAATTACATTGGCACCACGGTAACGTAGCAGTGCGTTAATACAGCATGGGGTATTGCAGATTCAGAGTTGAATTCTGGTATCGTTCTGACTCTGTACGTCCTCCCAGTGGAATACCTGGGTTTTCCTTGGTTGTTCCGGTTTCCTCCCACGTCCAAAGACATAACAAATAGGTTAATTGGTCACTGTAAAATTGTTTTGTGATTTGGTTAGGTTTAATCGGGTTTGTCTGGGGTTGCTCGGAGGGCAAGAAAAGCCTACTCTGCACTGTATCATTAAAATTTTTAAGAAACGTCCCTTGTATCAGTAAGCAAGGAATTTAACTTCTTGATGTTTTCCATGCACTGCACAGCAGCGCTGGTATTGCTAAAGGTGTGGGAAAGAAGACTTGCACACTGAACCTGCATTCGATACAAAGGGTGACAGCATTTAAAAGTACTTTATTGGCTGGGAAGTACTTCAACTGCTGTTTTCCCTTCTGTTTTGCCATTTTCCTCAGTAATACCCTTTGACCTCTGGGTTTCATGGGTCTGATAGAATCTGGCATTTCTGACAATGAAGAACCATTTCAGCTCATTGAGTTTGGTCTGACCGGTGAGGGTGATATATGATGATCACTGATCCCAAAGACAGATTACTGAGATCAGGGTATGGGTTTATACTTGGGATTTCTGCATCTGCAGGACATGAATCCCAAAAGGAAGATTTATGGACATCTGATGTATGGGATAGAGTTGTCCATAAACAGGCCCTTCAGCCCATTATATCCATGTCAACCTTTCATCCCAGTCGCCCTCATTAGGGCTCTATCTTTCTTGTGTATGGCAGCAGTCAATACATGGAGTTAATCTTGGAACATTCTGCGAGGGTGAGCAGCTTCCTGAATGGATGTAAGACATAGTATGTATGTTGCAGCAAGTTTGGGGTCTGAGGTGTTCTCCTGCACTCACTTGCTTCTAGAGCAGTCTGAGATTTTCAGCACACCACTCATCATCCCTGATCATCAGCAGAGCACCCACCCGGCTGCAGCTGTGAATGAAAAGCTGTCATCCCGCTGTGGGCCATCTCTGATTGCATCTTAGCCTGTGGGAATTTCTGTCAGTCCTTCGCTTGTGATGAACGAGCTTTGTCTGAGACGACCCATTCCATCGTCCTGACTATAATGTCTCCCTGGTTAAAACCAAGGTGCACCTGCTGGATTTTTGTTGGTTTTGTTCACGTTTATTTTAAAAGAGTCATTAAGTGTTGCAGTCACATTGAAGATGTAATGTGGAGATAGCTTGAATGTTTTACAACTTCCACTAATTACTGGCCTTTTCTTTTCCAGCTGTCATCATACAAAAGAAACCAGAAGATTAACATCTCGGTGCTCAGTGAGGTCAGGTTTATTTCTATTTCTTTTGGAATATTCTGCCCACAGGTCTGAGCCTTGGTTAAATATCTGCTTCCCTGAGCTGACGAGAGTGTGGAGCTACAATATAAGGGACGGGTCATTTAAAACTGAGGGCCCTTGAACTTTCTTTGGTAGTGAATCTCAGGAATTCTCTGCACCAGAAGGTAGTGGAGGCTAGATGATAAGATGTGTTTAAGTTTGAGATAAATTTGGGGTTGCATGGTAGTGTAGCAGTTAGCAGAACGTGTTGTCCAGTACCAGTGACCCAGGTTCTGTAAGGAGTTTGTACGTTCTCCCCGTGACCGCATGGGTTTTCTCTGGGTCCTCTGGTTTCTTCCTGCAGTCCAAAGACATACCAGTTGGTAGGCTCATGGTCATTGCCAATTATCTGCTGATGAGGCAAGGATTAAATTGAGGGTTGACATTTTGGGCCGAGACCTTTTGGCAGGACTGGAGAGAAAAAGATGGGTAGATTTAAAAGGTGGGGGAGGGGCAGGGAGAAACACAAGGTGATAGATGAACCCAGGAGGAGGCGGGGTGGAGTAAAGAGCTGGGAAGCTGATGGGTGAAAGAGAAATGGAGCTGGAGAAGGGGGTGTCTGATGATTGGGGAGGACAGGGGGCCATGGAAGAAAGAAAAGGAGGGAGGAGCACCAGAGGGAGATGATGGGCAGTGGACATAAGGTGGAAAGGGAAAAGGGGATGGGGGATGATGAAGGGGGGGGTGGGGGGCATTACCGGAAGTTCAAGAAATCGATGTTCATGCCACCAATTTGGAGGCTAACCAACGGAATATAAGACAATACTTATTCTGCGCTGTATCTCAATAAGTAAGTAAATAAATAAAATATCGAGGAATTGATGGTTATGGGGAACTAAAAGAGAAGAGAATTTGAGACCGGCATAGATCAGTGATGATCATTAGATCAGAATAGTTTATTATCAGATACACCAGGGTGCAAAGAAATTCCTTGTTTCTTGTGAAGCTCACAGAGTAATCAGTACACGTAATAATAATAAATGCAACCATAAACACAGTGGTGAGCACCAGCAGAGTAGTACAAAGGTTGAATGGCAGTCGTGCCTGGTTTGCATCTTGATTAGTTTCAGCAATTGCCCATTGCTGAGGAGCAGGAAGCTGCCTGCTCTCTGTGAGAATAATTGATGCACAAGCAGCTCTTGCTGATGTCATTCCATCAGCTCTGAGCAGGATTATATAGAATTAACTGACCAGAGGTGAACCATTTGTTGCAGTCTGTCCAAAGTTTATGGTTATTAGTTCACTTATGGTTCACTTCCTTCTCCTGAATGTGTGTAATCAGCTTCCCTGTAAATGCATCTGTAGAGTTTGCCTCAAACACTCCCTGTGGTGCTGAATTCTACATTCCCACACTCTCTAGGTCAACAATTATTTTCTATTTTTTGAGATGAGGAGTCTCCCCATAACAGCTGGAATTCATTGTTCTCCTACCCAGAGCCATGTATCAATGGCTGCTTGCTGTGAACTGTGTGGGTTTATTATTGGACACTGCTGCTGACTCACCGCTCAGTTATGAACTAGTTTAGAGGTTCAATTCTGTGAGTGTGTCTGTTTCCATTCAGTCCCCAGGCCCGGGCAACTCTCCTTGGGGTAGAAATGGAGACTGTTCTTTACATTGTACAGTGATTGCTGACTTTATTCGCCTATGAAGTGGAGACTGCCAGCTCTCAGAGCAGAGCCTGCAGTCCCATTCTCTGTTACAATTATATCCCTGTAACCCTTCTCTCGCACTTGGGAAGATGTTGGTGTCAATTGTTAAGGGTGAGGTGATGGACTACTTGGTGACACAGGATAAGATAGGACAAAGTCAGCATGGTTTTCTTAAGGGAAAATCTTGCCTGACAAACCTGTTGGAATCCTTTGAGGAGAATACACGTAGGATAGATGAAGGGGATGTAATGGATGTTGTATATTTAGACTTTCAAAAGGCCTTTGACAAGGTGCCGCACATGAGGCTGCTTACCAAGTTAAAAGCTCATGGCATTACAGGAAAGTTACTGGCATGGTTAGAGCATTGGCTGATTGGTAGGAGGCAACGAGTCGGAATAAATTGATCCTTTTCTGGTTGACTGCCAGTGACTAGTGGTGTTCCGCAGGGGTTGGTGTTGGAACCGCTGCATTTTATGCTGTATATCAATGACTTAGGTGATGGAAAGATGGCTTTGTTGCCAAGTTTGCAGATAATATGAAGATTGGTGGAGGGGCAGGTAGTGTTGAGGAAATGGGTAGGATGCAGAAGGACTTAGACGGATTAGGATAATGGGCCAGAAAATGGCAAATGAAATACAATGTTGGAAAATGTATGGTAATGCATTTTGGTAGTAGAAATAAATGTGAAACAATTTTTTAAGCGGGGAGAATATCCAGAACTCTGAGATGTAGAGGGACTTGGTAGTCTTTGTGCAGAACACCCTTAAGGTTAACTTGCAGGTTGAGTCAGTGGTGAGGAAGGCAAATGCTATGTTAGCATTCATTTCAAGAGGTCTAGAATACAAGAGCAGGCACTGGTGAGGCCTCCCCTTGAGTATTGTGAACAGTTTTGGGGTCCTCATCAAAGAAAAGATGTGCTGGCATTGGAGAGGGTCCAGAAGAGGTTCACAAGGATGATTCCGGGAATGAAAGGGTTATCATACGACGATAGCTCTGGGTCTGTACTAGCTGGAATTTAGAAGGATGGGGTGGGGGGATCTTATTGAAACCTTTCGAATGTTGAAAGGCCTTTACTAGGTAGATGTGGAAAGGATGTTTCCCATGGTGGGGGGGGGGGTGTAGGACAGGAGGGCATAGCCTCTGGATAGAGGTGCGTCCATTTATAATAGAGATGCGGAGAAATTTCTTTTGCCTAAAGGTGGTGAATTCATGGAATTCGTTGCTGCAGGTGTCTGTGGAGGCCAGGTCATTGGATGTATTTTAAGGCAGAGCATTAAATGTTCTTGATTGGCCACAGCATCAAAGGTTATGGGGAGAAGGCCAGGGAGTGGGGCTGAGGAGGGGAAAAAAAGATCAGCTGAGATTGAATGGCAGAGCAGATTCGATGGGTCAAATGGCCTAATTCTGCTCGCATGTTTTATGGTCTTATCAATTCACTCAGTGGAAAGACCTGCTAAGTATGTGAGAAACCTCTGCCAGTCTTCCTGCCACACACCCACACTACTATTAACATTATAAGTGCCACTTTTCAGGGAAGAGGCTGAAGCAGTCGGAGAACCCATAGGATTACAAGGAGTACATGCAAACTCCACGCAGACAGCACCTGACAGGATTGAATCTCGGTTGCTGGACCTACTGTATCGCTGTGCTACCTCATCCAAGAAAATGCGCCAAATATGCATTAAACTGAGCAAGCACTGGCTGAATTAATTATTTAGCATCCATTGTAAGATGCTCAGGTGCAGCAACTGCACACACAGCGGTCATCGCGACGGTATTACGGCTGAGAGCATTAGAGTTTGGAGTTCAATTGCAGCGCCTTCGGTAAGGAGTCTCTGTACGTCCTCCCTGTGGAACGTGTGGGTTTTCTCTGGGTCCTCTGGTTCCCTCCCACAGCACAAAGATATCGGTTAATTGGTCTTTGTAAACTGTTTCGTGATGAGGCTCAGGTTAAATCAGGATTTTCAGGAGTTGCTGGGTGGTATAAACTCAAAGGGTATTCCACGCTGTATCTCTAAATAAATAGACAGATAGAGTAAAATGAAATTATTTAAGAAGTATATACTCTTAACTTTTGTCCGAAATCTTCCCCTAGATTGTTGGTAGGTGAGAAAGTGTTCCGGGTCATACCTCAATTGTTAAGTATTGTATCTGGTCAAAACCACATTGCTGTTTGTAAAAGTTCACTCTATATTAGTTCAGCGGCTGCGTTTGCAACAGTGTTGGCTCGGCTGCTGGAGAGTACCCTGGGGCTGTGGAATGCACAGTTTCAATGCCAGTTCTTCCATGGAGTGAGTGAGATCGTGTGGTCAGTGTGTACCTCGAAGCAGCCCAGCGTGGTAATTCAATCTTCCGAACTGATACACATGGACTCTTCCTCAGTGCTTCATGGAAAATGTCTTTTGTTGTTGTCAGAAGTGAAGAATTATCTTTGCTCATTCACAGCCTAAACCCCCCCCCCCCCCCCATTCTCTGTGCTGTTCTTCATTCATGTTTTGAATAGTTTTCTGCGTCTGGCAGTCTCTAGCTCTCTCTCGCTTGAGTAATCTCTCTCGATGTTGTCAGCGGACAGTGCTGGAGCAAGACTTAATCGACATGGATTGTAGACTTAGACCGTTAATTCAGGTTTATGCTGTGATCTAGCTCTGGTCATTCTTTTTGTTACTACTTTTGGGCGATATTTGAATCAGGGCAGCCTGCAGATAATGAACACTGAGCTGAACAATCCTGAAATGTACCTTATGATTTTGTGTATTATATTCTATGTTAGTTTTATTGTTGTTTGCCTGTGGCGGGGCGGTGGGTTGATGTTTTTCTTTGAGGAGGTTGGTTCTATAGTTCTTTGTTTCGTGACTGTGGGGGGAGATGAATTTTAGGTTATAAATACTACATACATACTTTGATAATAAATGTTCTTTGACTCTTGAATCTTTGGAAACCTGGCAAATTCTTTCAAGGTTACTGAGCAGTAAGGAGTGAGAGATTGAAAGCACAGTGGAAGGAGCACTGTATTCTGCCTGAGCTTTTGCAGGAACCTGTTAGGTGCTGTTCATTTGGCTCGGGAAGCTGTTTGAGGCTGAGCATCTTTAAAGTATAGTTGTTAGACAGCACTGCCTGAAGTTGCGTGAAACAAGGCAGAAGGATGATGGCAGTGGGCTGAAATCCGTACTTGGCTGGTAGGTGTACATTCTACTGTATTCAAGGATATGAACGTGCTGATTTGAATATGAATCACCCCCCCCCCCCCACCAGAGCTGAATGTTTGCTACCAAAGGGTGACGTATTAAAATTTATCAAACAATGGCCACAAAGCTAACGTTCTGGCCCAGGAGGAACGAATGAAAATGCAGTTATTCCCACAAGACCTGCTGGAATCCCAAACTGCTCATAGTGCTTAAGAACTGGCAGATATATGTAGGAAGTGCTGCTGCCAAATGCTGCACAGCAAGCTCCCATAATCTGATAACAACTGGGTGATCTGATTGGTCGTGGCTGGGAGATAAATATTGGGTGGAGTGCTGGGGTGGGACTGCCTGGTCTTCCTCAGACCGGTGGAGTTAGGCTCTCCAACATCTGAGTACGTAAGCAGATTTGATATCTGCGAGTTAGCACTTTTGCCAGTGATACAAGAGGTTCTGCAGATGCTGGAAATCCAGAGCAACACAGACAAAATGCTGGAGGAACTCAACAGGTCAGGCAGCATCTATGGAGAGAAATAAGCAGTTAATGTTTCGTCGGGCTGAGATCATTCTTGGAGGGGGGAGGAGATGCCAGAATAAGGTGGGAGGAGGGGAAGGAGGCTGGCTAGAAGGTGACGGATGAAGATTGGTGGGTGGGAAAGGTGAAGGGCTGGAGAAGGAGGAATCTGATAGAAGAGGAGAGTGGACCATAGGAGAAAGGGAAGAAGTAGGGGGAGGTGACAGGCAGGTAAAGAGAAGTAGTAAGAGACTAGAGTGGGGAATTGAGGGAGAGGAAAAAATTACTGGAAGGAGAAATCCATGTTCATACCATCAGGTTGGAGGCTACCCAGACA
Source organism: Mobula birostris (assembly GCF_030028105.1). Classification (NCBI taxonomy): domain Eukaryota; kingdom Metazoa; phylum Chordata; class Chondrichthyes; order Myliobatiformes; family Myliobatidae; genus Mobula; species Mobula birostris. Next base: position 10,056,021 of record NC_092387.1, on the reverse strand, counting down.
GAATATGAGGTGTTGCTCCTCCACCCCGAGAGTGGCTCATCGTGGCACAAGAAGAGGTCGTGGACTGAAACATCAAAATGGGGACAGGAATAGGAATTAAAATCAAGGCTTTCTTGGTCTTGACATCAACGTGATTGGATCAGGACAGGTCTTAGCTGATGTTCACACCTAGGACTTGAGGCTCTCTGAAGACGTTAGTGTGATCCTTTTGCTTTTCCTGGGCTGTAAACTGAGCAGAGAGAGTCTGCTGTGGAATATACCCACCTACCTCAAAGAATCAAGTATCATCGAAGTATGTATGAGATTCGTCTTCTCACAAACGGCCACAAAACAAAGTAACACCGTGGAACCCGTTGAAAGAAAACACTCAACATGCTAAGAGAAGAACAAATAGTGCAAACTGCAATAAATTTGAGCAAAAGCACACAGAATAGGAATGTTCAGTTCTGTTTGATATAGCACTGTATTGTTTGTTATCTGCAGGCTCTAGAACCAGTCTGCCCTGATCAAAATTGCATTAAGTAGCAGTAACCAGAAAGACACATAACATGAACTGCGGAGTCCAATCCACGAACTGTGTCGATTAAACCTTGTCCAAGACCCAAAACTATGGCAGCAATGAGCGATAGAGAGAGAGAAAAACCGGTCAAACGCAGGCAGACAGTGCTGAACTTGTGCTCGCCTTCCACTGTCGTCCTTGTTGATTCCAGTTTTGCTCAGTACTTTAGTCGGTGAGATCAGCAAGAATGGAGTTGATCATGGGTTGGCACCCTGTCACCAGGAGCCTTTGCTTCCAGGCTGCACGCTCCACTCAACTACTCATTCCTCTTGGCAATTGTTGCCCATCTGTAGACATAAGACAAAGGAGCAGAAGTCAGCCATTCGGCCCATCGAGTCTGCTCTGCCATTTTATCATGAGCTGATCCATTCTCCCATTTAGTCCCACTCCCCGGGCAATATCAATAACATCTTTCATTTACGTAGAGTCATAAAAAACTATAGCACAGAATTGGGCTGTTTGGCCCATCTAGTACTTGCTGAACTATTCAAACTGCCTTGTCCTATTGGCCTGCACCTGGACCACATCCCTGCATACCACTCCCATCCATGTACCTATCCAAACTTCTCTTAAACATTGAAATCAAAATCGTATCCACCACTTGTGCTGGCAGCTCATTCCACACTCTCACGACACTCATGTCTAAAACAATGGAACCCTAGAATATTGAGCTGTTGGCCCTGCCCTTCCTGAAACCAAATCTCACTAATGGCTACAATATCCCTATATTATAGTAAGTACATTTAGCTGTATAACACAACAAAACATTAAAAGACACTACCGAAGAATGCCAACAAAAAACTAAACAGGGATGTGCCAAATTTCTGTCAAAGTCATCGTCATACTTTATTGATCCCAGGGCAAATTGGTTTTCGTTACAGTTGTACCATAATTAAATAGTGATAAAACCATAAATAATTAAATAGTAATACGTAAATTATGCCAGGAAATAAGTCCAGGACCAGCCTATTGGCTCAGGGTGTCTGACCCTCCAAGGGAGGAGTTGTAAAGTTTGATGGCCACAGGCAGGAATGACTTCCTATGATGCTCTGTGTTGCATCTCGGTGGAATGAGTCTCTGGCTGAATGTACTCCTGTGCCCAACCAGTACATTATGTAGTGGATGGGAGACATTGACCAAGGTAGCATGCAACTTGGACAGCATCCTCTTTTCAGACACCACAGTCAGAGAGTCCAGTTCCATCCCCACAACATCACTGGCCTTACGAATGAGTTTGTTGATTCTGTTGGTGTCTGTTACCCTCAGCCTGCTGCCCCAGCACACAACAGCAAACATGATCGCACTGGCCACCACAGACTCGTAGAACATCCTCAGCGTCATCCGGCAGATGTTAAAGGACCTCAGTCTCCTCAGGAAATAGAGACGGCTTTGACCCTTCTTGTAGACAGCCTCAGTGTTCTTTGACCAGTCCAGTTTATTGTCAATTCCCCAGGTATTTGTAATCCTCCACCATGTCCACACTGACCCCCTGGATGGAAACAGGGGTCACCGGTGCCTTAGCTCTCCTCAGGTCTACCACCAGCTCATTAGTCTTTTTCACATTAAGCTGCAGATAATTCTGCTCACACCATGTGACAAAGTTTCCACCGTAGCCCTGTACTCAGCCTCATCTCCCTTGCTGATGCATCCAACTATGGCAGAGTCATCAGAAAATTTCTGAAGATGACAAGACTCTGTGCAGTAGTTGAAGTCCGAGGTGTAAAAGACCTAGTGCATCTTGAAGGTTTTAAGGAGTGTTTTAAAAAATAAGGAAGTTTTAAGATACGAAGTCCACACCAAGTACCTGAAAGGTATATTTACCAATGGTGAGGCAATGAAAGTGAGCAGGGCTGGCGGGGTAGAGTTGGGGTAGACACTCAGTGGCCACTTTATTAGCTATACTGAAGACTTGGAGTCCATAGTCACCTTCTGGTCCACAACAGACGAGCTGCAGAAGAAAGTATCATTATTGGACATGGTGGATGACCTTGACACATGCTTTCAGGTTTTGTACCGTCTGTCTGATGGGATGAGGGAGAAGAAAGAATATCTAGATGTCATTGATTACGCTGGGTGCTTTATTGAGGCAGTAAGTGTGGACAGAATCCATACAGGATATGCTACTTGCTGTGATGTGCTGAGTTCTGTCGATAATGCTGTGCAGCTTTTTGTAATCACGTGCAGAGCAGTTGCCAAACCAGGCGGTTGTGAATCCAGAAAGAGGCGTTGGTGACTTTTCTTGGTTATGACATCAACGTGGTTGGATCAGGACAGGCTAGAAATTTGAAGCTCTCCATCCTCTGAACCTCGTGGGAGCATGTGCACCCCACCTTTTCTGAAGTTCATGGCCATATCATTTGGTTTGTTGTGATTGATGTTGTTGTCATGACACCATGTTGCTAAGCTCTCTGTCACCTTCCTATACTCATCGTTAAGATGTGGCCCACTACAGATAATCCTCAAATCCGTAGATGGAGTTAGAGCAGAATCTGGCCGTGCAGTCATGAGTGTACAGGGAGTGGAGTGGGGTACCAGTGTTTAGAGTAATCACGGCAGAGATGTTGCTGCTTATCCTTACTGATTGTGGTCTGATGATTATGAATATGAAGACACGTAGTCCTCTTTTATTGTCATTTAGTAATGCATGCATTAAGAAATGATACATTATTTCCTCCGGTGTGATATCACAAAACACAGGACAAACCAAGACTGAAAAAACTGACAAAACCACATAATTATAACATATAGTTACAAACAGTGTAACAATACCATAACTTGATGAAGAAGTCCATGAGCACAGTAAAGTTCAAAGTTTCTCAAATGTCCCATATCTCACGCAGACGGGAGAAGGAAGAAAAACTCTCCCTGCCATGCCGACCACAATCCGACTCTGAGTCATCCGAAAACTTCGAGCTCTGATCAGCTCTCTGACACCGAGTACTGAGCGCCATCTCTGTCTGAACGATTCGACCTCCTTCTCGGTCGCCAAAAGCAGGCAAGGCCGGGGATTTTGAGGCCTACCCTCCAAAAGATTCCTGACCACACAGTAACGACAGCAGCGAACGGGCGTTTCAGAAATTTCTCCAGATGTTCCTCTGTGCTTTCACGTCCATTCTCCATCAAATCAGAATTGTCCACGGCCCCTGTTTAACAGATACGATATCATTTTTCACCGGAGGGCTGCGCACACGCAGGCATGCCGCCATCTTCTCCCCCCTTGGTCAGGAAGTCAAGGATCCAGTTGCAGGGGGAGGCACTAGCTACCAGGATCCAGAGTTTGGTGATGATTTTGCTTGAATAATAGTATTGAAGGCAGAATAGTGGTAAATGTACAATTATCTGATGTAGGTGTCTATAGTCCAGACGTTTCAGAGATCAGTTTAGGGCTAGGGACATTGCATCTGCTGTCGACTTGTTTCAGCAGTCGGCAAATTGCAGTGGTTCGAGGTTGTCTGGAAAGCTGGAGCTGAAGCATGCCATGACCGGTCTCTCAAAGCACTTCATGATGGTAGTTGTTAGAGATACTGGGAGATAGTCATTAAGACATATTATCTTGTTTTTCTTGGGTACTGAGATGACAGTCGCAGGTGGGAATCGTAGCCTGAAGCAGGGAGAGATTAAAAGTGTGTGCACATTACCCTGCTAACTGACCTGCACAGGATCCAAGGACATCACCTGGGCCTAACTCTTTCCATAGGTCCGCTGCCTAGAAGGCTGATCTTGTGTCCACGATGATGATTGTACATTCAGGGGCACTAGATACTGTCAAGGCTGGTGGTGACACACCCATTCTCTTCTGTTCAAAGCATGCATAGAATGTCTTGAGCTCATGGGGAAAGGATGTACTGTTATCAGAGATTTTGCTTAGCTTTGTTTTGTGACCAATTATAGGGGAAAGACAATTGATCCACTTTCCCAATCACCTGATCTTGTGTATTGTGATGGTAGATGTTAGAGCCACTAAGCAGTTGCCATTGAGGCACGCTGAGATGTACCCAGCTTGTATTTGTGTTCTTCCTCCTCTCCACACCTTCTTAATCTGGCCTCTGCCCCCTTCCTTTCCAGTGCCAATAAAGGGTCCTGGTCTGAAATGTCGACTGTTTATTTCCCTCTCTGATCTGCAAAGTTGCTGCAGCATTTTGTGCATGTTTACCACCTCTCTGATGTCCACTGAAGGTTTGCGCTGGAGTCTCTGAAGTGGAATTTGGATGCTTAACCTTTGGACTTGTGTGATATGTTCCCTGGAGGCACTGCTGCTGCCTGGGGCGTGTGTGTGCTTACAGTCGACATTTTCCTGGTAGGAACTCTGCTGAACCAATCTCCGTAATTTGTTTCAGGGGAGAGCGATTGTGGAAAAAGCAGTTTGGTTGTGGAGTATTGGAACAAGAATAGTAATCCCTCAACACATAGCAGCAAATACAATTTGTCTCTACCTCACGTTATGTGAATTTTGGCAACTTCCTGCCTCCATTGAATATACCATTCCATCCGAGAGCTTTCCTGGTTTATTTAAAATAAATGCCTGGTGCTACCCATGATGTTCAGTGACTGTGCTGAACTATGATTAAATGCTAATTTCTGAAACGTTTATTTTAATTTTGGCCTTCATCAAGCTATGTACTGAGTACAGGAGTTGGGGTGTTATGTTGAAGTTATACAAGACGTTTGGTGGGGCCTTATTTGGAGTATTGTGTGCAGCTTAGTCACCAAGGTTTTCTGGGGATCTGGCAGTACAGGTCCATAATTCGTTGAAAGTGGCGTCACAGGTTGTGAGGGTTGTTGAGAAAGCTTTTGGCACATAGGCACTCATAAATCAATATATTCAGTACAGGAGATGGATGTTATGCTGTAGTTATATGAAACATTGGTGAGGCCTAATTTCAAGTATTGCGTGCAGTTTTGGTCACCTACCTACAGGAAAGATGTAAACAAGTTTGAAAGAGTGTAGAGAAAATTTACAAGGATATTGAGAGGAGAATTGATAGAGGTATACAAAATTATGAGGGGAATAGATAGGGTAGATGCCAACAGGCTTTTTCCACTGAGGTTGGGTGAGACAGCAACCAGAGGTCATAGAATAAGGGTGAAAGGTGAACTGTTTAGAGGGAACATGAGGGGAAACTTCTTCACTCAAAGGGTTGTGAGAGTGTAGAATGAGCTGCCAGCGCAAGTGGTTTATGCAAGCTTGATTTCAACATTTAAGAGAAGTTTGGATACATACATGGACGGTAGGGGTATGCAGGGCTATGGTTGATTGGACTAGGCAGTTTAAATGGCTCAGCACAGACAAGATGGGCTGAAGGGCCTGTTTCTGTGCTGTACTTTTCTATGATTCTATGACTAATTTTGCAGAAATCTTTTGTGAAATATGTCCACTGGTTGCTTCAGCACAGTCCAATATCTCTCACTGTGAGAAAGCAGGGGTGTTAAGAAGAACATGTATTTTTAGAACACTGATGCAATTAATTATATTTTCTGAAGTTGTTAAGCAAAGTATACATTTTTAAAAAGTATGTATTAATTAGCACCCGGAGTGCATTGCAAACAGCTATTAATGATCCTTTTATAGTCATCTGGACTGTCACCAACTAGTCGTTCCTTAGAAAGGAGGAGGTACCTGTTTCTGCTGCCCCTCTTGCAGTCTCTGGTTATCCTAAAGCAATTTACAGCGACTGAAGCTTTTGGAGAGTTGTGGCTGGTTCAGTGTAAGGATTGTGATGCCCAACATGCTCCCATAACTGATCTGGAGTGACAGAATCCGAGATCGAGCCATAAAGTCGGACAGCATAGAAACAGGCCCTAGCCCTCCACACCCATACCATTTTACCTTTCTCCATTAGCCTGCGTTAGGTTTGAACCCTTCAGTGCTTTCCCTTTTAATGGGCTGTCTAAATGCCTTTTTATACGATTGGATTCCACCACCTCCTCTGGCATCACGTTCCAGATATCAACCACTGAATACCTTCTGCACTTTCCAGTCCAACTGTATCAGTGTTTTTAGGGAGCTTTAAACATGCATCCTGAGGTTCCTCTGTTTTTCAGCACTTTTAAGGTGTTGGGTGGCATGTAAATTAAAGTTTCGCTCTATCTTGCTACATGTGACAATGATAAACCGATTGCCATTTACCAATTTGCTGTATTTGTCCTGAATTATTTGACTTCCCAATGTGCATAACCTCACACTTGTCTGAATTAAATTCTATCTGCCCTACCCTTCAGCTGATCTGCATCTCGTAGACACAAGAGATTGTGCAGCTGCCGGATATCTGGAGCAACATGCACAAGATGCTGGAGGAACACAGCAAGTCAGGCAACAGCAATGGAACCTTCTCTCAATTTCTCTGCCGCCACTGCATCTATTCTCAGGATGAGGATTTCCATTCTGGAAGATCTGAGATGTCCTTTTTTTTTCGAAATAACAGTGGTTTCCTTCCACCACCATCAATGTTACCCTCACCTACATATCCTCCATTTCCCATACATCCACACTCATTCCTGTCAACAGGAATACTTGTTCTTACCCACCACCCCACAAGCTTCCATATCCTGTACCTCATTCTCCATAATTTCTACAATCTATGACAGGATCCTTCATCAAGTAAGTCTTTCCCTCCATCTTCCTCTGCTTTGTGGGGGGGGGGAGGGAATCACTTTCTCTGTGGCTCCCTTGTCCACTTGTTTCTCCCCACAGAACTTCAATCTGGCACTTCTCTCTGGAAGCTTGGCATGTGTTACACCTGCCCATGTACCTCCTCCCTTTCCACCAGTCAGGGCCCCAACCAGTCCTTCCAAGCGACATGACATTTCAGCTGCGAGTCTCTCAGCATCCAGTGTTTCCAGTGTGCCCTCAGCTGCATCGGTGAGACCTGACACAGATTGGGTGGTTGTTTCATCGAGCACTTTGCAGTTCATTCATTATGTCCGTGTCCATGACCGTGATTGTTCTTGGTAAATTTTCCTTTTGAAATGGTTTGCAATTGCCTTCTGCTGGGCATTGTCTTTATGAGACTGGTGACCGCAGCCGTTATCAATGCTCTTCAGCCTGGCGTCTGTGTACGCATAACCAGGACTTGTGATGTGCACAGCTCTCATACGACCATCCACCACCTGCCCCCATGGCTTCACGTGACTAAGCAGGTGCTACACCTTGCCCGAGGGTGACCTGCAGGTTAGCGGAGTGGGAGGGGGCCTTACACTTCCTTTGGTAGAGACGTATTTCCACCCCATTACCCTTTGCAGTGATCACCGCAGAAGGCAGGATCGCTTGGTGGCTGCCCATTTCAGTTTGACTTCCCATTCCCATTCGCATACTGTCATGTCTGTCCATGGACTCCTCTGCTGTCACTACGAAGCGAAACTCAGGCTGGAGGAGCAATGCCTCATATTTCAACGGGGTAGCCTCCAACCTGATGAACATCGATTTCTTTAACTTGTAATTTCTGGTAACTTGCATTCCCGATTCTTGTTACCCTCTCCACCCCTCTTTCTCCTCACCTGCCTGTCACCTTCCTCTGGTTTCCTCCTCAACTTTCTTCTATGGTTGTCTGTTCTCTCCTATTAGATTTCTCTTCCTTCTTCCTGAGCCCCTTATTTCTTCCATTTACCACCTCCTAGCTGCTTGCTTCATTCCTTCTCTCTCACCCACCCACCTTCCCCCTCACCTGGTCTCCCCTATCACTGACCAACTTGTACTACTCCCACCGCCCCCCCCCACCCACCTACCTTATTCTGGCTTCATCCTTATCCGTCTTCCTTTCCGTTCGTGCTGAGGGATCTCAGCCCAAAATGTCGATACGCCCCTCCCGAGATGCTGCCTGACCTGCTGAGTCACTGCAGCATTCTGTGTGTGTGTGTGTGTTGTTCTGTATCTCATGAGGGAGAAGAACTTTGATGAATGTAGAATAGGTTAGTGGTGACATTCTGCACGCCACAGTTCCTGAAGAGATGTTGGATTGTGCATAATTAGAAACGTGGCAAGGTCTGCTCTGCTTACTGTCATTACACATCTGGAGAAGAAGGATGCTTATGTGAGAATGCTGTTCTTGGACTACAGTTCAGCATTCAACACCATAGTTCCATCCAGACTCGACAAGAAGCTCAGAGACCTCGGCCTTGACCCTGCCTTGTGCAGCTAGATCCTGGACTTCCTGTCAGATCACCAGCAGCTTGAAAGAGTGGGCTCCCTCACTTCCAACCCTCTGACTCTCAATACAGGAACCCCTCAGGGCTGTGTACTGAGTCCCCTCCTTTACTCCCTGTATTGCCACCCACAGCTCAAATGTGCTAATTAAATTTGCAGACGTCACGGCTTTGATTGGCCTTATCTCAAACAATAACAAGGTGGCCTACAGGGAAGAAGTCATCTCTCTGACACAGTGGTGTCAAGAAAACAACCTCTCCCTCAGTGTTGCAAAAACAAAGGAGCTGGTTGTGGATTACAGGAGGAATGGAGATGGGCTAACCCCTATTGACATTAATGGATCTGGGGTTGAGAGGGTAAACTGCTTCAAGTTCCTCGGCATCCACATCACCAAGGACCTCCCGTGGTCTGTACACACCAGCTGTGTGGTGAAAAAGGCACAACAGCGCATCTTTCACCTCAGACGGTTGAGGAAGTTTGGTATGGGCCCCCAGATCCTAAGAACTTTCTACAGGGACACAACTGAGAGCATTCTCTCTGGCTGCATCACTGCCTGGTATGGGAACTTAATCGCAGGTCTCTGCAGAGAGTGGTGCGGACAGCCCAGTGCATCTGTAGTTGTGAACTTCCCCTGATTCAGGACATTTACAAGGACAGGTGTGTAAAAAGGGCCCGAAGGATCATTGGGGACCCAACCCAACCCAACTACAATCTATTCCAGCTGCTACCATCCGGGAAGTGGTACTGCAGCATAAAAGCCAGGACACCTGACTTTCCTTCTGGGCAGGTTTGCTAGAGCTGTTGGGGAGAGTTTAAACTAATTTGGGAGCCAGAGTGATAGGCCTGAGGATGGGGCATTTGGTATACAAGAAGATGCGTTGTTTAGGGAGACCATGAGGAAGGAAAGGCTGATGATTGGGCAAAATTGCAATCAGTTGGATGAGTTGAAGTGTAACATGGGGGTAAGATCGAAAAGAGTGATGAATACAGATCTGAAGGTGTTACATTTGAATACCATATAGTACATGGAATAAGGTAGATACTGCACAGTTAGACATTGGTAGGTATGACATTGTGGGGCATCATTGAGTAATAGCTGAAAGAAGATCATAGTTTCGAGTTTTACATCCAACGATGCACTTTGTATCGGAAGGACAGGCAGGTAGGCAGAGGGGTTGGGGTGGCTCTGTTGGTAGAAATCAAGTCCTTAGAAAGAGGTGACATAGGATCGGAAGATGTGGAATCCTTATGAGTAGAGTTAAGAAACTGCAAGTGTAAAAAGACCCTGATGGGAGTTGTACAGGCCTCTGAACAGTAGCCAGGATGGGGCTACAAATTACAATGGGAGATAGAAAAAGCATGTAAAAAAGGCAATGTTACATTTGTCACAGGGGATTTTAATATGCAAGTAGGTTGGGATAATCAGGTTGGTACTGGATCCCAAGTGACGGGATTTGTAGAATGCATACAGTTTGTCTTTTCAGAGCAACTTGTGGTTGAGTCCACTGGGGGAAAGGATATTTTAGGTTGGTTGTTCCTTTACCTTAACTTCCTTATTCAAATGAACCAGATTTAGTTAGGGAGCTTCAGGTAAAGGAATCCTTGGGAGGCAGTGATTATAATCATAATCGTGGCAGTGGGTACCACGATAGCATAGTGGTTAGCATAATGCTACTATCGCTCGAGGCTTTAGAGTTCAGAGTTCAATTCCAGTGTCCTCTGTAAGGAGTTTCTACATCCTCCATGTGAACATGTGGGCTTCCTGCAGATGCTTTCCTCCCACAGTCCAAAGATGTACCCGTTAGTAGGTTAATTGGTCATTCTGAATTGCCCTGTGATTAGGCTAGGGGTTAAATCGGCGAGTTGCTTGCAGCGTGGCTCAAAAGGCCAGAAAGACCTTTTCTACACAGTATCTTTAAATAATCAGAATTGGCATATGTATTGTTAAACCTGGTAAATAAATAATATGATGGAATTCACCTTGCAGCTTGAGAGGGAGAAGCTAAACTCACATGTATCAGTATTACAGTGGAGTGAAGGAGACCACAGTATCATGAAGGAGAAGCTAGCCAAAGTTGATTCAAAGGGAACACTAGCAGGGATTTTGGCAGAACAGCAATGGTTGGAGTTTCTGGGGGCAATTTAAAAGGCACAGGGTAGATACATCCCAATGATGGAGAAGTATTCTAAAGGGTGAATGAGGCAACTATGACTGACAAGGGAAGTCGAAGACAGCATAAAAGCAAATGAAAGGGCATAGAATGTACAAAAATTTAGTGGGATTGGGAAGCTTTTAAAAAGCAACAGAGGGCAACTAAATAATCTATACAGAGGGAAAGCGTAAAACATGAAGGTAAGCTAGCCAGTAATATCAAACAGGATGCCTCAAGATTTTTCAATATATAAAGAGTAAGAGTGGTGAGAGTGAATGTCAGACTGCTGGAAAATGACGCTGGAGAGATAGTTACGGGAGACACAGAAATAGCGGATGAACTTAAGTATTTTGCGTCAGTGTGCACTGTGGAAGATGCTAGAATATGCCAGAAATTTGAGAGTGTCGGGGAATGGGAGAAGGAAAGGTGCTTGGGAAGTTGAAAGTTCTAAAGGTAAGTCAGTCACCTGGACCAGATAGACTACAGCAGAGGGTTCTGAAAGAGTTTGCTAGACAGATTTTGGATCTTTCAAGATCAATCGATTCTGGAATGGTTCCAGAGGTACTGGAAAATTGCAAATTTCACTCCACTTTTTAAGAAAATAGGGAGGCAGAAGAAAGCAAGTTATGGGCCAGTTAGCCTGAATTCAGTGGTTGGTAAGAAGTTGGAGTTCATTCTCAAGGATATGTTTTCAGGGTATGTAATAAAATAAGCCAAAGTCACCTTGGTTTCTTTAAGGGGAAATCTTAACTAGCAAATCTGTTGGAATTCTTTGTGGAATTAACAAGCAGGATAAACAAAGGAGAGTCAGTCAATGTATACATAGGCTATGTCCACACTAGATTGGATAAATCTGTAAAGGAAGCTTTTTCTCTTCGTTTTGACCCTCCATCCACACTGAAACGGTGTTTTCTTCTCCCAAAAACGGAGATTTTCTAAACGCCTTCCAGAGTGTGTAAATTTGAAAACACCGATTGTGCAGAGCAGTGTGGACGGGGTAAACGGATATTTTTTTAAATGCTGTCATGACGTGCCGGAACAGATGGCGGCAGCGCGGCATTTCATTGTTTTCTTTAATGCAACCCCCCCCCACACACACAACCTAACAATTTCAGAACAGACGGCAACGAGACTGAAGCCAGAAGAGTTAGAAATGTACTCACCAAATACTTCGACCCATAGCTTACTGAATAAATAAGTATACTCAACTTTGCCCTGTTTTCTGTCCTTGCTTGAATGAAGGTGGTTTACCCATTTATGCAAGTACTTCTCTGACAATAGATGTGTAACAGCCTAATGTAACATTGTATGGAAATACAAGATAACACTGATGCAGACATGTTTTATACATTTAACAAGGTGCTTTATTAATGCAACAGAGTTAGTCAGTTTTTCAATGTTCGTCGTCAGCCGGGTCATACTGTCCGTGAACTCCCTGTCAGTTGCCTCCATACGCTCCGGTATTTGTTGCTTTTTAGTTTTAAGTCCTCCTGCGTCAGAGCCAACAGCAATTCCTTTTAAGTTTTTCTGGTCTGTAACTGGACAAACGCGCACTAAGTATACTGTTCCCTCTTCGCTTGTTTTCTGTGTGTCCTGTGCATGCCCAGTAGGAGGAGATTCGCCCAAATATCCGTTCTAATGTGGATGGAGATATTTTTAAAAACTCCTGGTGTGGATGCCTATCGTTTTTACGCGAAACTGGCGGTTTCAAAATTATCTGGTCTAGTGTGGACGTAGCCTTAGATTTTCATTGTATTTCCTTGGATTTTCAGAAGGCCTTTAACAAAGTGCCGCACAAGAGACTGCTTAACAAGTTAAGAGCCCATGCGATCAGTGGAAAGATACTAGCATGGATAGAAACTTACCTGACACATTCAGGAGGCAAAGCGTGGGAATAAAGGAGGCCTATATTGGAGGCTGTAGGCAACGAGTGTGTTCGGTATGGAGACCACTTCTTTTCTTTGAATTGAATTGACTTTATTTCTTACATCCTTACATACATGCATTTTCACATACACGAGGAGTAAAAATCCTTACGTTACGTCTCTGTCTAAATGTGCAATCATAGTAATTTATAATTAATAGAACAGTCAATGTAACATAGAATACACTCAAATCAGCGTGAGTTAATCAGTCTGATGGCCAGGTGGAAGAAGCTGTCTCAGAGCCTGTTGGTCCTGGCTTTTATGCTGCGGTACCCAGATGGTAGCAGCTGGAATAGATTGTAGTTGGGGTGACTTGGGTCCCCATTGATCCTATTATCCCTTTTTACACACCTGTCTTTGTAAATGTCCACAATCATGGGAAGTTCACAACTATAGATGCGCTGGGCATCTGATATCATGTGATACATCAACGATTTGGATGACGGAATTGATGGCTTTGTGGCCAGGTTTGCAGATGATACAAGTGTAGGTGGAGGGGCTGGTAGTGTTGAGAAAGCAGGGAGTCTGCGGAAGGACTTAGACAGATTCGGAGAATGGGCAAAGAAGTGGCAGATGGAATATAGTGTAGGGAAGTGTATAGTCATTCACTTTGGTAGATGGAATAATGGAATAAGATTCAAAAATCAGAGGTGCAAAGAGACTTGGGAATTCTCATGCAGGGTTCCCTAAAGATTAATTTACAGGCTGAGCCAGTGGCAAGGAAGGCAAATGCAATGTTAGCATTCATTTTGCGAGGACTAGAATATAAAAGCAAGGATGTAATGCTGAGCGTTTATAAGTGAGTTTTCACTTGGAATATTGTGAGCAATTTCGGGCCTTTATTGAAGAAACAATATGCTGGCATTGGAGATGGACCAGAGGAAGTTCAGGAGAATGATTCTGGGAATGAAGGGGTTATGCGTGAGGAGCATTTGGCTTTGGGACTGTTCTCGCTGGAGCTTAGAAGAATTGTGGGGGAGGGGAAATCTCAGTGAACCCTATCGAATGTTGAAAGGCCTAGGTAAAGTGGATGTGGAGACAATGTTTCCTGCAGTGGGGGACTCTAGGACCAGAGGGCACAGAATAGAGATCAAAAGGACTTTCTTTAGCCACGGGGGAGTGGATGTTTGAGACTGAATGCTGGCGACAGCTGTGGAGGCCAAGTCATTGAGTATATTTAAAGCTGAGGTTGAAAGTCTCTGGATTACTCAGGGCATCAAAGGTTATGGGAGAAGGCAGAGGAGTTGGGTTGAGAGGGATAGCAATTTTGCTGTGATGGAATGTGGAGCAGGCCTGATGGATATATGGCCTAAATCTTCTCCTATGTGTGCGGAGTATGTAAAGGTTAAGAAAGAGCTAGTGATGCATAAGGATAGTTAGCTCCCTGGGACCGGATGAGAGATCCCCAGGTAACTATGGGAAGCAAGGGAGGAGGTTGCTGGGTGTTTGACAATGATCCTTGCGTCCTCCCTGGCCACGGGAATTGTACCAGCGCAATAGAGGATGGCAAGCGTTGTCCATTGTCTACAGGGAATTGCTGGGAGTTATAGACTCGTGTGTTTTATGTCAGTGGTGGGTAAACTAATGGAAAACATTCTTTAGAACTGAATTCATGAGCATTAGGAGAAGACGACTCTGAAAAGGGTTAGTTAATATGGCTTTGTGAGGGGCAGGTTGTGCTTCCTGAGTCTGAACGACATTTTCAAGGAAGTGACATAACAGCTTCATTAAGGTAGAATGGTGGATGTGGTGTACTGTATATGGATTTTAGTAAGGCATTTGACATGCTTCTCCAAAGTATGCTCACCCAGAAAGTAATGAGGCATGGTATCACAGAGGCTTGGCTGTGTGGATTCGGAATTGGCTTGCCCACGCAAAGCAGAGGCTGGTAGAAGATGGAGTGTATTCTGCCTGGAGCTAGGTGACAGGTGGTGTTCCTCTGGGATCTGTACTTGGGCCCCCTGCTTTTTGTATTTTCTATAAGTGACTTGGGTGAGGAAATGGAAGAGTGGGTTAGTAAGTTTGCAGATGACACAGAGATTGATGGTGGTGGGGATAGTGTCATGTGTTACAGTACAACATTGATGGAATGCAGAGATGGACTGAGGAGTAGCATCCAGAGTTCAATCCAGAAAATTGTGAAGTGATACATTTTGGAAGATCAAATTTAAAGACAGAGTACAATGTTAATGGCTGGATTCTTAGTAGTGTTGACGAACGAAAGAGATCTTGGGATACAAGTGCATAGATGTCTCAAAGTTGTCATGGGTCAGTGGGGTTGATAAGGAGGGTGTATGGTTTGCTGACTTTTATGAGTTTGGGCATTGAGTTCAAGAGTTGCCAGGCAATGTTGCAGCTCTATAGAACTCTGGTTAGACCCCACTTAGGGTATTGTTGTCAGTTTTGGTCACCCCATTATAAGAAGGGTGTGGAAGCTTTGTTTTATTTAATTTTTTAATTTTTAATTTTTTTTGAGATACAGAAGAGTAGATCCTTCCAGCCCTTCAGGCCACACAGCCCAGCAAAACTAGATTTATCCCTCGCCTAATCACGGGACAGCTTACAATGACCAGTTAACATATCAACTGGTATGTCTTTGGACTGCGGGAGAAAACTGGAATACCCGGAGGAAAACCTGTCACGGAAAGAACGTACAACCTCATTACAGGCAGTGGCGGGAATTGAACCTGGGTCACTGGTACTGTAAAGCATTGTGCTAATCACTACCCTACCATGCTGCCCTTTAGAAGGTTTAAGTGAGCTAGGGCTGTTGTCTTTATAGCGACAAAAGATGAGAGACAGTTTGATAGAGGTGTATAAGATTATGGGAGACATGAGACGCTATTGTGGTTTTTTGACCAACAAGGTGGTGCTGAGGGACCAGGTGGGGTGAGAAAAAAGGAGGGTTATGAGCTGTGTAGGAGAAAAGAGTTAGGTTGATTGAGTGGTAGTTTTAGAACATAGAATAGTACAACACAGTACAGGGTCTTCGGCCCACAATGTTGTGCCGACCCTCAAACCCTGCCTCCCATATAAGCCCCCACCTTAAATTCCTCCATATACCTGTCTAGTAGTCTCTTAAACTTCACTAGTGTATCTGCCTCCACCACTGACTCAGGTAGTGCATTCCATACACCAACCACTCTCTGAGTAAAAAAAACCTTCCTCTGATATCCCTCTTGAACTTCCCACCCCTTACCTTAAAGCCATGTCCTCTTGTATTGAGCAGTGGTGCCCCGGGGAAGAGGCGCTGGCTATCCACTCTATCTATTCCTCTTATTATCTTGTACACCTCTATCATGTCTCCTCTCATCCTCCTTCTCTCCAAAGAGTAAAGCCCTAGCTCCCTTAATCTCTGATTATAATGCATACTCTCTAAACCAGGCAGCATCCTGGTAGATCTCCTCTGTACCCTTTCCAATGCTTCCACATCCTTCCTATAGTGAGGCGACCAGAACTGGACACAGTACTCCAAGTGTGGCCTAACTAGAGTTTTATAGAGCTGCATCATTACATCGCGACTCTTAAACTCTATCCCTCGACTTATGAAAGCTAACACCCCATAAGCTTTCTTAACTACCCTATCCACCTGAGGCAACTTTCAGAGATCTGTGGACATGTACCCCCAGATCCCTCTGCTCCTCCACACTACCAAGTATCCTGCCATTTACTTTGTACTCTGCCTTGGAGTTTGTCCTTCCAAAGTGTACCACCTCACACTTCCTGGGTTGAACTCCATCTGCCACTTCTCAGCCCACTTCTGCATCCTATCAATGTCTCTCTGCAATCTTTGACCATCCTCTACACTATCTACAACACCACCAACCTTTGTGTCATCTGCAAACTTGCCAACCCACCCTTCTACCTCCACATCCAGGTCGTTAATAAAAATCATGAAAAGTAGAGGTCCCAGAACAGATCCTTGTGGGACACCACTAGTCACAATCCTCCAATCTGAATGTACTCCCTCCACCACCACCCTCTGCCTTCTGCAGGCAAGCCAATTCTGAATCCACCTGGCCAAACTTCCCTGGATCCCATGCCTTCTGACTTTCTGAATAAGCCTACCGTGTGGAACCTTGTCAAATGCCGTACTAAAATCCATATAGATCACATCCACTGCACTACCCTCATCTATATGCCTGGTCACCTCCTCAAAGAACTCTATCAGGCTTGTTAGACACAATCTGCCCTTCACAAAGCCATGCTGACTGTCCCTGATCAGACCATATTTCTCTAAATGCCCAGAGATCCTATCTCTAAGAATCTTTTCCAACAGCTTTCCCACCACAGACGTAAGGCTCACTGGTCTATAATTACCCGGACTATCCCTACTACCTTTTTTGAACAAGGGGACAATATTCGCCTCCCTCCAATCCTGAGGTACCATTCCCATGGATAACGAGGACATAAAGATCCTAGCCAGAGGCTCAGCAATCTCTTCCCTCGCCTCGTGGGGCAGCCTGGGGAATATTCCGTCAGGCCCCGGGGACTTAACTGTCCTAATGTATTTTAACAACTCCGACACCTCCTCTCCCTTAATATCAACATGCTCCAGAACATCAACCTCACTCATATTATCCTCACCATCATCAAGTTCCCCCTCATTGGTGAATACTGAAGAGAAGTATTCATTGAGGATGTTGCTCACTTCCACAGCCTCCAGGCACATCTTCCCACCTTTATCTCTAATCGGTCCTACCTTCACTCCTGTCATCCTTTTGTTCTTCACATAATAGAAGAATCCCTTGGGGTTTTCCTTTACCCTACTCGCCAAGGCCTTCTCATGCCCCTTTCTTGCTCTTCTCAGCCCCTTCTTAAGCTCCTTTCTTGCTTCCCTATATTCCTCAATAGACCTATCTGATCCTTGCTTCCTAAACCTCATGAATGCTGCCTTCTTCCACCTGACTAGATCTTCCACCTCACTTGTCACCCATGGTTCCTTCACCCTACCATTCTCTATCTTCCTCACCGGGACAAATTTATCCCTAACATCCTGCAAGAGATCTCTAAACATCGACCACGTGTTTTATAGGTTGGCATGATATTGTGGGCTGAAGGGCCCATAACATTATCTAGAACTCATAGAACTCTACTGTTCCATGTTCTATACTCTTATCACTTCTTAAACTTCTTTACTATCTAAAACTCCACCAATTCTTGTGTCATCAGTATACTTGCCTTTCAGTCACCTACATTCTCTTCCAAGTCATTTATATGCATTACAAACAAGGCAGATCCCAGCACCAAACCCCTTGTGAGTCCATCCTCTACCACCTACTATGTCCTGTCACCAAGCTAATTGTTGGATCCCGTTTGTCATGTGGGATTTTATCATAATGTTGATTATGATTTCAGTCAGACTCAGGCAACTTCCTTCTTAAAGGATGTTTTTATCTATTGGTATTTATAAATCTCGCCCACAGAAGGATTTGTAAAGTGCGTGCACAGCCTCGTTGCTTGGTGATAGGATATTCTTCGTCTTGGAGATGACAGTGGGTTTAGAATGTGTCTTGAGGGATATTCAGAAGGGATGAAATTGGCCAGAGAGGGCTTTCTATGTGAAAATTGTACCATTTACAAATTAGAATGGTCTTTTTTTGGCTTGAGTGATCACTTGCTCAATCTGCAGTAAATAATTCTGTTTGGAGTCTGAGAGAGGAAGGGGAGGATGACAGATTAATGTTAAGGCATCCAGATTGAAATGCAGAATAAGAGCTAGTGAGTTGTGAGGTCACAAGAGGTGCTCTTTGGACTATCAAACTAAATGAAACCCTGAATGATTTCATTAGCTTTATGTTTCGCTGTGGCTCTGCTGAATTTTTAAAGTATATAATCCAAACCCTCTCCAAAGTTTCCTTGCTGAATTTGTTTTGCCATTCTTTCAGGCAGTTGGCTCTTTGTGTAATTGAAATTCACATTATCTTGTTCTCCCATAGCCCCAGCCTGACTTTATTTTAAAGCAGTTACCATGCACTACTGGAGTACCAGATGTCTGTCCAGCTGTTCCATGCGCATGCTCTCCAGGGATTTGCCCTTTAATTTTGGCTGTACTGACTTTGGTGTGTTGGCGTGATTGATCCTTCCCACCAGCTTATTGCTGCCAATGCACTTTGTTCTGTTTGTGTGGCAGTTCTTTAGTTCTCAGAGGTTTGATTTTATCCTGTCTATTTACAGTCAAATCCAAGGGTTTAGTGTGCATAAAGTCCAGATCCTGGAGCCGCATGTTAGCTGTCGGCATCTCTGCAGTGCAGCTTGGTGGACTGAGGGCCTGTCCCACAGGATCTTAGTGACGGGTGGGGGGGCTGTGCTGTGACGTTTGCAAGGGTTCAGGTTTGCTTTGGCTTGCTTGTGACGCTGATGCGGTGCGTTGCCCTGAGGGTCAAAGTAAATGCTGCCAGGATGTCCCAGAGTGCTTTACCGTCTCTGATTGTTTTCTAAGTGCAGTTTGAATAGTCAACGGCAGACATGTGGACTCATCCAGCAAAGTCATAGGCCAGTCGGCCCATCATATCCATGCCAGTCGTCTACACTGATGCCACTAACCAGCGCTTGGTTTGAAGTTCTCTGTGCCTTTGCAGTTCATGGCTCCAGCTACCTGGGTCCACCCTGACCATGGTCTGTGTGCTCCTTGTGACCACCTGTTTCCTCCAGGTGTTCCAGCTTCCTCCCATGACCCAAAGTGTGCTGGTTAATTGCTGTAAATTGTTCCTCACGTAGGAGCATGGTCAAAATTGTGGTGGTGAATGTGGAAAGAATAAAATGGGTTAAGGTGGGATTAGTGTAAAAGACAGGCTTCCACTCTGCATTTCTCTCCAACTGAATGTTGAGACTGCGTACCTCCACTGCCTAATCAGGACAATCCAGATTAAACCCGCACCCCCCCCCCCCCCCCCAGTGAATAGGTTCTTCCTCAGATCCCCTCTAAACCTCATCCTCTCCACTCTATACTTGGTTGTCTTCCTTATGGGGACACCTCAGTATCCTATTTATGTCCTTCCTTCATAATTCTATGCACGTCGTTGACCATTTCAGTCGGTCTCCACTCCAAAAAAAAATATACCCCTCAGGGTCTGTATTGTTCGTGGTGAGGCGATGGGACCTTCTCATGCTGCACTTAACCGCTCATGGTCTGTAGTGTTCGCGGTGAGGCGATGGGACCTTTTCATGCTGCACTTAACCCCTCAGGGTCTGTATTGTTCACGGTGAGGCGATGGGACCTTCTCATGCTGCACTTAACCCCTCAGGGTCTGTATTGTTCATGGTGAGGCGATGGGACCTTCTCATGCTGCAGTTAGCATTGTGGTTAAGCCAAAACTTTACAGGACCAGTGATGACCAACAGGGGTTCAATTCCTACTGCTGTCTGTGAGGGGTTTGTACGTTCTCCCTGTGGCCACATGGGTTTCCTGCAGGTGCTCCAGTTTCCTCCCACATTCCAAAGACGTAAGGTTGTGGTCAGGGTTAGTAAGTTGTGGGCATGCTATGTTGGAGCTGAAAGTCTGGTGGCTTGCAGTCTCCCTGCCCCCACATCGTCAACTGTGTAGGTTGTTGATGCAAACGATGCATTGCACTGTAAATATAAATGTTTGTGACAAATAAAGCTAATCTTTAGAAGAACTGAGTGATGTCAAAACAGAAAATGATAAATGCTGGGAAAACTCAGCAGGTCAGGCAGCATCTGTGGAAAGAGGAACAGTTATTGTTTCAGATGAGGGGCACTGTCAGACCAAATGTAGTAGTCTAGGTGTTAGTGAAATGTGAGTGACAGCAAAGGGCTTTCCCTGTTTGGGTGTACACCTTGTAGTAGGTGGGATCATGTATTGTGGTTGTGGCCAGGCCAGACAATGCTTAGAGAGTAAAAATTGGCAGGAATGGTTCTTGCATGGACAGGCAATAATGAACCTCTTATCTAAAGTTTGAGAATTTGGTATTTCTGTGAGATGGGGAAGAAGGTCACAGAGGGAGAGGGAGAGAGATTGGAGTGGGATAGTGAATCAGAGTGGAGGAAGTGGGAAGTTCAGTGTTCATTCCTATGGACTTTGCGAGGTGCTGCACAAAGCAATCACCCAATCTCTGTTTGTTTTTCCAATGTAGAGAGGGTCACATTGTGAACACAAAATGCAGCAAGGAAGAAGTGTAAATGAATTGCTCCTTCACCTGGAAAGACAGATTGGGTCCTTGGCCGGTGGGAAAAGAAGAGGTAAAGGGACACATACTGCACCACCTGTGGGTGCTTAGGAAAGCGTTGCCCAGCACAGAGTGGGAAGCAGAGACGAACGAGCAGACAAAGGAGTCACGAAGGGAGTGATCTCTACTAGACACTGAAATGTGATGAATCTGGTGGTGGAACCTTTTGGTGGTGTGAGGGATGGTACATGAATGCAAAGGGTGGAGGGTGAGGGCGAGGAGATGCTATTGTAATTTAATCCAGGAGGAGAGGAAGGGATGAGAGAAAGTATGTGGAAAAGGGTCGAGGTGTGGTCAAGCGGTCTGAACACTAGGGTAGAGGGGAAGACATGGCTCAGGTACCAATGCAGAAGGATTCAATATTGGAACAAATGCAACAGATGGAAGAACTATGAGAAACCAGTACAAGGCATGGCAGGTGGAAGGAAGAATAACTAAGATGGATGTGGCAATCTGTAGACCTGCGTGGATGTTGGTGGTTAGTTTGTTTGCCGAGGTGAAACATGGACTGCTGTATTTGAGAGTTGACCCTGTGCAACTGCCCAGTGCTGCACCTGATCTGGAGAAAGGAAGTGGAGTTAAAGGAGTTGTTTACCGGGGGAAACGTTCCTGCAGGTGTGTTGGTGGTTGGGTTTCTGCTCAGTGAACAAGTAGGTGCAAGTGGAGGTGATACTCAGATTGCCCTCCTCCACTTCTACTCTTTCTTACTCCCTCTTCACCCGTGATGCCATCTCACATTTAGTGGGTCTGAGCAGAGAACATGAAACAGTACAGCACAGGGCATAGGCCATTTGTGCCAAACTAATTAAACTCCTCACTAAACTAATCCTTTCTGCCCACAGAAGTCCATATCCCTTCATTCTCTGCACATTCCAGGCACTTAAACTCCTCTGTCATTTTTGCCTGTACCACCTCCCCTGTAGGGCATTCCAGGCACCCACCACTCTTTGTACACAACAAAAACTTGTCCTTCACATCTCCTTTCAACTTACCCCCTTCACCTTAAATGTATGCCCTCTAATATTGGACCTTACTACTCTGGGAATAAGGTACTAGCTGTGTACTCTTTGCCTCTCATAGTCTTAAACCTCCAGCAGGTCTCTCCTCAGCCTTCTGCAGAGAACAACCGAAGTTCAAAGGTTCTTTTATTATCAAAGTATACAACTCTGAAATTCTTCTTCCTCAGTTTATCTAACCTCTCCTGACAGCGCACGTCTTCTAATGTAGGCAGCATCCTGGTACACCGCTTCTGCATCCTCTCCAAAGCCTCTGTGGCCTTCCTATGACCGATGACCAAAACTTAATGCAGTATTCCAGATGTGGCCTAAATAGAGTTTTATAAAGCTGCAACATTATTTCCTGACTCTTGAATTCTTTTCTTTCTTTCTTTTCTTTTCTGTTAACTGTTAAATGCAAACATGTCATTGCTTTCTTTATTACTTTATTCTATTGATCTGTGCAGCCACTTTCAGGGAGCTGTGGACTTGGAACCTCAAGATCTCTCAGTATGTCAATACAGTTAAGGGACTTGAATTAATAGTGTACTGTTTCATCTCACAAAATGCAACACCTTGTATCTTTAGATTAGATTATGAGGACACTTAGTCCTCGTTTATTGTTATTTAGAAATGCATGCATTAAAAAATGATACAACGTTCCTCCAGAATGATATCACAAGAAAACACAGGACAAACCAAGACTAAAACTGACAAAACCACAGAATTATAACATATAGTTACAACAGTGCAAAGCAATACCATAATTTGATAAAGAGCAGACCATGGGGACGGTAAAAAAAAGTCTCAAAGTCCCGATAGCCTCATCATCTCACGCGGAAGGTAGAAGGGAGAAACTCTCCCTGCCATGAACCTCCTTGCGCTGCAAACTTGCCGATGTAGCACCATTGGAAGCACCCGACTGCAGCGGACTCTGAAAACTTCGAGCCTCTAACCAGCCCCTCCGACTCAGCCTCTCCGAGCACTTCGACCCCGCCCCGGCCGCCGAGCAACAAGCAAAGCCGAGGACTCGGGGCCTTCTCCTCCGGAGATTCTGGACCACACAGTAGCAGCAGCAGCGAAGCAGGCATTTCAGAAGTTTTACCAGATGTTCCTCCGTGCTCTCATGTCCGTCTCCATCAAAGCAGGATCGTGCACGGCACCCTACTTGACAAATAACAGACATCACCACCAGAGTGGCCACTGCGAGCTGCATCGCACCACCATCTTCTCCTCTCCTCTTGAGTTTGGCCAGTTTAAACTCAATCTGCCATTTATCTACCCGTATCTTAAACCTTCCAGTTTAAGACGGCGCTATTGAAGAGGGACGACAGCTTACTAGCAGTTCATAAAGCAAGAAATACAACTAAATACTCTATTAATAACACTTTTTGCTGTGGTAAACTCTCACTGCAAACAATGAAGAGGTGAACGAAGTTGAGGCTGACTCGAAGATCAAGGTGTGCGGTTGTGATGCAAAGTCAGAGCGAGGTCGAGGTATAGAAACATAGAAAATAGGTGCAGGAGTAGGCCATTCGGCCCTTCGAGCCTGCACCGCCATCTATTATGATCATGGCTGATCATCCAACTCAGAACACCGCCCCAGCCTTCCCTCCATACCCCCTGACCCCCGTAGCCACAAGGGCCATATCTAACTCCCTCTTAAATATAGCCAATGAACTGGCCTCAACTGCTTCCTGTGGCAGAGAATTCCACAGATTCACCACTCTCTGTGTGAAGAAGTTTTTCCTAATCTCGGTCCTAAAAGGCTTCCCCTCTATCCTCAAACTGTGACCCCTCGTTCTGGACTTCCCCAACATCGGGAGCAATCTTCCTGCATCTAGCCTGTCCAATCCCTTTAGGATCTTATACGTTTCAATCAGATCCCCCCTCAATCTTCTAAATTCCAATGAGTACAAGCCCAGTTCATCCAGTCTTTCTTCATATGAAAGTCCTGCCATCCCAGGAATCAATCTGGTGAACCTTCTCTGCACTCCCTCTATGGCAAGGATGTCTTTCCTCAGATTAGGGGACCAAGACTGCACACAATACTCCAGGTGTGGTCTCACCAAGGCCTTGTACAACTGCAGTAGTACCTCCCTGCTCCTGTACTCAAATCCTCTCGCTATAAATGCCAGCATACCATTCGCCTTTTTCACCGCCTGCTGTACCTGCATGCCCACTTTCAATGACTGGTGTATAATGACACCCAGGTCACGTTGCACCTCCCCTTTTCCTAATCGACCACCATTCAGATAATAATCTGTTTTCCTATTTTTGCCACCAAAGTGGATAACTTCACATTTATCCACATTAAATTGCATCTGCCATGAATTTGCCCACTCACCCAACCTATCCAAATCACCCTGCATCCTCTTAGCATCCTTCTCACAGCTAACACTGACACCCAGCTTTGTGTCATCCGCAAACTTGGAGATGCTGCATTTAATTCCCTCATCCAAGTCATTAATATATATTGTAAACAACTGGGGTCCCAGCACTGAGCCTTGCGGTACCCCACTAGTCACCGCCTGCCATTCTGAAAAGGTCCCGTTTATTCCCAGTCTTTGCTTCCTGTCTGCTAACCAACTCTCCACCCACACCAATACCTTACCCCCAATACCATGTGCTTTAAGTTTGCACACTAATCTCCTGTGTGGGACCTTGTCAAAAGCCTTCTGAAAATCCAAATATACCACATCCACTGGTTCTCCCCTATCCACTCTACTAGTTACATCCTCAAAAAATTCTATGAGATTCGTCAGGCATGATTTTCCTTTCACAAATCCATGCTGACTTTGTCCGATCATTTCACCGCTTTCCAAATGTGCTGTTATCACATCCTTAATAACTGACTCCAGCAGTTTCCCCACCACCGACGTTAGGCTAACCAGTCTATAATTCCCCGGTTTCTCTCTCCCTCCTTTTTTAAAAAGTGGAGTTACATTAGCCACCCTCGAATCCTCAGGAACTAGTCCAGAATCTAACGAGTTTTGAAAAATTATCACTAACGCATCCACTATTTCTTGGGCTACTTCCTTAAGCACCCTGGGATGCAGACCATCCGGCCCTGGGGATTTATCTGCCTTCAATCCCTTCAATTTACCTAACACCACTTCCCTACTAACATGTATTTCGCTCAGTTCCTCCATCTCACTGGACCCTCTGTCCCCTACTATTTCTGGAAGATTATTTATGTCCTCCTTAGTGAAGACAGAACCAAAGTAATTATTCAATTGGTCTGCCATGTCCTTGCTCCCCATAATCAATTCACCTGTTTCTGCCTGCAGGGGACCTACATTTGTCTTTACCAGTCTTTTCCTTTTTACATATCTATAAAAGCTTTTACAGTCCGTTTTTATGTTCCCTGCCAGTTTTCTCTCATAATTTTTTTTCCCCTTCCTAATTAAGCCCTTTGTCCTCCTCTGCTGAACTCTGAATTTCTCCCAGTCCTCAGGTGAGCCACTTTCTCTGGCTAATTTGTATGCTGCTTCTTTGGAATTGATACTATCCCTAATTTCTCTTGTCAGCCACGGGTGCACTACCTTCCTTGATTTATTCTTTTGCCAAAATGGGATGAACATTTGTTGCAGTTCATCCATGCAACCTTTAAATGCTTGCCATTGCATATCCACCGTCAATCCTTTAAGTGTCATTTGCCAGTCTATCTTAGCTAATTCACGTCTCATACCTTCAAAGTTACCCCTCTAAGTTCAGAACCTTTGTTTCTGAATTAACTATGTCACTCTCCATCTTAATGAAGAATTCCACCATATTATGGTCACTCTTACCCAAGGGGCCTCTCACGACAAGATTGCTAATTAACCCTTCCTCATTGCTCAAAACCCAGTCCAGAATAGCCTGCTCTCTAGTCGGTTCCTCGACACGTTGGTTCAAAAAACCATCCCGCATACATTCCAAGAAATCCTCTTCCTCAGCACCTTTACCAATTTGGTTCACCCAATCTACATGTAGATTGAAGTCACCCATTATAACTGCTGTTCCTTTATTGCACACATTTCTAATTTCCTGTTTAATACCATCTCCGACCTCACTACTACTGTTAGGTGGCCTGTACACAACTCCCACCAGCGTTTTCTGCCCCTTAGTGTTACGCAGCTCTACCCATATGGATTCCACATCTTCCCGGCTTATGTCCTTCCTTTCTATTGCGTTAATCTCTTCTTTAACCAGCAACACCACCCCACCTCCCCTTCCTTCATGTCTATCCCTCCTGAATATTGAATATCTCTGAACGTTGAGCTCCCATCCCTGGTCACCCTGGAGCCATGTCTCTGTGATCCCAACTATATCATAATCATTAATAACAATCTGCACTTTCAATTCATCCACCTTATTACGAATGCTCCTTGCATTGACACACAAAGCCTTCAGACGCTGTTTTACAACTCTCTTAGCCCTTATACAATTATGCTGAAAAGTGGCCCTTTTTAATGCTTGCCCTGGATTTGTCGGCCTGCCACTTTTACTTTTCTCCATAGTACTTTTTGTTTCTACCCTCGCTTTACACCCCTCTGCCTCTCTGCACTGGTTCCCATCCCCCTGTTGTGAACTAACCTCCTCACGCCTAGCCTCTTTAATTTGATTCCCACCCCCCAACCATTCTAGTTTAAAGTCACCTCAGTAGCCCCCGCTAATCTCCCTGCCAGGATATTGGTCCCCCTAGGATTCAAGTGCAACCCGTCCTTTTTGTACAGGTCACGCCTGCGCCAAAAGAGGTCCCAATGATCCAAAAACTTGAATCCCTGCCCCCTGCTCCAATCCCTCAGCCACGCATTTATCCTCCATCTCATCGCATTCCTACTCTCACTGTCGCGTGGCACAGGCAGTAATCCCGAGATTACTACTTTTGCGGTCCTTTTTCTCAACTCCCTTCCTAGCTCTCTATATTCTCCTTTCAGGACCTCATCCCTTTTCCTACCTATGTCATTGGTACCTATATGTACCACGCCCTCTGGCTCCTCACCCTCCCACTTCAGGATATCTTGGACACGATCAGAAATATCCCGGACCCTGGCACCAGGGAGGCAAACTACCATCCGGGTCTCTGGACTGCGTCCACAGAATCGCCTATCTGACCCCCTTACTATCGAGTCCCCTATCACAACTGCCCTCCTCTTCCTTGCCCTACCCTTCTGAGCTACAGGGCCGGACTCTGTGCCGGAGGCACGGCCACTGTCGCTTCCCCCGGGTAAGCCGTCCCCCCCAACAGTACTCAAACAGGAGTACCTGTTGTTAAGGGGCACAGCCACCGGGGTACTCCCTATTACCTGACCTTTCCCCTTCCCCCTCCTAACCGTTCGAGATGGAGTTGGAATGGAGAAAAGGAAGTGGAGCGGAGGAGTTTCAGAGTCTGTCCACCTAAGCAGAGAGCGAGCTTGGATCGATCTAATCTCCAGGCCGATTTGGAAAGGTCTGCTACGGGCCAGAACGGGGTGGCAGGGTCCAGGCCCAGAGTGTATCGATGCGGTGGGGCCGGGTTCCTAGCACAGGGGATGACCCGGTGTCTGGACAATTTGAACGCCGAGCCAGATGGACTGAAAAGGGAGGGTGTCGGAACCAGAGGCAAGGGTTGTGCTGTTCAGCTCGCTGCTTTGTGATGTTTACTCCGCTCTCCGCAGCACTGAGGCTGGTGATTTGCCCCGCTGTGTGGTGAGCTGAGGTTGAGGCTGTGGGTCTGCTCGGGCTGATCCAGACCGTGCCTATAGACTCGCTTTCATTCTGAATGCTGTTGCTTACTTTTATTGTTTCACTGTCATCATCAGATACGATGGATAACCAACCTGCTCCCGTGTTCTTTTGATTGACTGCAAATGAACAAAATTAGCAAAGGTAACGTTTGCAGATAATGGTTTGCCTTCATACAGTGCTCTCAACAATTGGATCCTCCAAATTTCCATTTTCAGTGTAACATTCAAGATGATTGTCAATAACATTAAATTCTTCATAGTGCCTAACTTTTTGAGGTGGTGAAATTATTTTATTTTCACTCCCGGCTATGTCTGGTATCTCCAAGCCTGAATGCTTGACATCACAGCGAGCAAAACAATTCTAAATTGTCTTTCCACTTATTTCTTCCCAACACTCAGTGACAAAATTCACTGCTTTTTGAACACAAACTCACGCATCTGTTGTTATTTAAAAACTTTGTTCTAAGCAGCATCTAATGTCCAATGGCTGCAAGTTCATGCAACTAATGCTAGCTAGAAACTGTTCAGTAATAGCTTCCTGTCCCAATTAAATAGCATCGTGTCCGAAATGAATGAAGGGGATCGTGGCTATTTTCTCAATTAGTTTTTATTACTTAAGAGTTGTCCCAAATAAGTGGCTTCCCCGATTAACCAATGGGGTGTTAACTGGAATCCACTGTATCACAACCAGCAGAAGACCCAGTGTGGATCCTTGTGGAACTCTTCAGCCAGAGCAAGTCTCATCGCCCACAATCCTGTGTCTTCCATGGGCAAACCAGTTCTGAATCCAAATGGCTAGGTCACTGTGGATCCCATGCATCTTCATCTTCTGAATGAACCTCCCATAAGGGATCTAGTCAAACACCTTACTAAAATCCCTGTAGACAACATCCACATCTCTACCTTCAAGACCTCTTCAAAATAAAACTCAATCAGGTGAGTAGGACATGACTTTCTCTGCACGAAGCTGTACTGACTATCCCTAGCTCGACCATGGTTTTACAAATGTTCAGTGAAAATACGTTCCCCAAGAATCCTCTCCAGTATCTTCTAAACCCCTATCTCTATCTCCCTTCTTGTACAATATTAGCTACTTGGCAATCTTCTGGGTGCTTTCCTCTGACTAGAGAGGGCAGGAAGATGTTAGTGAAGGCACCAGCAATCTCATTTCTTTCTTCTCTCAATAATCTGGGATGTATTTATTTATATATGCAGAGATAGAGTAGTAAATAGGGCCCTACTGATATATCATCAGGCCCTGGGGATTTATCCACCGTAATGTTTTCTAAGGGACCCAACACTGCCTCCGTCTTCATCACAAAATGCTCTAATATATTAGCATCTGTAACATTGATCTCCCTTTTCTCCACATCCTTCTCCTTGGAAAACAATGATATAAACTTCTCATTCAGAACCTCTTCCACATTCTGTTTCCAAGGACGTATTCCCTCCTTTATTCTTGAGTCATCCTACCCTCTCTTTAGTTATCCCTCCTCTTGATGTATGTTTGGGATATGCTTTAATCCTATTTGCTGAGGACTTTTCATGGCCCCTCCTGGTTTTCCTTATTCTCTTATTGAGATTTTTTTTTTCTGTTTTTTTTAAATAATTTTCAAGGGCTCCTTGTTTAAAGCTTCTTAAACTACATAAGCTTTATTTTCTTTCTTGGCTAAATTCAGCACCTCTTGTCACATCCAGTTTCCCTTATCTTGTACCCTGGTCCTTCCTTTCTTTCTGGAATGTATCAGTCTGTGCCATGTGCAGTTGGTCTTTAAATACCCTCCATGTGTAAGATGTGGACTTAGCCAAAAAGAACAGTTCCCAATTAACTCTACCCAGTTTCTCCCTAATACCTCCCCAAGGTCCATACTAACTTATATCTACCTTAAAATGTAGGAATTGTGATCACTCATCCCTAACTGTTCTCCTACTGAAAGGTCAGTCCCCAAGGGATGCTCATTCCCAACACCAAGTCTAATACGGCCCTTCCGCTTGTTGGTCTGTCAACATACTGGTTAAAGAAACCCTCTTAGATGCACCTAACAAATTCTACCCTGCTCTAAACATTTTGCACTAAGGAGGTCTCAGTCTATATCATGGAAGTTGAAGACACCTACTACAACGTTCCCTAATCTTCCTGCCGATCTGTTCCTCAATGTCCTGTTAGCTATTTGGGAATTTGCAGCATAATCCTATCAGAATGAAGGCACCTTTCTGATTGTTGAGTTTTATTCATATAGACTCAGTGGATGACCCCTCCATTATGTCTCCTCTGAGTAAGCTCTGATGTTTTCCTTGATTAATAACCCCACTCCCCCCACCGTTTGTGTTGCTCTCTATCCTTTCTAAATCGTCAAAGGTTTCTTTGAACAAACCCTTTTGGTTCATTCTATCATAGGTCTGCACATCCCTCCTGCACCTTTTTTTCCTGCTGAAGACAAACTTGCTCTCTCTTTCCCAGTTCTGTTGGAGGGTCACAGACTTGATATGATACTCGTTTCCTTTTTTCATAGATGCTGTCTGCCCTGCTAGTTTTTCTAATATTTTCTGTTATTGTTTCAGATTTTGTCTTTAGTTATTTTGATACTCAGTTATTCCCCCACAGCTGCCCAGGGTAGATGGATCTCATTTAGGTCCTAGGTTTATCTACCTATATGTCCACAAAGGTGTCCAGTACATCCTCCTTTCAAATGTGTACGTGATTCACAATATTCTTACCATCTCCCTAAAACAAACCAAGGTATTTTCCTTTGTGAATACAGATAAAATTATCCATTTCACTCTGGATCGATGTTCTCTCGCTCTATGAGTAGATTGCCCCTCTGATCCCTGGACAATTCAGCTCATTCCCTGGTAATTCTCTTGCTTTTATTTTACGTACACGTAAAGTGCTTTGGGAGTTCTCGTAATGTCAGCCAGTACTATCTCACAGGCTCTTGATGCCCTTCTGATATTTTCTCAGTAATCCTGTGTGGGAGGAAGATTTGACTGAATATGCACACAGGAAAAAGCAGGGTGCTGAGGGAACTGAGGTTGGGGTTTATACTCAGGAAAAAGCAGGGTGCTGAGGGAACTGAGGGTCGGGGTTTTGTAGCTGAAAGATGTGCCTGCAGAAACACAGCACTACCTCACATGGGAGTGTCAACCAAGGTTTTCACTGGTATTTGTTGTGAGACTGGGACTAAAACATTGTCTTTAACTGGGCAAATGTATCTAAAGACGCTGGACATATTTATGTTGAAGCCTAAACATTGACCCAGAAATGTAGGAACCTCCCCGACTTCTGCCTGATCTGTCATGAGTTCACCCATATGATGAAGTTCAGTACTAGTTAAACAACAAAGAGACTTTGAAGGGAATGGGAGTTGTAAATTGCTAAATGATTGAAAGCTTAAGCAACAGTGGGAGAGCAGAGATTTCCCAGCCTGGAGATGGCCCAGGAGAAAAAAACAGAGGGAGTAAAGCAGGGAACGTTGTCCCAGCTTAAGAAGTCTCTGAGATTAAAGTGAGAGCATCAAATACAGAACATTATTGAACAGGACTAGTTCCTTCAGCCAACCATGTCTGCACCCAAGATGATGCCAGGTTTAACCAACCCCCATCTGCCTTCATATGGTCCATATCCTTTCATTTGCTTCTTGTCTCAATGTCTTAAATGTTACTATCATATCTGCTTCTACTAGCTTCCCTGCCACACTATTCCAAGCAATGACCAGTCTGTGTTTTGGCTCACCCATCTCCTTTAAACTTTTCTGCTCCTACTTTAAATATATTTCCAGCATGGGCAAAAGTTTTTAAGTCGCTACCCGATTTATGCCCCTCATAATTTTGAATGCTTCATTCAGGTCACTTCTCAGCCTCCAAGTACCCAGGGAAAACTCTAATACCCAGTTTAAGGTGACCATGGTGAAGCAAGGCGACGACTTGCTGACGGCAAACAAAACTATTAACCACTTTATTAATCACACTTTTTTGGACAATGGTCACTGCAATCAATAGTCTGTCACTTCCCTTTTGGAGTTGAGCTTGTGACCTGCATGTGTGACCTGGCATCTTTGTGATCTGAACTGAAGTCTTGAAGGTGTAGGATGGTTGTGGCCTGGTGTGTGTGGGTTGAATTGAGGCAGGCAGTGGGGCCCGAGTCCAAGGGTGGGGATGAGACAGTGTTTGCCCATTGCTGGAGTGGACTTCGAGGCGATTCAAAGTGGTAGAGCTGAGGCAAGCCGAGGTGGTGACGCCTGGGCAAGTGAGTGAGGAACGACCCACTGCTTGGCCGATTGAAGTGCTGGACCAGATTGGAAAGGTCAGTTACAGGCTGAGTTGAGACAGTGGGGTCTGGGCCCGAGAATTTATCGAAGCGGCAGGCCAAGATCCAAGAGTGAGTAATGACCTGAGGTCTGGTTGATTTAAGCACCAGGCCAGATTGATAAGGTCAGGATGTCGAGGCCAGAGGAGGGGACATGCTGGTGTTCAGCTTGTTGGTCCATGAGATATGCTTGTCTCTGTGCCGAGCTATGGCTGTGGGCTCACTTCCATGAACTTCAATTCTGAATGTTATTTGCTTACTCTTATTGTTTGCCTGATTAGTTTTTTTTCTGCACATTGGATGTTTGGTGGTCTTTTTTTAAACTGGGTTTCTTTGTTTTGTGGCTGTCAGTAAGATCAATCTCAATGATAGTATACAATGATAATAAATTTATTTGAACTTTGGACTTTGAAAATTCAACGTTTGTCCAACCTCTTCTGTTAGCTAATACTGTCTAATCCAGGCAATATACTATTGAACTTTTTAAGCACCCTCTCTAAACTCTCCACTATAAGGTGGCAGCCAGGGCCATGCACAATGCTCCGGATCTCCACCACTTCCGTATATTCCATGATCTACTGTCCTCCTTCAGCTCTTTGCCTCTTCCACCTTCTCACATCATTCCCTTTCCCCGCCCTCCCCACATCCCTATCTTTCCCTCTCTCTCCCCCTCACATGGACTCACCTCTTACCTATTGGCTTGTGCCTCCTGCCACTACCCCCATCCCTTTATTCTGGCGTTTGTGCTCTATCTTTCCAGTACTCGTGAGGGGTCCTGATGCAAAACATTGACTGTCCACTTCCCTCCATAAATGCTGCCTGACCCGCTGAATTCCTCCAGCATTCTGTCTATGTTGTTTCAAGAAACCCTCCTGGATGCATCTAATAAGTTTTGCCCCATTTAAGTACTAAGGACGTCCTAGTCAGTACTGGGGAAACTAAAGTCAGCCACTACAATAATGCTGTTGCTTCCACACTTTTTCATGATCTGCCTGCCTATTTGCTCCTGAATCTCCCAGAGGCTATTGGGAGAGCTGTCATATAACCTCATCATCGTGATCGCACCTTGCTCATCCCTGAGCTCTACCCACGTTGGCATCAATGGCACGTTCTTGCGAGTATGCTGAGGGCTGGAGGGCATCCTGTCCAAGTGATGGTGTGAAGTAGATAGAAGGGAGACTGTGAGAATTTTGGTTTGAAGGCCAAAGAAAAGAACAGTGTGAGGCAGAGGGGAGGGTTGTGACTGGAGAAATTAGAACACATTAAGAAGAGTCCAATTCACTCAACATACCAGTAGAGCATGCCATTGGCAAGTATGCCTGGGCACCGAGACGGGTGGTGCCACACAGGAGGAGGGGCTGAGGAACAAGCAGGCAGAACTCTTGTTAAATTGGGATTTTGGAAGCACTTGCCAAAGAGGTGGAACACGATTGTATATCAATATGGCAACCTGCATTTGGTGGAAATGGACAAACCAATAACGTTGATCATGAATGTTAAACTAATTATTTTGAACTCAGATATTGTGAGGTGAAACTTTGACTGAAAGTCAGTATTAATCAGTTGACCCAAATCCCTCAACCCAGCACCTTGTTAGTAAATGTGCAGTCGCTGGAGAACAAGATTGAGGACCTGGGACAAATTTGCTGAATTGGCGGAAAGTGAGGAATTGCTGTGTGCTGTGTTCTGTGTTTCACGGAGACGTGGCTCACTCCAGGCACTCTGGGTATGTTGTTAAGATCTGAGAGCTTCTCGATATGTTGCATGGACCGGACTGCTGATTCAGAGAATGTAAAAGGTGGGGATCTTTGTTTCATAATGAAGTCTTTGTGGTGCTTGGGCACAGCAGTCTTGTCGCACTCTTGTTCCCCTGACCTGGAGCGTCTGATGAGTAAGTGCCGACTGTTCAAGAGAATTCTCACCTGCGATCCTGACTGCAGTTTACATACTGCCAAAAACAGATGTTAAACAAGCATTCAATGTGTTGAATACCATGATGATCAAACAAGAAGCAGCCTCCCTGAGGCCTTTCAAATCATTGTTGAGGGCTTCAATCCAACTTGTTTGAAGAAAACTCTGCCCAATTATCACAACATTTCACCTGTAACAGCAGGTCCCAACACACTCAACCACTGTTACACTACGGCTAGGAATGTCTACGCCTAGACAGAATTTCAGCAAATCTGGTCACTGAGCTGCCCTCCTCCTACCTGCATATAGGCAGCGGCTAAAGAGCAAGGCTCCAGAGATGAGGACAACAAAGATGAGGCTGAGGAGCGTTTACGGGATTGCTTTGAGTCAGAAGACTGGGCCGTGTTCAAGGACTCATCAGAGGATCTGAACGAATACACCACAGGCTTTATGGAAAACAAGCCTGTCCCCACAAAATCCTTCAGAGTTTTCCCGAACAGAAGCTTTGGATGAACCATGAGATCCGCCACCTTCTGAGGGCCAGATCAGTGGCATTCAGGTCTGGTGACAAAGTTAAATACAAGAGGTCCAGTTACAGTCTCCAGAAAACCACCTCGTGTATGAATTAGCAATTCTGGACCAAACTTGAAACACTGAAGAATGCTGGACAGGTGTGGCAGGATTTGAATGCTATCACATCCTATAGAGTGAAACCAAGCAACATAGGTTTTGATCCCAGGTGAGCTCAATGTCTTTTATTCTCGCTTTGACCATCAAAACATGGAGGCACCTTCACAAATTATCACAGCCCCCAATGATCCTGTGATTTCAGTCGCTGATGCCAACATGAGTGCATTCTTCAGGCGAGCGAACCTGAAAGCATCTGGCCTCGATGGGGTACCTGGTTGAGTACGAAAGATCTGTGCTGATTAACTAGCTGGAGTGTTCACTGAGATCTTTAACCTCTTGCTTCAGCAGTCTGAGGTACCCACCAGCTTCAAGCAGGTTTCAGTTATACCAGTGCCTAAGAAGGATGTGGTAACCTGCCTCAATGACTATTGTCCAGTTTCTCTGATATCCACTGTGATGAGGTGCTTTGAGAAATTGGTGATGAAACATATCAGCTCCTGCCCAAGAAGTGACTTGGATCCACTCCAAATTGACAACCATCAAACAGGTCCACAGCAGATGCCATTTCATTGGCTCCTCCCTCATTCCCAGAATATCTGGGCAGTGAAGATGCATGCATCTAGATGCTCTTCATTGACTACAACTTGGCATTTAATATTATCATCCCCTCAAAACTAATCAATAAACTTCAAGTCCTTGGCCTCAGTAGCTCCTTGTGCAATTGGAGCCTCGATTTCCTCTCTTGCAAACCCTAGTCTGGTCAAATTGGCAAAAACATCTCCGCAATCTCCATCTGCATAGTGCACCACAAGGCTGTGTGCTCAGCCCCATGCTCTACTCACTTTATACTTATCACTGTGAGGATAAGCACAGCTCCAATGCCATATTTAAGTTTGCTGATGACACCACTGTCATTGCCAAATCAAGAGTGGTGACGAACCAGCATATAGGTAAGAGATTGAAGATCTGACTGAGGGGTGCAGAACCTCTCGCTTGAGACCAAGGAGGTGATTATTGACTCCAGGAGGAGGAAACCAGAGGTGCACGAGCTAGTCCTCATTGGGGGATCCAAGGTGGAGAGGGTCAGCAACTTTAAGGTGTTATCATTTCAGATAAGGAAGCACAGCAGCACCTGTACTTCCTTAAGAAGTTTGCAAACATTAGACACGTCATCTCAAACTTTAACAAACTTATGTGGATTTGTAGTGGAGTGTATATTAACTGGTTGCATCAGGCTTGGTATGGAAACACTAATACTCCTGTATCGAAAAGCCTACAAAAAGTAGTGGATTTGGCATCCTGGTGGAACTCTTTTGCTGCCACATCCTGATGGTAGAACTGTGCACACACTCCAGACATAGTCTAGCAAATGTTTTGTACGACTGCAACATATTTATAGGGTCACAGAGCACTACAGCACAGAAACAGGCGTTTAGTCCATCTAGTTCATGCCAAACTGTTCTGCTTAGTCTGTACGAACCCAAACATTTAACCTATAACTCTAGATCTAGACTCACTCAACAACAGTGCATTTACTTATCGATATCCCTCATAATTTTGTATAGCTTGGATCAAATCTTCCCTCTTTCTCTGATGCTCCAGGGAATTAAGCCCTAACCTGTTCAATTTTCCCTGTACCCAAAATGAGGAAATCTGCAGGTGCTGGAATTTCAAGCAACACACATAAAAGTTGCTGGTGAACGCAGCAGGCCAGGCAGCATCTCTAGGAAGAGGTACAGTCGATGTTTCGGGCCAAGACCCTTCATCAGGATTGTCAGTTTTCCCTATAACTCAGGTTCTCAAGTCTCGGCAACATCCTTGTAACATTTCTCTGTACTCTTCCAGTCTTACTAATATCTTATACTTGGTGCCTTTTCCCATGAAGTCTTCTTCACTTCTGTATCCGCTTGTGGAGCTGTTTTTGGGGAACAGTGGACTTGCAACAACTCTGTCTATCAACGTTATTAAGGTCCTGGCCAGAATTTGACTTTCCTAACTACACTTGCTCACACTTGTCTGGATTAAATGCTGACTGTCACTGCCCACCCAACTTTCCAAATCATCTATGTACTGCTGTATTCTTGCACAAACTTCTTTGCCGCCTACAACTCCAGCAACTTTTCTCTGGGTTCCTTGCATAATGTCATTCAATGAAGGAAGAGGGAAATGATGCGATGTAATCCAGTGTGGGAAAATTGGCCTTTGATCATCCCTTCGGAATGCTTGGCTTCACCAAGTGGTGATGAAGAGAGAGTGAAGCTTTAAGGAGAAGAAGGAGCTTTAGAAGGGATTTGAGGCAAAAGTTTTTTTTTAAACACTGATTTGCTCCATGATGGTAGGGATGTGGAAGCTTTGGAGAGTGGTAGATATCTGGGCATGGGGCCAGAAGGCTCTGGCCATCTAGAAGAGTAGAAATAATACTGTTGACATATCTCTGGCTGTGGTGACATGGGATAACAGATCAGGATTATTGTGCAGCGATTATACCATTTACTAAACATCCTGCCTTGTCATTAATGGGAGGTTCTGGCTCAGGGACCTGTGTCATTGGCCAGTTCTACCTTTGAGATCCATTCCATTGGCTAGTTTTCCCACATATTAAGTGCATTGCTGACGAGTTTAGAAGCAGTTCTATATAAGGTGGAAACAGAATGTGCCAAAAATTTCAGATCCCAACAGGCAGAGCATCCCTGCCAGACATGCAATTGAAGCAGCATCAGAAATTTGTTTTCAAGCACAACACATCAGATTGTTAATACAAGTCCAGGAGGTGTGATCAAAGCAGACGAACTGATAGAAGTGAGCTGTACTGTGATTATCACGTTATCACCCTCAAAGGTGCATCTTATAGGGGCTTGAAATGGGTGATAAAAGCCGCCTTTCTCTTCCACATCAGGCTGGAAGTCAGGGAAAAGGCAGGACTAGGCGCCCGTATGTGGAGAGAGGATTTTTAGCCAACTGAGTAGTTCTGCAGTGTATCAGTCAGACAATTCACTCCGCAGCATCCTGCTCAGTATGATGTTAAGCCAAAGCTAAAAGTAGATCTGGAGGGCAGCTACAAATACAATTACCACAAACGAGGCAGGACAATGGAAATTATTTCCAGAATGCAAAATAATTTACAGCTCAAGAAGGTGAACTGTTCCACACAATATACAGAAGCCAGAAAGACAAAGCAGAGTCAATGGTAGAGATGTTGTGAATAGTCAGAACACTCGCTGCGGTGCTGCCAATTCCTGACACATTCCTGCAAGGCAACATCTGACAGCAATTGGCCAAGGTTCACATTCATGCTCCAAGTCACTATCAATCAAACAGCTTTCCTCACCCAACCCAGAATTCTAGGCTTTTCCTCTGCGGCTGGTTCATTCAATCTGCAAGGATTAAGTTTTTAATTCCTGAAAATCCCCTGAACTCAGGTTTGCAACAAGTTCAGATCAATGCATGCCCGAGGGTGACCGCTGATTGGTCCAGGAGGAGTGTACACAACTGTCTTACACTTGACTGAAGAAGAAACACAAGGCAGAAGATGACGGGGGTTGGGGGAGGGTGGATCTGAAGGTGTAAGGCAGCAGTGTGGTCAAGGTAGTGCCCTGGATGTTGGGCTGTCACACCCATCGGGAGGGGGTGGGGAGAGAGGAAGGGGATGGGTAGATGAAAAGTAAAGAGAAATTGATATTAGCAACAAGTAGAAAGTAATACAGAAGCATCAATAAGATTTGTGTCTGATCAATAACAGCTGTACAGAAAGATAATGTTATTTCTCAAGATCAATGGCATATGAACAGCTGAAAGAAACCACAGCCTATAGGTAGTTAACTGCAGACAAAATAGGTTATTGGAAATAGATCTCCACTGGCTGTAGCAGGTGACTTCTAGGGGTGCTTTGTGTTTTCTAAAGTGCGTGATGTTTTTATGGAGAGAATGGGAGACGATGAAGCATGTGGTTAACTTCACGGTGCCTCTGGGAAGAAGATCAAGGTGCTGTTTGACTGCGCTGAAACAGTTTCCATGTGCCTCAAGTTGAAAATGCATGAAGGCATCCTCT
The DNA here is from genome assembly GCF_030028105.1 of Mobula birostris. Lineage (NCBI taxonomy): Eukaryota > Metazoa > Chordata > Chondrichthyes > Myliobatiformes > Myliobatidae > Mobula > Mobula birostris. The sequence goes on along the minus strand of NC_092387.1, from coordinate 10,017,454 downwards.
TCTGAAAGAGCTCCATCTCATGCACGTAGAGCACCATTCCGAACAGCAGTTCATTTCCTCACTGATACGTTTATTTTCCCTCGGTACAAGATTTGCATTCCTTACCTCCTCACAGCATAGTTGTCATGTCAATTTTCCCATTCCCTTGAAGCATCCAAACCAGGTGTTCTGTGATTTTGCTTTTTCCTGGATCAACATGAAACCAAGAACATCCACAGCTCCTGCTTCGTCAACCACCTTCATTACCAACTTGAAAAATATAATGGAGTTAGTAATCAAGACGTGACTTGCTGCAGAGAGAGCCATGCTGACTGTCTCTAATTAAACCATGCTTCTCCAAATGCTTGTAAATCCTATCCCTAAGAATTCTTTCCAATAGCTCCCCTACCTATGACATCTAACCAGAATAACCACATTGTCTCTTAAACAATAGCTACTCACCAATCCTGTAAGCTCAGAGAGGGCATGAAAATCATGGTCAAAACACCAGCAAACTCCTCTCATGCCTCTCTCAATAACCTGGGGTATATCGTATCAGACTCTGGGGTATATCGTATCAGGCTCTGGGGGATATCTATCTAAATATTTTTCAAGAGACCCCCCTCCTTTTTCTCAAAGTGCCCTGGTACATCAGCACGCGCCACACTGTCATCCATCTTCTTCTCTTTGTTAAATGCTGATATAAAATACTCACTTCGAACCTTATTCATAAAATCCTGTTCCAAGTATATGTTCTTTCCTTTATCCTTGAGTAGTCCTGCTCCCTCTTTAGTTATTATCTTGCTCTTAATGTAGGTGCAGAATCTCTTTAATCCTCCTCATGAATTCCTGCTGCTCTTGGATGTGCGTTCCGAAACTCCAATTTGTCTTCCATTGACTGCTTTTCCCAATTCCTTTACATTATGCTGAACGCCCAACAAAGTCTCAGTATTAACATTGTAGCTCATTTATAACAAAGTGCTCTACTGTTTTTATGCACATTTTCAAGTCATGATTCTCCTTTGGGATGGGAACGATGAATTTTGAGCCAGAGAAAGCAGAAAAATGGGATTGTGCTATTAGTAAACATGGTACAGCAGAGGTGGGGACGAGGGAGAGGTGATCCAGTTGGGATTGCTGTGGACTTGCTATTTCCAATGTGAGAGGCGAGCAAAGTGGAACTACTGTAGAGAGCGGCTGCTTGGGAAACCTAGCCTTGTGCTGGTATTAGCAGGAGGTTTGATAAGTCCTGTGTTCCTGTAGAGTGTACAGGAGATATGGTATTGTATTTCCCAGATGGAAGGACATGAATCAGTCAGAAGAGGGCCGGCTAGTGGCGCAATGGCATCAGTGCCGGACTCCGGAGTGAAGGTTTCCGAGTTTGAATCCAAGTCGGGCCACCTCCCTCGAGCACGCTTTCCATCCGTGCCAGGTTGAGTGTCGAGCTAGCCACCCGGCCTCGTTCATATATAAAAAAAAAAGGGTCGAATCAGGAACGTTCATATTGTGACCCGGTTAATCCGAAAGGCAACTGTCTGGTGCGACACGATTAAAAAAAAAAGTCAGAAGAGAGATGGTGTAATGGTCAGAATAAACTAGCTAAGTTGCAAAACCAGATCAAGCGGGTAAGGGCAAAACACAGATTAATGGCTCAGCATGGGCAAGATGGGCTGAAGGTCCTTCTTTTGTGCTGTAGTTTTCTATGACTCTGTGAGTGAACATCACCAGCAGCCTATCCTGGTCCATAATCAAGAAAGCTCACCAGTTCCTCTACTTTCTCAGGAGGCTAAGGAAGTTTAGCATGTCCCCTCTGACCCTCACCAATTTGTATTGCTGCACCATAGAAGGCATCCTACTTCGATGTGTCACACATCAAAGTTGCTGGTGAACACAGCAGGCCAGGCAGCATCTCTAGGAAGAGGTGCAGTCGACATTTCAGGCCGAGACCCTTCGTCAGGACTAACTGAAGGAAGAGTGAGTAAGGGATTTGAAAGTTGGAGGGGGAGGGGGAGATCCAAAATGATAGAAGAAGACAGGAGGGGGAGGGATGGAGCCAAGAGCTGGACAGGTGATTGGCAAAAGGGATATGAGAGGATCATGGGACAGGAGGTCCGGGAAGAAAGACGGGGGGGGGGGGTGGTACCCAGAGGATGGGCAAGGGGTATATTCAGAGGGACAGAGGGAGAAAAAGGAGAGAGAGAGAGAAAGAATGTGTGTATAAAAATAAGTAACAGATGGGGTACGAGGGGGAGGTGGGGCCTTAGCAGAAGTTAGAAAAGTCGATGTTCATGCCATCAGGTTGGAGGCTACCCAGATGGAATATAAGGTGTTGTTCCTCCAACCTGAGTGTGGCTTCATCTTGACAGTAGAGGAGGCCATGGATAGACATGTCAGAATGGGAATGGGAAGTGGAATTAAAATGTGTGGCCACTGGGAGATCCTGCTTTCTCTGGCGGACAGAGCATAGGTGTTCAGCAAAGCGGTCTCCCAGTCTGCGTCAGGTCTCGCCAATATATAAAAGGCCACATCGGGAGCACCGGACGCAGTATATCACCCCAGTCGACTCACAGGTGAAGTGTCGCCTCACCTGGAAGGACTGTTTGGGGCCCTGAATGGTGGTAAGGGAGGAAGTGTAAGGGCATGTGTAGCACTTGTTCCGCTTACATGGATAAGTGCCAGGAGGGAGATCAGTGGGGAGGGATGGGGGGGACGAATGGACAAGGGAGTTGCATAGGGAGCGATCCCTGCGGAATGCAGAGAGAGTGGGGAGGGAAAGATGTGCTTAGTGGTGGGATCCCGTTGGAGGTGGCGGAAGTTACGGAGAATAACATGTTGGATCCGGAGGCTGGTGGAGTGGTAGGTGAGGACCAGGGGAACCCTATTCCTAGTGGGGTGGCGGGAGGATGGAGTGAGAGCAGATGTACGTGAAGTGGGGGAGATGCGTTTAAGAGCAGAGTTGATAGTGGAGGAAGGGAAGCCCCTTTCTTTAAAAAAGGAAGACATCTCCCTCGTCCTAGAATGAAAAGCCTCATCCTGAGAGCAGATGCGGCGGAGACGGAGGAATTGCGAGAAGGGGATGGCGTTTTTGCAAGAGACAGGGTGAGAAGAGGAATAGTCCAGATAGCTGTGAGAGTCAGTAGGCTTATAGTAGACATCAGTAGATAAGCTGTCTCCAGAGACAGAGACAGAAAGATCTAGAAAGGGGAGGGAGGTGTCGGAAATGGACCAGGTAAACTTGAGGGCAGGGTGAAAGTTGGAGGCAAAGTTAATAAAGTCAACGAGCTCTGCATGCGTGCAGGAAGCAGCGCCAATGCAGTCGTCGATGTAGCGAAGGAAAAGCGGGAGACAGATACCAGAATAGGCACGGAACATAGATTGTTCCACAAACCCAACAAAAAGGCAGGCATAGCTAGGACCCATACGGGTGCCCATAGCTACACCTTTAGTTTGGAGGAAGTGGGAGGAGCCAAAGGAGAAATTATTAAGAGTAAGGACTAATTCCGCTAGACGGAGCAGAGTGGTGGTAGAGGGGAACTGATTAGGTCTGGAATCCAAAAAGAAGCGTAGAGCTTTGAGACCTTCCTCATGGGGGATGGAGGTTCCCCTGGTCCTCACCTACCACTCCACCAGCCTCCGGGTCCAACATATTATTCTCCGTAACTTCCGCCACCTCCAACGGGATCCCACCACTAAGCACATCTTTCCCTCTCCCCCACTCTCTGCATTCCGCAGGGATCGCTCCCTACGCAACTCCCTTGTCCATTCGTCCCCCCCATCCCTCCCCACTGATCTCCCTCCTGGCACTTATCCGTGTAAGCGGAACAAGTGCTACACATGCCCTTACACTTCCTCCCTTACCACCATTCAGGGCCCCAAACAGTCCTTCCAGGTGAGGCAACACTTCACCTGTGAGTCGACTGGGGTGATATACTGCGTCCGGTGCTCCCAATGTGGCCTTTTATATATTGGCGAGACCCGACGCAGACTGGGAGACCGCTTTGCTGAACATCTATGCTCTGTCCGCCAGAGAAAGCAGGATCTCCCAGTGGCCACACATTTTAATTCCACTTCCCATTCCCATTCTGACATGTCTATCCATGGCCTCCTCTACTGTAAAGATGAAGCCACACTCAGGTTGGAGAAACAACACCTTATATTCCGTCTGGGTAGCCTCCAACCTGATGGCATGAACATTGACTTCTCTAACTTCCGCTAAGGCCCCACCTCCCCCTCGTACCCCATCTGTTACTTTTTTTTATGCACACCTTCTTTCTCTCACTCTCCTTTTTCTCCCTCTGTCCCTCTGAATATACCCCTTGCCCATCCTCTGGGTCCCCCCCGCCCCCGTCTTTCTTCCCGGACCTCCTGTCCCATGATCCTCTCGTATCCCTTTTGCCAATCACCTGTCCAGCTCTTGGCTCCATCCCTCCCCCTCCTGTCTTCTCCTATCATTTTGGATCTCCCCCTCCCCCTCCAACTTTCAAATCCCTTACTCACTCTTCCTTCAGTTAGTCCTGATGAAGGGTCTCGGCCTGAAACGTTGACTGCACCTCTTCCTAGAGATGCTGCCTGGCCTGCTGCGTTCACCAGCAACTTTGATGTGTGTTGCTTGAATTTCCAGCATCTGCAGAATTCCTGTTGTCTACTTCGATGCGTCACAGCTTGGTATGGCATCTGCAATGCAATAAACTACACAGAGCTGTCGATATGGCTTAGCACATCACAGAAACCAGGCGCTCTTCTATCGACTCTCTCTGCACTTCTCACTGCCTTGGTAAAGCAGCCAGTATGATCAAAGACCCAACCCAGGTTGGACATTGTCTCTCCCCCCACCCCTCCTCCCATTGGGTAGCTGATACAAAAGCCTGAAAGCACATACCACTAGGTTTCTATCCTGCTATTATAAGACTGTTTCCTAATACCATAAGATGAACTCTTAACCTCCCAATCTACCTGATTATGACCTGTTGCACCTCATTGTTTACCTGCACTGTACTTTCTTTGTAACCGTGACAATTTGTTCTGCATTCTTTTCCTGTTTTGACTTGCACTACCTCAATGTACTGTTTTGATGCACTGTGTGAATGGTATGCAAGACAGGTTTCTCACTGTACCTTGGTACTTAACAATAATAAACCATCAATTATCAGGGACCTCACTGTCCAATAAACCCCTCATTTTCCCATCTCGCTTAACTGTTTCCCCATGGGAAGAAAGCAGATTATTATCAACAATATTCCATCATAACGTTTGAGCATCCTTTGTACTGTACTTGATTTTTTAAGCAGGTCTCGGCCACCACAACATCTGTCCTTTTGCACAAACTATTTTATACCCTGTACTCAAGGACAACCAATGTTGGGAACTTATTGCCTGTTACGCCACTGGTGTTTGCGGCAGCAAATGAAGGTCCTCCCATCTCTGGCAGTGATCAGGACTTCCTTCTTCATGCCGGAAGCTTCCCCTTGGTTTTCCCTACTGTCAGCCATGCAAGTCCCAGGTGGAGACTCAGGAATACCATCGCACTCAGATGTATTGCTGTTTCCACAACAGTTTTGTTTTACCAGTCAGGGTTGTTAGCCCTGAGCTGCACCCCCAATCCTGGAGAACCAGTGGACCGCTCTTTGTCTGAACTCCAAACTTTGACCTATTTGGCATGGGTGACCCGACCAAGAACCAAAGCATAAAGCCCGGACTGCAGCCAACATAGCTGTCCAGGTCATTGAGGCAAGCACACCTGCAAGCAGCAACAAGGTTGTGGCCCTCATAGAGGGAATGCTGGAAAGATTAGTGGATATTTGAGGAAGTATTGTTTGGAATATGGCATACCTAGCTAAGAGGGAGAAGGGGGCAGAAGCTCTATATTTATGAAGTACTTAGATGCACTCTTGCAACACCCAGCGATGGAAGGCTGCAGGCCGAGTGTGGGGGAAATACGAGTGGTATGGATTGGTGCATTATGACTGGCAAGGAAAGAGAGCTTAAGAACTAGCTTCCATACTGCAGGACACTGTCACTGTTGACGTTCTTCTCAAGAGACTCTGCAATGTCACGCACACGTTCCTTGTCAGAGAGAGCCAAGTTTGAGGCTTGGACGAATTTACGTTGGCATCAGCTTGTTTTGGTACAATGGTTGAGGTATTTGTGCTAAGGAAATCCAGAGTGACTTTAAGGCAGCAGCCACAAAGAGGCACCCTCAGCCGTAGGCTGATCTGTGGGCCAGCACTGATCAATGGAGCTCCCCACTCCTGACCCCTCCCCTTTGGCTGGCCTCCCACTTCAACAGCCCTCCCCTTTGACTGCTCCTCCCCACCTCCATCAGCTCACCTTTTCCCCTTGATTAGCCCCTCCCTCCATTCTCAAGCAGATGACAAAGCCCAGGATGGGTTTGGCTGAGGGACTGGTTGGGCAGAGAGAGCATCAGCAGCAAGATGGACTTTTGTATCAGAGTGTTGTACAACTCATCCAGTTGTGGCAATAATCCAGAACTTGACACCAGCTCTGACTGTCTATGAGTATCCTGCTCTTATTCTGGCAACACAAATAAGGAAGTAACAAAATTAGTAACAGACACAATTCTGTCAACTATATTAAGGCACAGGCTTGCAAAATACCTGCACTACAGCAGCTTAGGAAAAAGCAGCCAGCATAGAATTAGAACAGGACAGAATGTTAACAGGAAGGCAGGCTCAATAGGGAGTGAGGAAAGAAGTGACAGGAGTACAGTCTGGTGGAACGTAAATGGCAGCATGAACTGATTTTGTTCGGTAACTGAGTCTGTGTTTTCTCTGCAAATGTTCCAAGACAAAACTTATTGGTGCTACAAGAACCCCCAACTTTGTCAATCCTCTTCAGCCTCAACACCTCCTCCTACCTCAACCTGCCTCCAGCTTCTGACTCTAGCTCTTTCTCACCACTTCTCACTGACAAACCTCTCCAGAGCCACCTCAACCAGAATCTGTCCAAACATGATGGCAGAATATAGTATTACTGGTAAGACTGTTGGGAGTTTGGAGGATCAGAGGGATCTTGGGGTCCGAGTCCATAGGATGCTCAAAGCATCTGTGCAGGTTGACTGTGCGGTTAAGAAGGCATACGGTGCATTGGCCTTCATCAATCGTGGAATTGAATTTAGGAGCCGAGAGGTAATACTGCAGCTATATAGGACCCTGGTCAGACCCCACTTGCTCAGTTCTCATTGCCTCACTATAGGAAGGATGTGGAAGCCAAAGAAAGGGTGCAGAGGAGATTTACAAGGATGTTGCCTGGATTGGGGAGCATGCCTTATGAAAACAGGTTGAGTGAACTCGGCCTTTTCTTCATGGAGTGACGGAGGATGAGGGGTGACCTGACAGAGGTGTATAAGATGATGAGAGGCATTGATTGTGTGGATAGTCAGAGGCTTTTTCCCAGGGCTGAAATGGTTGCCACAAGAGGACACAGGTTTAAGGTGCTGGGGAGTAGGTACAGAGGAGATGTCGGGGATAAGTTTGTTTACGCAGAGAGTGGTGAGTACGTGGAATGGGCTGCCGGCAACGGTGGTGGAGGTGGATACGATAGGGTTTTTTAAGAGAGCTTTGGATAGGTACATGGAGCTTAGAAAAATAGAGGGCTATGGGTTAGCCTAGTAATTTCTAAGGTAGGGACATATTCGGCACAACTTTGTGGGCCAAAGGGCCTGTATTGTGCTGTAGGTTTTCTATGTTTCTATGTTTTATATGTTCACTCCCACCATGCCTTCCTTCCTTTGCATCTCCTCGCCTGTCCGCACATCTCCCTCATGATCTTTCCTCCCCAGACTTCGATTAATAAATGCTCCACCGTTCTTTTGTGTCATTACTCTGCTTTCTGATTTCCAGCTGTTGACAGCTGCTATCCGTAACTATTCGGTCTCCTTTGAACTTTTTGTTTAATTCACTCCCATTGGAATTTCTGTTTAAAGGAGAACGTGCCCAATTTCTGCAGCTGGTACATGTGCCCGGAGTCCCCATTCCTGGTGCCATTCCAGTGATTACCTTCTCCAAAGCTGAAGTGTCATTCCAAAGTGGGATGCCAGGAATCTGACATAAATCTGTCACCAGCTGAACCATTGCTTTCCGTCAGCTCAGTGTTAGTTACTTCCGTCCGAGCTTGTGCTTCATTGCCTGTGTTTAAGCAGTTTTAACAGTGTCTGGCCATCTTCAAGCCTGGCCCCTCTGCTTCTGCACCTTCGTTAAAATCACCATTTAGTCTCTTGTCTTTCTTTCCCTGCTTCCACTGGTTGGTCACTGGAGCGCTGGTAGGGTGCTCCATAAACTTCCAAGGAAATTCTCATCTGGAACAACCAATCTTTTCCAAGCCTATATCTTTTTGCAAGCAGTTGTCCTGAACTAAAAGCAGAAAGTGCTGGAAAATCTTAGCAGTTCAGACAGTGTCTGGAGAGAGGACATGTTAGGTTTCCATGGATGCTACCTGAACTCCTGAGTGTTTCCAGCACTTTCAACTCTTATTTCTGAATTCCAATTTCTATCGTCCCTTTTTGTTTTTGTTTCTTGTTGGTCTGAACATTGGGAGCAGGTGGGTTCTTGCCCCATTATGGTGCATTGAGGTTGGAGGCAGGTTGAGGTAATGGAGGTTTTGAGGCTGAGGGGGCAGTTGGCAGATTTGAGGGTTCTTGTCACATTGATAAACTTTGTCACGGACCATTTGTATAGAACACACAAGGAAAGGTGAAGTCTCCTTCAGCCTGAAGAAACTCTCCACTCCTGCACATCAGACTCACATCTTCCCTATTGTGGACTATTGTTTAAATTAGAAAATTATTATACTTAGATTAGATTATGAGGACACACAGTCCTCTTTTATTGTCATTTAGTAATGCATGCATTAAGAAATGATAGAATATTCGTCCGGTGTGGTATCACTGAAACACAGGACAGACCAAGACTGAAAAACTGACAAAAACCACATAATTATAACATATAGTTACAACAGTGCAACAATACCATAACTTGATGAAGAGCAGACCATGGGCACGGTAAAAAAAAAGTTCAAAATCTCTCGAAAGTCCCACATCTCACGCAGAAGGGAGAAGGAAGAAAACTCTCCCTACCATGCCCGACCACAGTCCGACTCTGAGTCGTCTGAAAACTTCGACCCTCCGACCAGCTGTCCGACACCGAGCACCGAGCGCCATCTCTGCTGAACGCTTCAACCCCAATCCCGGCCGCCAGCAGCAGGCAAAGCCGAGGATTTTGGGGCCTTCCCTCCGGAGATTCTCAATCGCACAGTAGCAGCGGCAGCGAACCGGGCATTTCAGAAGTTTCTCCAGATGTTCCTCCGTGCTTCTCATGTCTGTCTCCATCAAATCAGAATTGTGCACGATCCCTAGTTAACAAATACGATATCATTTCACCGGAGAGGCTGCGCACGCTGCGTCGCACCGCCATCTTCTCCTCCCGCCTCTTGCAGCAATAAGCCTGAAAACCTACAGGTACATTCAATATTTTAAGAACAGCTTCTTTCCTTCTGCCGTCAGATTTCTGAGTGGCCCATGAACAATACTCCATTATTCATCTTTTTGTGATATTTGTAATTTTTTTGACTTGCACTCTACTGCTGCTGCAAAACAACACATTTCCCGACTTCTGTCAGTGATAATAAGCCTGACTATGATCCGTTCCCTGCAGTCACTGGGCAGGTATGTCTTGTGTCAAAGGTCGGGTCCACTGACCTTCACCAAGCCCTCCTCCCCATGGAGTGCTGTAGCCCCCCCACTGGAGGGTTAACTTGGGGTGTGGGTCATTTGACTTCCCTCCCCTGCTCCTCAAGCAGCAGTCTCATTTCCTCATTCTGTGGTTTCTGCACCTGAAAAAAACAGCCAATTCACTCCCAGTCCTTTTACACCTGCTTCCTGTCCCTTGTCCCTTTACCCCTGGCTACTCTCTTCTGCTCCCTGTCCCTGTACCCCCTTCCCTGTCCCCTGCTCCCGGTCCCCTGTCCCTGTACTCCTGTCCCCAATAGCACTATCCCCTGTCCCTTTACTGCTGTCCACAATCCTCTGCTCCCTGTCCCCTGTTCCTTTATCTCTGCCTCCTGCCCGCTGTTCCTTTACCTGTATCTTGTGCCCCTTTACCCCTGACCACTGAATTCTGCTCCCTTTACCCCTGTCCCCTGTCCCAATGCTCATCCCCTGTCCCCGTCGCCTTTACTCCTGTCCGCAGTCCTCTGCTTCCTGTCCCCTGTTCCTTTATCTCTGTCCCCTGCCCCTTTACCCTTGACCCCTGTCCCCTGCTGCTTTACCCCCGTCCCCTGTCCTCTGCTCTCTGCTCGCTGTACCCTGTCCCTTTTCTCTGTCCTCTGACACCTGGCAGTTCAGTGTCCGTAACTTGGTATGTTGGGAAACACTCCATTCAAAGTGATATTCAAGATCTGAAATTAATAGTTCTCTTTTTTTTAATTAAAGCTTCATAATTTTGTACAGCGCAGAAACCAGTCCTTCCATCTACCACGTCTTTGACGGCCATCTGCCTGTACTGATTTTGTTTACCAACACTTGGTCCATAGCACACACTATGTCTTGGCGATTCATGTGGTCATTTAAATACTTCCCACACGTAAAAACATTCTGCCTCTAGCACGTTGTCAGACTGGGCAACACACAAAATGCTGGAGGAACTCAGCAGGTCAGGCAGGTCAAGTCGCTGCTGGATACTTGGAACATCAAGTACTGCTGGCCCATCCCACAATGGAGCTGCTGGACTTATTACATACCGTTGTTGTGTTGTCACTCGGACTTGTCGTGCACCGTTGTGCTGAGACAGTGCATGCTCCAGAAAAGGTGTGAGTGATTGTCTTGGACACTTCTGTGTCTCGAAGACCCTGTTTTGGACATTGGTAACATAGAACAGAGGGGTATAAGATGATGAGAGGCATTGATCGTGTGGATAGTCAGAGGCTTTTTCCCAGGGCTGAAATGGCTATCACGAGAGGACACGGATTTAAGGTGCTTGGAAGGTGGTACAAAGGAGATGATAGGGGTAAGTTTTTTACATAGAGAGAGGTGAGTGCATGGAATGGGCTGCCAGCGATGGTGGTGGAGGCGGATACAATAGGGTCTCTTAAGAGACTCTTGGATGGGTACATGGAGCTTAGAAAAATAGACGGCTACCCCAGGTAATTTCTAAAGAAAGTACGTGTTGGGCACAGCATTGTGGGCCGAAGGGCCTGTACCGTGCTGTAGGTTTTCCATGTTTCTAATACTGCAACTCTGGTTCATTGATAAGGACTAGGCCCAAGCCGTGGGCTCGCCTGAGGCGGCTGACCAAGAGAGGAGACGCTGAGGTGGTGTGGGGGAGTCTCTCTGGGGCACACTAGAATCTGTACCTGGGTTGGGGGCTGGCCATTCCTTTTGGTGCTGCCCTCCAGTGTTCGTTCAGTGGAAGAACGAGCTGGATCAGTATAACTTACCATCAGTTCCAGAGTCATGCCACTCAGGGTCTTGCGCTTTTTAATTATTTTTTCATTGTTGTTCACTATGTTTTTCTGAAGTCGTAACCATATGTGTTACTTGAGTTATTTGTGCTATGTGCAGTGTGTTTTTGCATCTTGCCCCGCACGAGCGCTTGTTTGAATTGGCTATATTCATATATGATAGAACGATAAGGGTCTCACTTTCGGGCTGATGAAGGGTCCTGAAGTGTGGCCTCTTTATATCCCTCCATAGTTGCTGTTTGACCTGATGACTTCTTACAGTAATTTGTGTACATTGCTTAAGATTTGTTTATGGGCCTGTCAAGTGGTGTTTTCCAAAAAACAATCTCTCAGTGGTTGCTAACAGTTCTTCCTTTAATCTTTTCTAAGCCTCTTACTCAGTACCCTAAACCAATTTTACACATTCTTGCCGGCAAGAATGGTCTGCGACCCCTGCCCCCGTCGCTTTATCCCTGTCCCCGTCTCTTTAATCTGTCAGTGAATGCCAGGGTAGCGTGGATTAATTGTGGCACTTCTCTGTATGCCAACAGAAGCCAGTGATGCAATTGTTAACATTTAAGTTCACTAGAATGAGCCTGGCAATGAAAGGGAGCACTTGATAGCTCCGGGCCTGAACTCACTGGAGTTTCGAAGAATGAGGGGGGAATCTCATTGAAATCTTTTGAATATTGAAAGGCCTTGATAGAGTGGATGTTGAGAGGGCGCTTCATATAGTGGGTACGTCTAGAACAAGAGGACACAGGCTCAGAACAAAAGGGCATCCTTCAGGACAGAGAAGAGGAGGAATTTCTATAGCCAGACGGTGGAATTCATTGCCACAGAGTGCTGTGGAACCGTGTCATTGGGTATGTTTAAAACAGGGTTTGATAGGCTCTTGATGAGTAAGGACATCAAAGATTGCGGAGAGAAGCCAGGAGAATGGGGTTGAGAGGGATAATAAATCAGCCATGATGGAATGCGGACAGATTTGATGGGCTGAATGCACTTATTCTATTCCTATGTTTTATGGTCTAACTCCACATCCATAGTTCAGGTCCTGCAATGCCTACTAGAACATCAAACCCACAATGTTGCTACCTGTTGCTTGTTTTTAACCTCTGGGATGTAGACATATCAGTGGAATTCTCTGAGAAAGAAAGGAAGCAGGACTTTTAAAATCTGGTCATGGGGGAGAGTCTGGTGAGGCGGTCAGCCAGTGATTTCACGGTCAGTGGATGATGGGAAGCAGAGTCAGCAGTTTTCCTCCACCTGCGTCAAAGGACTTGTTTGTCCTTCACCGTTGCTGTATCAGGAACTTTCCCTGCTCTCAGCCTGGCTTCACTTTGTGGTGTGGTTTGAGGCTGCAGCTTATTGTGTTGAGTTGAGGGCAAGAGCAGTTCATCTGCAGGTTATAGACATACCATGAGCTCCTGCAATATTATTGAATTAAAAATTTGGTCTATGTTCATTCCTACAAATGACAAGAACTAGTTCGTCTCTCTTGTCTTTTTGTAATTGTTCTTATCAATCCAATATGCTCTTAGTCCCATTAATTTCAGCCCTGGGAAGGTCTGGGTATCATATTGAATAATCTTTTGTGTATTTTCCAATTTGGACAAAATTCACTTATGAATATCTCTTAAAATGAAACCTGTCCATTATCCAGGTATGGACTGCAATGATCAATTGTAAATAGACTTGGGCAGTAATTTCCATCTGTTGAGGTATGTTTTAAAAGAGAGATTTGCATTTGTAGTGAAGGAGCTCATTTCTCTCCCCAGGTGTGGTGAAGGGTTTAATCTCCAAGATGGTGGCCCTGTCATTGAAGATCTGTGTTCGCCAATGCAATGTCATCAAGACAATGCAATTCGAGCCCTCCACAGTGGTGTACGACGCATGTCGCATTATCCGGGAACGTGTTCCAGAGGCTCAGATCGGGCAAGGTGAGGCCGTGTGTCTTCTAGATGAAAGGAAGCTGCTGGAAGTGAGTGTACTTGATGTAGAAGCTCAACAGCGGGACATTCCGGCTGGCTAGTTTTGGTGTCATTGTGGTGGCCACTTTTCTACTGCTGTAACACATGCTCAGGGTGCTTGCGGCTGTGTCCTCACGCCATCCGATATGACACAGAAGACTTTGGGAGGCATCAGGGTAGTTTTTAAGGATAACCCAAAAGATTGGCCAGAGGGGTGGTGGAGATGAAGGAAGATAATTGCAAAGCAAGGGGGTATGACATCTGGAGACACACTGCTCGTGAGGCACCAAGGGTCAGTGACACTGAGGGGCCGGTGCTGGTGGAGTTGGGAGAGCCTGGAAAGTTGCAGAGTGAATCCAGATGAGAGGGAGCCAGGCACTGGAGATGGTGAAAATGAGAATGTAAGTGAGATGTTGCTTGTTGAAAGGGCATGTAGGTCATTGATGGAACCTGTAAATGGGGTGAATCAAGGGCAGGAGCAGGGAGCGTGGCGAAGGGGAGGGTTAGGATTATCCTTTGAATGTATCTGATGCTGTGTGTCTGTGATGCTGCTGCAGGTAAGTTTTTCCATTTGCATGTACTGGTGTAAACAACAATAAACTCGACTATGACCAACTTTGACTCTGAGATAGAGGAGCAGAGGAATGCCATGTCAGGGCTAGGCTGGTGTTCAGCTCTTGGCTGCAGTGGCAGTGGTGGAAACCCTCTGTCACCTCTGGACATGTGAATGCTGTTGATTGAACAATCTGTACCTATTATTCATTCCTGCCTTTCAGCCTCTGATTATGGTTTGTTCCTGTCGGATGAAGATCCGAGGAAGGGGATTTGGCTGGAATCTGGTCGGACCTTGGATTATTACATGCTTCGTAATGGGGTAAGTCTGACCTTGCTCAGCCTTGAGGTGGGAGCTTATCGCTAGTTGTGCCTTCAGTCATGCCAACTCTCCTGACACCCAGATCACATTAAAATACACAGTGGCTACAAAGATGGACGAGAGAAGTATATGAAGCCACAAGAGGCATAAATTGCAGAGACAGTGGCAGTCTCTCTTCTCAGGGTAGAAATGCAAAGACTAGAGGCTTTACGATGAGGGGAAAATCTTAAAGGAGCTTTTCAAGGTGAGATTTTATACACGGTGTTGAGTGCCAGGGACACGCTACCAGGGAAGGTGGTGGACGCGGATAGATTACAGTGTTTAAGAGGCTGTAAAAGGCAGACTTATGAACTGGCCTGGAATGGAGATCTATTGACCATATGCAGGCAGATGGGATTGGTTTAGATTGGCATCATGGCCACTGGCTGGAAGGCCTGTTCCTGTGCTGTACTCTTCTGCAGCTCGTGTTACGGACAATTTCACTGGCAAGGCGGCTTTGTCAGAAAGCTTTTCCAGCTCCCTGGGGGTGATAGAAAATAGTAAAATCTGTTTCCAATCGTTCATCCTTGTGTAAAGCCGTCTTTGTATGTTGTATACTTGGCTCATTTAATCAGAATGTGATGTTTTTTCTTGATCTCTCCAACAACGAGGATAAAGAGAGAGAATTACAGAATAATTGAATATTAAATGTTGTAACCTGAGGTTTTCTGACTGTGCAAGTTATTCCATGCTTTTTAACGTACAGTGAATCTTTTTGTTTTTCTGTGCATGCATATATTTTGGAAAATTAAAACAATACTTCAGTTGGTGAGCTATTTGATGCAACATACCGAGTGCTTGAAGCATTCAGCAAGTTAGGGAGTATTCCTTGGGAGAGAAACAATCTGTGTCAACTTTTCAGTTCAAGAACCTTCCATCAGATAGTTAATGGATTAGTTTTAACTTTCCGAAATTCCTGAGATTCAGGGAAGGGTCAATTAGATTGTAATTGTCAAATGTAACTGCTATTCGAAGGGGAGGAAGACAGAAAACGGGAAGCTCCAGGGCATTTATCTGTAATTCGGAGAATGTTGGAACGAATCTAAGGACATTCAGGATTATCAGTGAAAGTTGACATGATTTTCTGAAAAGGACATCATGTTTGGCAAATGTATCGAAGTTCTATGAAGAAGGAATGTAATGCGGGGAACGGGCTGATGTTGCAATAATTAAGCTTTGGACAGTTTTGCATACATAGTTCATCTGCTGCCTGTTCCCCAGATTTTTCTGGCACCACCTCGAGTGCCCCTTGGATCTCCAATTCAACATGCGTTCAAATTCCTTATGTTGGGAAAACAGGAAGGTTGGCCATTTGATCCACCATTCCCATGCCCATCAGTGGACACCCTTCCATTTTAATCCTTCCTCCCATCATTTGGTCCACAGCTTTCTATGCCTGGGTGATTCTAAGAGACTGTGAAGTGCAATTAGTAACTCTGCTTCACCACTTTCTCTGGCAGTGTGTTCTTGGTACTCACCAATCTCCGGCTGAAAAATGTTTCACTCTGCTCTCCTCTAATTTTTTTCACCCTTACCCTCAATCTAAACCCTCTAGTTGTTTTCTCCTCTGATGGGACGTTTCCTGCAGTCCACCCTCCCGATATCACTCACAATTTTATATACCTCTGTGCCAGGGAAAATAGACCCATCCTGTCCAGCTTCTCCTCATGTGAAACACACCAACCCAGGCATCATCCTGGGGAATCTCCTCTACACCCTCTCCAATGCCATTACGTCATTCCGAGAGCAACACACACACAAAATGCTGGAGAAACTCAGCAGACCGGGCAGCATCTATGGAAATGAATGAACAGTTCATGTTTTGTACCGAGACTCTTCTTTAGGACTCATCAGTGTGATGACCATAACCTCACACAGCACTCCAGCTGAGATCTGGCTAGGATTTTATAATGTTGAAGCACAACCTTCCTGCTCTGGTATTTACTGCCCCAACTAATGAACTTGGTGCCCCATATGCTTTCTGAGCCACCTGTGCTGCCACCTTCAAGGATATGTGGACCTGGATTCATGATGTATGTCCTTGTCTCATTAGTACTCCCAAAGTGTATGGGGTGTCAGGGAGGGGTAACACCTCTGGTGGGGGAACATGTCACGTCCTTTTCAAGGCGGTTAGTCCACCTTTGGTCCCCACCTGGCACTCAGCTCTCACCTGTGGCTCCCCGTAGCTGTTTGCATGCGACAGCGGCCACACCCCGGGCAACGGCTTCGACAAGCCGGCTAAACCAGGTGAGGGTAGCTGATGGGTCTCAAACCCTCGGTGAGATAGGGAGCTGTCTATCCCAGCATGTGAAGACAGACTCCAGCGGATTGAGCGGACGAGACCAATGGAAGGTCCAACGGTCAAAAAGGCGGTCTCTGCAAGCGTTGTGGAACATGTAGAGCAGAACAAGACACAGAAGACGTCCTGGTCATCCACTGCGCCTAGTCCCATCTCCTGCCGTCTCGACTCTGTCTTGCCACTGGATCCAGATGGGAATTGGGAAGAGAGAATGAGGTTGACGCTGCGCAACTCTCCCTCACTTAAATCCAAATCACGCTGTAGTCTTAATACCATCTTAATGGTGTCGAGGTCTTCATCGATGTCAACGATGGACGAACACACTCCCAAAATATGTCAAGTTCATCAGGACTAAACTGCCATTTCTCAGCCCATTTCACCAACACATCAATGTCATCCTGTACCCTGACCGCTCTCCCTACCGTCAACAACTCCCCCAACCTTGATATCATCTGGGAACCTACAGATCTAGCCACCCACATCCACACCCAGATCTCTCATAGATATTGCAAACAGCAAGGATCCCAGCACCAGTCACTGAACACCACTAGTCACAGGCATCCAATCACAAAAGCAGCCCTCTGCCTTCATCCTCTGCCTCCAATTGTTACATTAGTTTTTGGATTCAATTTACCAGCCTGCCCTAGGTCCCATGTTGGGCCAGTCTCCCAGGTTGGACCTTGTCAAAGGCCTCACTGTTGCGTCCATATAAACCACATCTACTGCAGTGTCCTTATCCGTGTCAATGTACTTTGTTACCGACTCAAGAGTTTAATCAGACTGGCTGGACAAGCTGTGCCCTTGACAAAGCCAGGCTGTCTATCTCTGATTAATTCCTGCCATTCCCGGATCATCAGTAACCTCCCTACTCGTGATGTGGGGCTCACAGGTCTGTAATTACCAGGCTTTTCCCGGCTGCTCTGCTTGAAAGTGGGGGAGCATGCTTCTTGCCCTTCAGTTACCTGGTACCTCAGATGCTGCTGCTTCAGAGAATTCCAGTATATTGATCAAATATATTTTCCTTTCATGATTACTTTGAAATTTCCAAAAGTTTTGCTGTTAATGTTTTTAATAGTATCTGCTAGTGGGCACGTGGCCAAGTGGTTAAGGCATTCAACTAGCGATCTGAAGGTCATAAGTTCGAGC
This sequence comes from Mobula birostris, assembly GCF_030028105.1. NCBI lineage: Eukaryota > Metazoa > Chordata > Chondrichthyes > Myliobatiformes > Myliobatidae > Mobula > Mobula birostris. The sequence continues at coordinate 9,999,693 of NC_092387.1, read as the reverse complement.
CCCAGCCGAGGCAGCGTGTTGTGTCCTTGAGCAAGGCACTTAACCACACAGTGCTCTGTGATGACACCAGTGCCAAGCTGTACCGGCCCTTGCCCTTCCCTTGAACAACATCGGTGTCGTGGAGAGAGGAGACTTGCAGCATGGGCAACTGCTGGTCTTCCATACAACCTTGCCCAAGCCTGCGCCCTGGAGAGTGAAGACTTTCCGGGCGCAGATCCATGGTCTTGCAAGACTAATGGATGCCTATTTTAGTGTCTGCTGAGATTTTCCCTCTGGCAGACTTGACACAGGGCTGTTTGTCTCCATCCTTTGTTGAAAGGAGGTAGTGACTGTAAAGCTGCTTGAGTGCATTTAAATGATTGAAATGCCATTGAGTGTTGGGATCTGTGTCACACTCCAGTGCCTCTCAGTCTTCCGCCCAACGTGCAGTGGAGGAGTGCTCACCTTGTACCTGGGGATGCCCCCAATCCTCCTCGAGCTGAACTGAGCTTTGGTGCTTCCCCTGCGTCCCCTCCTCCCAGGGCGAGCTCAGAATGTACTGCAGTGATGTTGTATTACTAGAGGGAGATGGTTGGGCGTTGACGAGATTGGTGAAGGTTTTTCCGGGGCTAACTGAATGTATTGGTATTGGTTTATTATTGTTATATTAACCAAGATACAGGGGAAACGCCTGTCTTGCTCACTGTTTATACAGACCAAATCATTACACAATGCATTGAGATAGAATAGGGTAACACCATAACAATGCAGAATACAGTGTAAAAAGCTGCTGAAAAAGTACAGTGCAGGATACAGTACAAAATCATAATGGGGTAGATTTTTATCTGTCTCTCCCTCCCTCACCAGAAACCCCCCCATTTAGTCCTAACCTTATCATGGAACAATTTACAATGACTAGCTAGCCTACCCCGTAAGTATTTGGCTACATTACTGCGGTGCCTTAGTGTGAGGCCAAGAGTCCATCTTGTTTTTCATGGCGGTAGCAGGATCTGGTTGGTAATATCCACAGTGTGTAAGGAAAGCAGAGAGGGGAAATAGCTGACAATTAAGATTATTTTCATTCTCTTATTCAGGATGTTCTGGAGTACAAGAAAAAGCAAAGGCCTCAGAAAGTGAGGATGCTTGATGGAGCTGTGAAGACGGTGATGATTGATGACTCCAAAACTGTTGGTGAACTACTTGTACCCATCTGCAGTAGAATAGGTTTGTATTTCACCCATTCACTCTGAGCTAATCTTCAGCTCAGCTTGGAGTGCATTTGGGTTGCCATTTTGTCTGCTGGACAAGTGTTTATGAGCTGGGTGCTCAGGTACTGCTGATCCAGTGGTGCAGGTGATCTCTTTGGGTTTGGCATTCAAATGGCCAACAAGGCAGTAAACAAGGTTTAAAGCAGTCCAGATAAAAAGAGAAGCAGAACATCTGGAAATGCTGACTTGGTCAGGCAGCTGACAGGGACAGGAGGGTTACAACAGGTCAGGAAAATCTGACAGAATACCTCATGGTCTCCCTGCCCTAATACCGAGATTCTTTTTCTCTCTGGAGGTACTATCCTTCAGGTTGCTCTGTGTACTCGTGTCTGGATCTATTGTCTCCCCATCAATTTAGCAGAATATAGCCACTGGACAGTTTTCCTGATTCTCAAAGGTTCCTCAATTGGATTTGACATTCTTGCCTGGATCCAGCAGTGTAACGTGAGTGGGAATGAAAGGCTTGCATTTTCATAACATTGGTCGTGACCTCCACGCTCCCTACACTCCCAGAGAGTACAGTCATGGCTGCAAGGTAAGAAATGCCACAGCCATTCCCTGATAAACTCTAGTCTGATTAAGCCCAGCTTGGTTGATAATTCTGGGATAAATGTTAGCCAGGTCACCAGAAACAAAAGACTACTTTGTTGAAGGGAGATCCACCTAGTCCCCCAACCACCACCATACTCGTTCTGACACTGAACTGTCTCTCCTTCAACACCTGCTTTCTCCAGTCACAGTGGGAGCTCCATGGGCACGTGCTCTGCCCTCCTTCCTTGCAATAAATGTAATGGTCCTAGTTTTAATCTTATTCAGAGCCCCCTCATCAATTTTTATTTCCATTACATTGATGACTTGGTTGGGTGTGCTCGCTGAACTACAGAGAACCAGAAAGGATTATTGTTTTTGCCACCAATTTGCACTTGCAATCATTTTCACATATTCCATATTCAAATCTCTTTTTCAGGGGATGTTAGTGAATTGTATACTGTAGTTGATGAGGCTCCAAATGGCATCTCATCTATTTCCCATACACCTGCTCTTGCCCATTCTCTCCCTTCTCTCCAACCAGAACGGGGAACAGCAGTGGGAAGAGAACAACTAGCCCCTCAAACCTCATCTGTCATTCAATAAGGTCGTGGCTGATCTGTCAGTTACAGGTTGGAAGGACAATACTGCCTTGATGGTTTAAATCAGTGGTCCCCAACCTCCGGGCCGCGAAGCATGCAGGGGTGCAGCGGTAGCCAGGACGCACCCAGCACATCCTTAAGAAAAAAGCCAAAATAAACAAGCTAATTAATTAAGTACCGCCCGGCATGTAAATGTCGGCCCAGATCAGGGGCGATTGTGATTGCGTAGAACAAGTGAAATCAGCAATCGCCTCTGATCTGGGCCGACATTCACGTGCCGGGCGGCACCTAATTAATTAGCTTGTTTATTTTGGCTTTTTTCTTAAAGATGTGCTGGGTGTGTCCTGGCTACCGCTGCACCCCTGCATGCTTTGCGGCCCGGTATTGGTCCGTAGCCTGGTGGTTGTGGACAACTGGTTTAAATGCTCCAGATGCCGGCAAATGGGACTAGCTCAGGTAGATACTTCGATCACCCTGGATGAGATGGGCCAAAGGACCTGTTTCCATGCAGGATAATTCTGTGATTGCCCCACCACAGCTCTGTGGGGAAGTAGTCCCAAGGATTTACAATCCTCTGAAGTTTTTCCTCCTCATCTCTGTGTGAAGTGAGCAAAGCTTTATCCTGGGGTAATGATGCTGTGTTCCAGATTCCCCCACCTGAACAGACATTCTTTCAGCATTCACCTCATTCTGCTCAGCTCACTGGGTGGAGACCTGAGCTGCCCATCCTTTCTTCTTGCTTCACCTCCATCCCAGGAGCTAACGCCGGAAACACCCAGCTGCTTGGCCCACATCTGTGTAGAGAGAAACAGAGCTACTGTTTCAGTATGTCCAACGCTTTCTGTTTGCAATTGTCTGTGCTGCTTTAAGCACAAGTATATCCTTTATATGCAGACCACAGTAATCCGGGTGCAGCCCTACCAGAGTCCTGGAAAGTTGTTTATTTTACAGCTATTTATTTGTTTAGAAATACAGCATGGAACAGGCCCCTCCGAACTAATGAGCCGCCCTGTTTAACTCTAGCCTAAACATAGTACAATTTATAATGACCAGGTAGCCAACTAACCCTGTGTGCCTTTGGACTGTGGGAGCACCTGGAGGAAACCCACATGGTCACGGGTGGAACATACAAACTCCTTACAGAAGGTGCTGGAATTGAACTCTGAACTCCGATGTCCCAAGCTGTAATACCGTGACGCCTCCGTTGTGTTAAAACGTCTCCTGTTGCTCCCTATGCGACTTCCTTGTCCATTCATATCCCCCCATCCCTTGCAACCGATCTCCCTCCCGGCACTTAGCCTTGTATACATGCCCTTACACTTCCTCCCTCACCACCATTCAGGGCCCCAGACAGTCCTTCCAGGTGAGGCGACACTTCACCTGTGAGTCGACTGGGGTGATATACTACGTCCGGTGTTCCCGGAGCAGCCTTCTATATATTGGCGAGACCCGACGCAGGCTGGGAGACCATTTCGCTGAACACCTACGCTCTGTCCACCAGAGAAAGCAGGATTTCCCATGTCACACTCAGGTTGGAGGAACAACACATATTCTATCTGGGTAGCCTCCAACCTGATGGCATGAACGTTGACTTCTCTAACTTCCGTTAATGCCCCTCCTCCCCTTCTTACCCCATCCCTTAATTATTTATGTATTTATTATTTTTTTCCTTTTTTTCCCCTCTCTCTTTTTTCTCTCCCTGTCCCTCCCACAGTAACTCCTTGCCTGCTCTTCATCTTCCTCTGGTGCTCCCCTCCCCCTTTCTTTCTCCTTAGGCCTCCCATCCCATGATCCTCTCCCTTCTCCAGCCTTGTATCCCTTTTGCCAATCACCTGTCCAGCTCTTGGCTCCATCCCTCCCCCTCCTGTTTCCTCCTATCAGTTCGGATCTCCCCCTCCCCCTCTCACTTTCAAATCTCTTACTATCTCTTCTTTCAGTTAGTCCTGACGAAGGGTCTCGGCCCGAAACGTCGACTGTACTTCTTCCTAAAGATGCTGCCTGACCTGCTGCATTCACCAGTATTTTGTGTGTGTTGCTTGCATTTCCAGCATCTGCAGATTTCCTCGTGTTCCTGTTCTGTGTGCCGTACTCCCTGCAATAATTGTCAGGATTCCTGAGTCTTCCTAATTCCCAACTAAATGGCTCCCAAGGCAATTATTGGACAACTGCCCCTCCCTGCAGCTATTCCCTTTTTTTCTCTGCACCCTTGGCCCGCCCTACAAAGTAAAGCTGACTTGCCAACTTTCTAATTCTGACAAAGACTCTTAGTTTGAAATGTTGACTCTCTTTGTCTCAATGCAAGTGCTGTCTGACCTGATTGGTTCTGGCGTTGTCTGTTTGAGCACTGTATGATCTCCCTAGCTCTTCCTCAAATTAGTTCCTTTACATCTGAGAGCCCTTTGACAGTGCAGTGCTCTCCCTCCTCCTGCAGGTCTGGAGTGGAGACTTCTGACATGTGTGGTCTCGCTGTAAAACTGCCACCATGTCACTCTTATGGTCTCTCTGCTCTCTGCCTTTTACCTTGTACCTGACTGATGGTATTGCTTTAATTTCAGGCATCACCAACTATGAAGAATATTCATTGATCCAAGACATTATTGAAGAGAAAAAAGACGAAGGGACTGGCACGCTGAAGAAAGACCGAACCTTGTTACGGGATGAAAAGAAGATGGAGAAGTTGAAAGCCAAGCTACACACGGATGATGACTGTAGGTTCATGGGGGCAGTCAGTGCATTTCTTGTCATCGGAGTTATTGGGGCTTAGGAAGTAAGCAACAATGATAAGCTGATATATTTACTCAGAAGAAAGAGTACTCCAACCCAGATGTCCTTGTCAAAGGCTGAGGTTCACAGACTGGGTTCCACGTACCCCTTGCTTAATGGAATTGGTCATAAAAAAACATTGGAAGCTCTGGTTTAAAGCTATGTTGTTTCAAACAATATGTGCTTTCAGGATTTTGTGTCTTCTGTCCGATGGAGAGGGCAGAAGAGAGAATGTTGTTAGCCCTTCCTTCCAATCTGTAAATCCCAAGTTAGGGACACTGTGGAAGAGTGGCGATGGAGACTCTGAGGGTCCTCCTTGGAGCAGAGGAGGTCTGGTGAAGGATGGAGAAGTAGGGCAGGCTCTACCACACAGGAAGGATCGTGGCCAGAGGTCTTTGGTCAAGGAGCCTGAAACAGTGAGAATGCTACGATGTGTGCAGGTGTTGATAGGCTCGATTCGCAGAGGCTGCTTTCTTTTTGGAGGTTCTAGAATCAGGTTTGTTCTCTGAGGATAAATGGTCAGCCATTCAGAGCTGAAATTAAAACAAATTTCTTCACGAAGGTTGTGAGTCTTCAGAACCATTTCACCCCAGGACTGATGGAATCCTAAATTCTTTCAGAATCAAGGGCTGTAGGCACAGAGCAGAAACAACAAGCTTAGCAATGATACAGAATGGCAGAGAAACTTCTGATTTATCTTTTAAGAGACTTTTGGATAGGTACATGGAGCTTAGAAAAATAGAGGGCTATGGGTAAGCCTAGTAATTTCTAAGGTAGGGTCATGTTCGGCCAAGCTTTGAGGGCCAAGGGGCCTATATTGTGCTGTAAGTTTTCTATGTTTCTTCGTTTCTATGTTTCTATCTTCTGATCTTAAAGGAGGGTGGGGGTGTAAGATAGGAGACTAATTGGAACTCATTCAAAGGGTCGTACAATGTAACGGGTTGGCAGTGTGATTTTTGGGCGTCAGTGCAGAGTTAATTGTGAAGGTGCTGCTGTGGTGAGTGGTGTCAGTATTGTGGCTGGGATGAGGTATGTGGGTGGCTCATGATATTTCTGTCTCCGGCAGTGAACTGGTTGGACCACAGTCGGACGTTCCGGGAACAAGGTGTCGATGAAAATGAAACCCTGCTGCTGAGGCGCAAGTTCTTCTATTCCGATCAGAATGTGGACTCCCGAGACCCGGTGCAGCTTAACCTGCTTTACGTACAGGTAAAGGACACCAGGCCAGAGCAAGTTGGTGGAAAGCCCGTTGAGGACGGTGTCTGAAGCTATCTGTGTTCACATGTTTACAGTTCCAGTGCAGCCTCTGCCACACAGATGTGAACTGGTTTTCGAGCTTGTCATGCCACAGTCAGATTGCATTTTGAGCTGGATGCAGTTTCTAGCCCCAGGGCCTCAGTGAAGACCACAAATATCAAGGTTGTGGAAATGATCAACTGGATTTTCTCTCATTCCTCCAGGAGGGGTGGAATGAGAGCTGGGGCTCTGCCCAGGCTGAGCTCAAAGCTCAAGCCAGAGAGAACTGGACCTGGTCCACAGTCTGAATGCTGGTACCCCGAAGGGGAAGTGTGGGCAGCGATGGGTGCTGCTGATGCTGGAGGGTGACAGGAGCTCCGACGTTCCACATCAATAGCTGAAGGACTTTAGAGCGGGCTGCTTGACAGCCATTGGCTGCAGCAGTTGGAGACTCTTCACTGCCCACCCACGTTGTGAGGCAGCTGCCAAAGATAATGAACTCACCACGGTGGTCCCCGTGAAAAGGAGATGGAATCGGTTGGTAATCTCTGACCTGTGGTGTGTTTCAGTGTCACCGTCGCTGTCCCCTCTCCCTGTCCCTCTGGAGCCCAGTTTCCCTTACCATGAAGTGAACTGGGGTGAGTTTATACCCGTGGCTAACTGGACATGCATTTTTCTTTTTAACAGGCACGGGATGATATTCTGAATGGCTCACACCCAGTTTCCTTTGAGAAAGCCTGTGAGTTTGGTGGCATTCAGGCTCACATCCAGTTTGGGGCCCACGTTGAGCACAAGCACAAGGCTGGATTTCTGGAGTACGTCTGCTGCAGTAATGATGTGTCTGGGGTGGGGACTGAGGGCAAGTCTATGATCGGCGATGGTTCTGTGTTGTCATTTAGGCCCATGCTGATGAGCAGCCATCAGGGAGGCAGGGAGCGGCTGGTTAGTCGTAGGATGGAGAGTCGGATCATGTGCGACGGGGTGGGGGGTGTGGTGGGGGTCTTTAAGTATGGGGCTTGGTTGTGGAGGGTGAAAACTTGGTATGTGACAGGAAGATAATAGAACACAGAGCAGCACAGGCGCCATGGTAGTGTAGCAGTTTGCTGTTACAACTTGGGGCATTCCGGAGTTTGGGGTTCAGTTGCTCTGTAAGGAGTGTCTGTGTGTCCTCCCCATGAAATGTCTGGGTTTGCCCCAGGTCCTCTGGTTACTCCCACAATCCAAAGGCGTACCAGGTAGGCTTGGTCACTTTAACTTGTCCCGTGATTAGGTTCGGGTTCATCAGGGTTGTGGGGTTGCTGGGGCAACGTGGCTGGGAAGGCTGAAAGGGCCCACTCCGCACTGTAGCGCTAAATAAAATAAATAAGCACTGGCGGGCCATTCAGCCCACAATGCTGTGCCAACCTTGATGCCAGTTTATACAAAATGCCCTCCTGTGTGTCATCAATATCCCTCCATTCCCTTCGTATTCATGCGTCTACCTTAAACTCCACCAAACTGCCTGCTTTCCACTACTACACCCATTACAGGCACCTCAAAAAACATGCACGTCTCTTTGTCTTGAAACTTCTCTCTAACCTTTAAAGCATATTCTCTGGTGTTTGACAGTTCTACACTGGGGAACAGATTCTGACTGTCTGTCCCAGTGGGCTCCAAAACTTTCTGGGTTACTACCCCCTTGGCTTCCAGACCACAGCACCTTTTCCTTTCCAGCCAGAAGATAAAAACTATAGGGAATTTTGATTTACAGTGCACAGTGAAAGAAAATGGGAACTGCAAATTCAAAGTAGTGACAAATAATTGCAAAAATTATTCAAATCTATTTTAAGCTACAAATATTATTATTTCTTGATTTAAATACATTAAAATCAATTTTCATTGACAATTTTGGAGCGTACCTTGGTAGTCCAACTATTCACTACTTCGTTGCTCTTTCACCGTTCGGTGAGATAGATGAGTTTGATGCAGTGTTTGCAGCTTCCCAGCATCAGGCTGAACGTCACTCAGAAAGGGTCTCAGAACCCCACGTTCTGTAATTTGCAGTTTGTTTTGTTGTTTTAAAAAAAGGTTGGGCAACTGTTCTGAAACTGCATTCCACTGAATATGATGTTGCAAAGGCAATAACGAACATCTTGACCTTTTTCCATAGTGCAAGATAGCATTCAGAGAGTTCATTCTGCAACCAAGCTCTTCATGTGCTTTTTTGAAACTTGGCTTTAGCTCAAAGTCATTTTGTAGTGAGATCAGTTCTTCCTGCATGCTTCTTGTTAATTCCTCCTTACAAGTGTTCGGGAATGGATTTATTACCCAATCTGGAATTTGGATTGAGAGAAGATCTGACCATTTCATTTCTTAATTTCTTAAGTAATTAATTACTTTAATTCAGCCTGTAATCCGTCAGCTGCCCCCTTGCTACCAACAGCCCCCCTCCACCACTCCTTTTATCTTTATCAACCCCTTAGAATCTCCCACCAGCCCTGGGGGTGCGAGGATTTCCCCTACTTTGGGGAAAAAAAGACTCTATCCTATCCGTGCCTCTCATAATTTTAAAATGCTCTCTCCTCGCTGGGGAGAAGGCCTCAGGTTTGCCCAACCTTTCCTTATGGCTCATGCCCTCCAATCCATGTAGCATCCTGTATATCTCTTCTGCCCCCTTTCCACAGTCCTTCCTACATTGGGGTGACCTGACAGGCACATAATGCTCTCAGTACTGCCTGTCTAATGTTTCGTATAGCTGCAGCATGACATCCTTACTGTTGTATTCAACAGCTCTACCAATAAGATATTGACCTGGACTCCAAGTTCCTTCTGCACCTCAATGATTTAAGTGATCCATCATTAATTAATACTTTCTTCTTTCATTTGATATCCTGAAGTGCAGCACCCTCACTTGACTGGAAGAAAACTCCATCTGCCCTTATCTGTAACTGAGCCATGTCCTGCTGTATTCTCTGCTACTTCTTTACACGGCTCATAAACCTGCCAATCTTAGTGTTATCTGCAGACTTGCTGATTCACTTATCTACATTTTCATCCAAATCTTTGCTATGTATCACAAACAACAGAGGTCCCTGTACGGATGTTTGCAGAACACCACCATCCAGGCGGAATGACAGCCTTCCATCAATATTCTCTGTCTTCTCTGGGCAAGTCAGTTCTGAATCCAGATTTGTAATTCAGCCTAGATCTCTTGCATACATGAGGGACCTTATCAAATGCCTTACTGAACTGCTTTGCCCTCAATAAGCTCCCTTCTCACCACCTCAAAGACCGAATCAAGTTTATAAGGCATGACCTGCCCTGCATAAAGTCACGCTGACTGTCCCTAAGCAGACACACCCAACCAAATGTGGATAAGTCTGCTCCGGTAGCTTCCCTACCACTGATACGAGGCTCACTGGCAAATAATTACCTGGATTATTCTCGAAGAAAGGCACAACATTTGCCACTCTCCAGTCCCCTGGGATCTAATCCGCTGCTAGTGAGGAAAGAAAGTTCCTTGTCAAAGCTCCAACAATATCCTGGCATTTAAACTACCTTAATCCCAAAATCCACCCCACCCCCCCCAATCACAAAATGTCCTGGCACAGTAGCATGTCCCACTTTGTTCTCAGTATCCTCAAAATCCTCTTTCATGGTAAATATCGACACAAAGTGCTCCCATAGTATCTCAGCTGCTTGCTCTGATGTCAAGCACAGACTGCACAGAAGGATTCTCATCCCATCTGAGCCTTTTGTATTGAGGATGTTCCAACAAATACTGGGAAACGGAAGTCCCCTCAGTATGCCAATTCTTTAGTTTCTGCATCCTTCTATAATCTGTCTCCTATATTTGCTACTGCACCTCTCTGTGGGGGCCTGCTGTATAATCCCAATAAGTTTCTTATTTCGGAGCTCTACCCGAATTGCCTCAGTGAATGGGCCCTCCAGTGTGTACTCTTTCAGTCTCCCCTCTACCACTTTAAACCATTACATCGAAAGCAACAAAACTTAGGAACATTGATATGCCAGACCTGGCCGTCATGCAGCCAGGTCTCTGCAAGTTTAGAAACATAGAAAACCTACAGCACAATACAGGCCCTTCGGCCCACAATGCCGTGCCGAACATGTCCTTATTTTAGAAATTACCTAGGGTTACCCATAGCCCTCTATTTTTCTAAGCTCCATGTACCTATCCAGGAGTCTCTTAAAACACCCTATCGTATCTACCTCCACCACCATCGCCGGCAGCCCATTCCATGCACTCACCACTCTCTGTAAAAACAAAAACTTGCCCCTCTCCTTTGTACCTACTTCCAAGTACCTTAAAACTGTGCCCTCTCATGCTAGCCATTTCAGACCTGTGAAAAAGTCTCTGACTATCTGCATGATCAATGCCTCTCATCATCTTATACACTTCTCATCCTCCGCCACTCCAAGGAGAAAAGGCCGAGTTCACTCAACTATTCTGATAGGGTATTCTCCCCAATCCAGGCAACATCCTGATAAATCTCCTCTGCACCCTCTCCATGGCTTCCACAACCTTCCTATAGTGAGGGGACCAGAACTGAGCACAGTACTCTAAGTGGGGTCTGACCAGGGTCCTATATAGCTGTAACATTACCTCTCTGCTCTTAAACTCAATCCCACGGCTGATGAAGGCCAATGCACTGTATGCCTTCTGAACCACACAGTCAACCTGCGTAGCAGCTCTGAGTGTCCTATGGACTTGGACCCCAAGATCCCTCCGATCCTCTACACTGCCAAGAGTCTTACCATTAATACTATATTCTGGCATCATATTTAACCTACTAAAATGAACCACCTCACACTTATCTGGGTTGAACTCCATCTGCCACTTCTCAGCCCAGTTTTGCATCCTATCAATGTCCCACTGTAACCTCTGACAGCCCTTCACACTATCCACAACACCCCCAACTTTTGTGTCATCAGCAAATTTACTAACCCATCCCTCCACTTCCTCATCCAGGTCATTTATAAAAATCACAAAGAGTAAGAGGTCCCAGAACAGATCCCTGAGGCACACCACTGGTCACCGGCCTCCATGCAGAATACAAGTTGGAAGGTGCTGGTTCGGGCTGCAGAATGGGCTGATCTGGTGAAGTGGGTTTCAGGATCAGAGGCAAAGTACATGTGTGCACATAAGCAGCATCCATCCAAAAAAAACTAAATATAAAATGTACATGACTTTATAACAAAATAACACAATTTGAATAAAATATGTACGCGTGATCAAAGTGGCCATAGTGTTGCTATACTGAAGTAGTGATTGGAGTTGTGCAGGTCGGCTCACGAACCGAATGGTTGAAGGGATAATAGCTGTTCTTGAACCTGGTGATGGACATTGGCTTTTTGAGGCACTGCTTCCTGTAGGTGTTGCCAATGTGCCCATGATGTATTGGGCAAAATTCACTACACTCAGCAGCTTCTTATGTGCTTGTTCATTTGAATTGCTGTACCAGACCATGATGGGGGCTTGGGTTTGGTTACTGGGCTGGAAATGGGTGGGAGGGCTGTGGGGGTGAGTGTGGATTCAGGAGTATCATAGTTGTGAGCTTGGCAGGAGAAGGGCTTTGTGGGTGTGATGGGAACTGCTGAAATGGACTGGTACTGGCTGCTGACTCTAACACATCCACTCACTGTCTTCCAGTCTGAAGGAGTTTCTGCCCAAGGAGTACATCAAGCAGAGAAATGCAGAGAAAAAGATATTTCAGGTATAGAAGCTGCTTCATATTCACTGAAAATAAGTTTTCAGGAAGTATTTGGTCTGATCTGTTCCAGCCTGCTGGTCACAAAGTGGAACTGAGTATTGGACAGCAGTCACCTCCCCGGCCACTGTGTCTGTCCCGTACCCGCCGGCATGCCCTGCTGCCTGTTCTCCACCTTCCAGCATCTACGGCTGTGGGCTGATTGGAATATCTGCAGTCACACAGAGTCCTGATAGTCTTTCCTTGTGCTGCTTGCTGATCGTATTAGCTGCCAGTCCACCACGGCCTAGAGACGTGGTTCCTTTATTCAGTCCAAGACCACTTCTGGCTGCGATCTCCCCACTGAGGCCTGATACTACCTTTTTTTTTTTGCTCAGTTCTTCTGTCTTGGATGCGTTGGTTCCACTCCCAAGGATTTGTAGTGTCCTTCCTTTTTCAGAAAAGGGGATATTCCCCCCGCCCCCACTGTTTATGATGGAACCAACTGCATCTCCTCTATTTCCCACACTTCTTCCCTTACCAACCCCCCCACCCAACCATTTCCCCAGAGAGAACGGAGATAGGGTTCCCTCGGTCCTCATCTTTCACCTATTCAGTCAAGTGATTCCACTGGAAGCCCCACCTTCCCTTCTCACTACTTTCTGAGGGAATCATTCTCTGTGACTGCCTGCTCCACTCCTCCCTCCTCTATTGATCTCCCTCCATCGCCAGACTCTTACCCGTGTAACCATATGAGATACAACACCTGGCTCTCCACCTCCTTCCCCACCACCATCCAGAGCTCTAAATGGCCCTTCACATGCCAACCTCCTGGTGTAAACTATTGCTTTTACTGCTGCCGATGTGGTCTCCTCTACATCGGTGAGACTGGATGCAGACTGGGTATCTGGGTATAGAGCACCTTTGCTGTGTCTGCTGTGGCCGTCTGGAGCTCCCAGTTGCCAGACGTTTCAATTCCCCTCCCCATCCCCACAATGGATTTTGCTTTATGAATTGAACGGATTGCCATCAGTGCTCGGGCATTCAGCTTCAAGAGTTGTAAGGCTGAGAAGTGGAGCACCCCACTGTGGAATACGTGAGACGGGTGGGCCATGCGTCAGAAAGGTGAGAGAACCTGAAAAGAGAATGCTGACCTTATTGTTGTGTGACGTGATCAAAAGAGAATGGCCTCTCAGCTCCTGTTTCTATTCCACACAGTTCTCTGCCACTCCTTATTCTACATTTTCTGTGTTGTGCTTCTCCACTTTGCCTGAGGGTTTGGAGCCCCCTCTATGTGGTTTAGAGTTCCACAGCTTCACTACTTTAGGTAGAGGTGTTTCTTCCAAGATCCCTACCTGGTGTCTGTTGTACGTTGAGGGCCCCCATTTCTGTTCTTCTGAGCACTCTGATCCCATTCCCCATATTTCCCGCAGCCGTTCGGATCTCTGCAACCCCCTGGGCTATGCCATTCCCGGGCACAGTGGCATATGTTGTGAAGTTTATTGCTTTGTGCCAGCAGGACATTGCAAAACATAAAAACAATTACAATAAAGATCAAAGTAAATTTATTATCAAAGTACATTGATGTCATTATATAGAAGCCTGAGATTCATTTTCTTGTGGGCATACTCAATAAATCTAATAACCATAATAGAATCAATGAAAGTCTGCACCCAACGGGGCGGAGACAGCCAGAGTGCCAAAGACAAAAAACTGCAAATACAAAAGAAAGAAAAAAGAATAAGCAAGCAAGCAATAAATATCACAAACATGAGATGAAGGGTCCTTGAAAGCGAGTCCGCAGGTTGTGGGAACAGTTCAGTGATGGGGCAAGTGAAGTTCTCCCCTCTGATTTAAAAGCCTGATGGTTGAGGGGCAGTAATTGTTACTGAACCTGGTGGTGTGATCCCTGAGGCCCCTCTACCTTCTTCCTGATAGCAGCAGTCAGTAGAGAGCATATCCTGAGTGGCGAGGGTCCCAGACGATGGATACTGCTTTCCTGTGACAGCGCTCCATGTAGATGGAGCACTCAAGGCTGCTCTGTCCGCCAGAGAAAGCAGGATCTCCCAGTGGCCACACATTTTAATTCCACATTCCATTCCCATTCTGACATGTCTATCCACGGCCTCCTCTACTGTCAAGATGAAGCCACACTCAGGTTGGAGGAACAACACCTTATATTCCGTCTGGGTAGCCTCCAACCTGATGGCATGAACATTGACTTCTCTAACTTCCGCTAATGCCCCACCTCCCCCTCATACCCCATCCGTTATTTATTTATATACACACATTCTTTCTCTCTCTCTCCTTTTTCTCCCTCTGTCCCTCTGACTATACCCCTTGCCCATCCTCTGGGTTCCCCCCCCTTCTTTCTCCCCGGACGTCCTGTCCCATGATCCTCTCATATCCCTTTTGCCAATCACCTGTCCAGCTCTTGGCTCCATCCCTCCCCCTCCTGTCTTCTCCTATCATTTTGGATCTCCCCCTCCCCCTCCCACTTTCAAATCCCTTACTCACTCTTCCTTCAGTTAGTCCTGACGAAGGGTCTCGGCCTGAAACGTCGACTGTACCTCTTCCTAGAGATGCTACTTGGCCTGCTGCGTTCACCAGCAACTTTGATGCGTGTTACTCAAGGTGGAGTTGGCTTTACCCATGAGGTACAATAAGAAATAAATAGATAGTGAAAAAGAGGAATAGTGAGGTGGTGTTCCAGGGTTCATGGACTGAGTAGAAATCTGACAGCAGAGGAGAAGAATTGGGGAGAACACGAACTCTACTGAAGCAGTGCAGGAGATGAGGATTGGACTCACGCCACTGGAGTTGTGAAACAAGTACACTTGCTGGAGCACCACTGTTCCAGCCTCTCTCCCATCATGTTCTGCCTTTCTACGTGTTGTCTTAGATGAGTTGAAGAGAGACATGAGTGGAAAGCAATGTGCAGCAGACTGCTGAAGAGGGGCCACGGATTTACATCTGTTCATAAACAGCTGGTCTTTGTTGGTTCGTTCAGTGAACAAGGAGATTAAATTTTATAATTTTGCTTCTCAGGAACACAAAAACTGCGGGGAAATGACTGAAATTGAAGCGAAAGTGAAATACGTTAAGCTGGCCCGCTCACTACGAACCTACGGGGTGTCGTTCTTTCTGGTGAAGGTAGGAATTTCTCCTGTTTACATGTATTTACATGGCTTTCAGTCACTCCAGGTTGGAAACATGGCTGCAGATAGCCTCCCCTCCTCCTTCTACATCAACCGTCCAGAGGAGAGGCTTCTCATAGTGCCAGAGGATCTGTCCTGATCTGGAACCCACAACATCTGGACGTGCAGGCTTTGCACCTCTCGCTGGTTCATCCTCAGTCGCCAAGCTCCTTCCACACATTGCAATGGGATTGGTTTGAAAACACTGGGACCTTTCACAGAGCTGAGAGACTCGGGATCATCTTGGCTTCCTGAAATTCAATCTAGCTTTGTTGCTGGCCCTTAGGGTTCTCTTCCATATGAACTCCAGGAGTACGTGGCATCCTCGCAGTAGCTAAATGAATATAGTACATAGATTAAGGAGGAAAATATTATGGCAGTTGATCAGTTCCAAACACTGAAAATGTAGAGCAACACACAAAATGCTGGAGGAACTCAACGTGCATGTTCAATGTATGGATGGTATTGTGTATTTAATATTTCATTAATATTTGTGTAATCTTGTGAAAATATTGTTTGACTAAGCATTCTTTGCTTGTTTACACAATTCATTGTAGGTTATATGTAAAAGTATGTGAATGGTATACGATATTATGTCACCTTGTCATATGTATGCACTTCACTTAAGAGATGTGTATACACACATCTCCCGGCTCCCATAGCTTTCTTCTGATTTGTTTCTGGAGTTTCAAAACATAACAAATGCTTGTCAAGAACTTGATAAGAAGCTCAGAGACCTCAACCTTCACCATGCCTTGTGCAGCTAGATCCGGGTCTTCCTGTCAGATCACCGGCAGGTGGTAAGAGTGGGCTCCCTCAACTCTGCCCCTCTGACTGTCATCACAGGAGCACCACAGGGCTGTGTTCTAAGGTCCCTCCTTTACTCTCTGTACACCGAAGACTGTGTCATCACCCACAGCTCCAATCTGTTAATTAAATTTGCTGACGATAATACATTGATTGGCCTTATCTCAAACAATGAGGCAGCCTACAGAGAGGAAGTCATCACCCTGACACAGTGGTGTCAAGAAAACAACCTCTCCCTCAACGTCGCAAAAACAAAGGAGCTGATTGTGGACTACAAGAGGAATGGAGACAGGCTCGCCCCTATTGACATCGGTGGATCTGGGGTTAAGAGGGTGAACAGCTTTAAGTTCCTCAGCATACACATCACTGAGGATCTCACATGGTCTGTACATACTGGCTGTGTGGTGTAAAAAAGCACAACAGCACTTCTTTCACCTCAGACGGTTGAAGAGTTTGGCATGAATCCCCAAATCCCAAGGACTTTCTACAGGGCACAACTGAGAGCATCCTGACTGGCTGCATCACTGCCTGGTATGAGAACTGTAATTCCCTCAATTGCAGGACTCTGCAGAGCGTGGTGCAGACAGCCCAGCGCATCTGTAGATGTGAACGTCCCACTAATCGGGACATTTACAGAGACGGATGCGTAAAAAGGGCCCGAAGGATTATTGGGGACCCGAGGCACCCCAACCACAAACTGTTCCAGCTTCTTCCACCAGGCCATCAGACACCATTAATGCTGATATATGTAATTGTATCAATTTCTATGCTATATTGACTGTCCTGTTGTACATACTATTTATGACAAATTACTATGTTAAGATTTTTACTCCTCACGTATGTGAAGGATGTAAGAAATAAAGTCAATTCAATTCAAATTTGCAGTGTGCTTAATTGACCAGTTTTCACAAGTACCCATGTTTTGTTCTTCAGGAGAAGATGAAGGGGAAAAACAAATTGGTGCCTCGACTACTGGGTGTCACCAAAGATTCAGTGATGCGAGTGGATGAAAAGACCAAGGAAGTGATGCAGGAGTGGCCTCTGACTACTGTCAAGCGTTGGGCTGCTTCTCCAAAGAGCTTTACTCTGGTAGGGCATTGCCTGTTAACAGGTAGTCGCTCTGGTTTTGAGAGTCAAGTTTTAAGGTGTCATTTCTAGTACACAACTGTTAAGGTGGAGGAAATTATTGTTACTCCTGAATCTACTGCAGCATATAAAAACAGACTAAGATAAAGAACATAATAATTAGAAAAACATAGTAAATGTAATACATAAGATAGCTTGTATACATGAATTGATTGTATGTACATAAGGTGATACTAGGTACAGGAATGTCTATACGTAAGGTGACTAAAAGACAATAAAGTAATGGTGGTGGGGTGGGTTGGTAGGGTGTGTTAGAGGGCTGGAGGTGTTGATCAGCCTTGCTGTTTGGGGAAGGTAACTTTTTTGAGTCTGGTGGTCCTAGTGTGTATCCGACGTAACCTCCTCCCTGATGGGGGTGGGACAAACAGTCCATGAGCAGGGTGGATGGGATCCTTCAAGATTTTGCTGGCCTTTTCCTGGCACCTTTCTGTATATACTCTATGTCCTTGATGGCAGGTAGACTGGTGCCGGTGATGCGTAGGGCAGCTCTGACTACCCGTTGTAAGGTCTTCCTGTCTGCTGTAGTGCAGCGATGCAGCCGTCTTTGACTTGTTCAGACGTTGCTGAGGACCCAGCACAGTGTGAGGGGCACTGGCCAGTTGCAGTGGTTTGGAGTGTGGCCAGCGTTTGGTGCCTTCCCTTTCCTCTGAGCTGCCTTTGCTGCTGTTGGGGTTTTACTGTCGTACCTGTGTCCCCTGGGGTTCTCCAAAAGACGCTTTATCCTGTTAAAAGTCCGTAGTCTGCCCGTCCATATTAGTGATGCGCTGCTCCCATTCCTCCAATGTCTGAGCCTCCCATTGAGCTGAGGCTGGTGCACAGCTGAACATCAGCAAAACAGCTCAGCCAAGGTGGCAAATAAGACTGCTGATGCAGGAATCTGGAGCAATAAAAAATAACAACAACAAACTGCAAGAGGAACCAGTGGAACACTCACAACACGCTGGAGGAACTCAGCAGGTCGGGCAGCATCCATGGAAACGATCAGTCAACGTTTCGGGCCGGAACCCTTCGTCAGGACCGATCTTTTCCACGGATGCTGCCCGACCTGCTGAGTTCCTCCAGCATGTTGTGAGTGTTGCTTTGACCTCAGCATCTGCAGAGTATTTTGTGTAGAGGAACCACCGGATCAGGCAGCATCTGTGGAGGGAAAAAATGGCCAACATTTCAGGTCTGGACCCTACTTTGTTACTGAAAGTGAAAAAGGGAGATGGCCAGAATAAAAAAGTGAGAGAGAGGGGTGAGACAGGGCTGGTAGGTAATAGTTCACCTACAGCATCGCTCCACCTGCATTTCTTTGCCCTTCCTATCCTCCTTCCTCTGTGGTTCCATCTCTCACCTCTGGCACCTAACTCATCCCTCTCTCACCCTCATATGTACTGGCGATCATTCCTCAACACTCTCAGTCCTGGTACGGGTCTCAAACCCAAGTGTCTCTCTCTCCAGTTGCTGCCCAATCCACTCAGTTCCTTCAACAGTTTGTTTTTCCAGCTGCCACTGTACTATGGGTTGGGCACCAAGTGAGCACATGATCTACACGGTTCAGCACACCTGCCTTTTGAAGAAAGGCGACGGATTTTGGTCAAGTTTTCCTGATGCGTTTGGTCTCAGAGGTAGTGTGAGATGGTGGGGGTAGAGAGAAGTTTAATCATGACTTCGCACTCTTGGGGGTTTACTGCTCACACCCAGACTGAACGCCCGGAGAGCAGAAGGCTGATGTGGTCTCCACCATTTAACATTGGTGAGGCCCTCACCAGCCCCAACCTACGTAGTTGTGGGAAGATTAAAGAGGTAGTGTCACACTCTCCAGATGCTGATGTACGTGACACTGGATGTTAAGAGTTCACTCTGCTCTCTGTTCAACTGTAGGATTTTGGAGAGTACCAGGAAAGTTACTACTCTGTTCAGACAACTGAGGGAGAGCAAATCTCACAGCTGATTGCTGGATATATCGACATCATCCTGAAGAAGGTGAGTGAACTCAACCACGAAAAAGCCAGACCTATGGAAACTATAGCTCTGAGAAATTTAAGCCTGATCCTTAAGCCCTCTCCTCGAGTGCTCCCTTATCCGAGCCAAACCGTCGACCACCATAGCCTGGAGATCACCGTAAATCCCATCCCTCTGTCCTGGGAGCTCCTCACTCACAGCCCACCTCCCCCATTCCACCGGGGTCCATTTCTTCATGCAGACAGAGTTAGAAATCATAGCCTTGCTTTCCAACCCTTTCTGTATGGGGAGATGTTAGTAAGTTAATCAAGTGGACAGTGAATTAAACTAATTGGTCGTCAGTAATGAGGCTGATGTTGTCGAAACCCTCCTTCCTTTTTAAAATGTCAGTACAACATTAGCAACCCTGGAATCCTCCAATAAGATAGGTAGAAAAGATTGAGATTTTGATGTTAGAGTTTCTGCAGTTTTGTCAGTTACTTAGTTTAACAGCCTGAGATGCATTTCTCCTATTAATTTATGTGCTGTCAGTGATGATAAACCCCTGATTATAATTTATACTTTATTGTCGCCAAACAATTGATACTAGAACGTACAATCATCACAGCGATATTTGATTCTGCGCTTCACACTCCCTGGATTACAAATCGATAATAAATATTAAAAATTTAAATTATAAATCATAAATAGAAAATAGAAAAAATGGAAAGTAAGATAGTGCAAAAAACCAAGAGGCAGGTCCGGATATTTGGAGGGTACGGCCCAGATCCAGATCAGGATCCGTTCAGCAGTCTTTATCACAGATGGAAAGAAGCTGTTCCCAAATCTGACCGTACGAGTCTTCAAGCTCCTGAGCCTTCTCCCAGAGGGAAGAGGGACGAAAAGTGTGTTGGCTGGGTGGGTCGTGTCCTTGATTATTCTGGCACCACTGCTCCGACAGCATGCAGTGTAAAGTGAGTCCAAGGACGGAAGATTGGTTTGTGTGATGTGCTGCACCGTGTTCACGATCTTCTGCAGCTGCTTTCGGTCTTGGACAGGAAAACTAATAATACCAGGTTGTGATGCACCCTAGAAGAATGCTTTCTACGGTGCATCTATAAAAATTAGTGAGGGTTTTAGGGGACAGGCCAAATTTCTTTAGTTTTCTCAGGAAGTAAAGGCACTGGTGGGCCTTTTTGGCAGTGAACTCTGCTTGGTCGGACCAAGTCAGGTCATTTGTGATATTGCCCCCAAGGAACTTAAAGCTTTTGACCTGTTCCACTTGCGCACTACCGATGTGAATTGGGTCGTGCGGTCCGCTACTCCTTCTGAAATCAACAACCAATTCCTTCGTCTTGCTGACGTTGAGGGATAGGTTATTGTCTTTGCACCATGCCACCAGGTTCTTAATTTCCTCTCTGTACTCAAACTCATCATTACCCAAGATACGGCCTACAATTGTGTCATCAGCAAACTTCTGGTATTTCTCAGTTACCAGATTATTCCCACCAAAGTTTCACACTCATGTCCCTTCATCACAAAGTTTACTTTATTTTCCTCTTCAGGGATGACAATCACAAACTGTTCACCAATCTTTTCCCATGTCCTTTGCTTCCACAAGGTTTATCTTTCTGGTTCCCAATGGGTTCTTGTCCTTATTCCTTATGTACATTGTGTTTTTTGTGTTTTACTGGCAAGAATTTTTCTTACGTTCTCTTTGCCAAAGTTTCTTTTGTCTTTATGTCTGATACAACCTTCCTTCTCGCTTCATGCTATCCTCTGTGTTTTGTCATCTGGGTTTTCATGATTCAATAGTCCCACTCTTTGTCTAGTAGGAACATATTCACTCAAAGCCCCCATGTTGCTCCGACACAGTTACCTTTGAGTAACTGATTACAGTCGACTGCTCAGACCTTCCCAATCTGGTAAAATGACCTCACCCCAGTTTAGAACTTTTACTTCTAAAGTATCGTTTTCCTTTTCCAGAACGGTGTGAAGACTCTCCCAACGACCTTTCCGCCTGAAAAGGTTCTCCTGAATATACTCCAGGAATTCTGTGCTCCGTACCTAATGAACTGACTGGTGTTAACGGGGATACAAGGTTATTTTCCCTAGCATTAAAAATCATGGCCACTGTGATTTAGAGAGCCGATCTTCATCACTTCAGGAGGACCCTGACGATGAGCTTCCCTGAGACCCTCTGTCGTAACCAGAGATTATGTCAAATATCATGTCACTCATCATCTTTCTAGCAGTGATCACAGTCATGGCAGGTGATGGGTGATCAGGTTTTGCATTTGTAACTGAATCTCCTCACTGCCTAGTTTAAACACTTCCCTGGGGACCCGTTGTGTTTCTTTGCTGGGGTATAGCCTTTTTGTTTTCTCATTGATCAGGGTTGAGTAGGTTGCTGGACTTGAGAGCGATCATATCGACAATCATCACAAATAAGGATATCTTCAAAGTTCCACTGTGATAAGTTTAGCTCTTTTCTTGGTTTTTGTCATCACACTTTTGAGCCAATGGGAAATCCAGTGCCACCTGATTCTGAGGGATCACAGCTGTGATGTCTTTAATAGCCTGGCTGGTGTCACGCAGTGCCGAGTGTCTTGGGACGACTTCTCCATCACTGAGTCCACACCGATGCTCTCACGAGCAAGTGTGGCAATCACCCAGAACTGGATGCATTATTCAGAAGTGTTCTGACTCTGTAATTGTCCTTCGTTCCCAGCCTTACAAGGCTGGATGTAGGGAGGTGCTAGGTGGTACATACATATCACATATTTCACATAATAAAACCCCTCCACTGCTTTGGTTCAGGCCAAAGACCTGGTTAGAAGTGAACAGGATTTGAAAGAAGATTGGCACCAGAGATTGTATACATTGTTACCCAAGTCTAGTTACATTGGCTGGAGTCATTTATGAACAGTGCAGTCTCCTGCTGGTCTCACAGCTCAAGCCTGGTGATCAAACTAGAAAGTAGAACCAAACGCAGTTTCAAAGGTATAGGTTGCATTGACAATCCACCCGCTGAAAGTCTGGGCCCTCTGTGTGTTGGTTGTCCTTTGCTTCCGGCAATGACATTTGTGGACAAGAACCTGTGCGGGAGGAGTTTTACAGTGAAAGAGTCGTTGCACTGGGGTAGTTCCACTCTCAGCCTCAAAAATCTTGATCCAATGGTATGAAAACTTGTCGTGACTGGAGACTTCGTCAGCTGCATTGGGTAGCCATGACACCTTCTGTGCCTTGTCACGCCCTTCGCTCTCCACAAGGCGTTGCAGCACTGCCTTCTTGGCCATTGGCCCTTGTAGTTCATCTCATCCGCCCAATCCACCAGGACTGGCTTCACATGCTGGGGCAGGCATATCCCTATCTCACCGGGGTTGGAAGTTTCCGGCTACCCTCACCTGGTTTAGCCCACCTGTCGAGCCGGTGTACCAGGGTGTGGCCACTGTCGCATGCAAACAGCTACTTGGAGCCACAGGTGAGAGCTGGGTGGCAGGTGGAGACCCTTGGGCGAGGTGCCCCTTGGTGGAGCATGACAAGCCCACTACCAGAGGTGCTACCCCTCCCTGGACACCCCATACACCCCACTAGAACAAGCCCAGTGCTCTGCTGGTAAGTAAACAAGGCATATTCGTAACTGAGACAGGTAAAAGTGTAGGAGTGTCAGCGTCATGAGACAGTTCTATACTTAATCAGAAAATAGATGCACAGACAATCCAAAATGTATTACGCTCAACAAGGTTGCAAGCAGTAATGATCAAATATTTCAGCTAGTCAGTCCTTGTCATCAGGGCTCTTCTGGCTCCTGGCCTCCCGGTCTGGTGGGACCACTGGCTTAACGTCCGATGCGTGGGCCCAAGCTGACTTTTCCTAGATCCCCAGATCGAGGTTAGCAGTACTTGAAATGGGCCATCACACCAGGGCTGAAAGAAATTCTTTCAGGGGTGGGATCTCACTAGTACCCAATTTCCTGGCTAGTGGGTTTGGCATTCTGCAGCCATCATGATCCTGTTGGGCTTCAAACACGTTTTGATGTAAACTTTCAAGAGTTGGTGTTATTGCTGTCAATTCTGCAACATGTTTCCACTGATGGATGTCCAAAAGGGAAGGAGCAAGTGCATGTGATGTCTCAATATTATCTCATGGACTCTTACACGGTTTGGAGCACAGCGTATAGCCATGAGAGCCAATGGAAGTGCCTCTGGCCACTTTAGTCCAGTTTCCTCATCAATTTGGCCAACCAGCTTTTCATGGTTTCATTTTGTCTTTCTACTGCCCCTATAGATTGTGGGTGGTATAGAAACCCAGTGTGATGCTTATACTGTAAGGCTGACACTCTGGTATCACTTACCCATAAAGTGAGGACCATTATCACTTGAGATCTTCTCGGGGGCTCCAAACCTAGGAACAAATCCTCATAATAAAAATTTTGGAACAATTATAGTATCATTTCTACCAGTTAGATAGGCTTCTAACCATCGAGAAAACAAACCTACCATAACAAGTGCATGGTTAAAACACTCTGGCAATTGCATAAAGTCTATTGAAGATATACAAATGGCCTCCAAGGGAAGGGCCCAGTAATGGCAGATACTGGCGGTCTTTTTGAGGCGTTATGTCTCTGGCAAATCATACAGTTTGGCTCCACTTTTCCTCCAGTCAGGAATCTTGGTGCATCCCACAGATTTTCAATTATACCCATCCTTGATGGTCTTGCACACAGTGTGCTTTAGTCCAAAAGTCTTGATCAGAGGTTTTATGATTTGGAGAACAGACAAGCAAATCATCCATGTACTGAGGCAGAATGGAAGTGTTTTTGTAAGATCTAATTGGACTTTAAAAGGGTTCGGCAGACATTATTTGTCCTGCATGGTTGCCACTTTTCACCCATACAGTCTCTGATACTTGAGCAAGCAAACGTTTGGTTGTCATCATTCTGTGTCTGGGAAGGGCTCAGGAATTGAAGTTTAAATTTAGCGGGATGGGATTTAACTTCACTA
Organism: Mobula birostris; assembly: GCF_030028105.1. NCBI lineage: Eukaryota > Metazoa > Chordata > Chondrichthyes > Myliobatiformes > Myliobatidae > Mobula > Mobula birostris. The sequence goes on along the minus strand of NC_092387.1, from coordinate 9,975,548 downwards.
AATGTAAAGGCAGTCACATGGGGAAATACTGAAATAGTTCCCGCTGGAAGGGTATAGCGGGCTTCTGCTGGCATTTTACATAAGACATGAATCGTGAACTGTGAATCCCAAATCCCTTGAGTGATAACAGTCAAGGTGGCAACACCTTCGGAGCCTTGGCAGGGGACGAAAAGAACAAGAGTGAAGGACGTATTGTAATTGCTTTACAGATTTTTCCTATGGATGATCTTGCACCTGCTGCAGAGCAATGTGATTGGTCATATGCCTCTAGGTGACTAGGACGTCAGACATGGATATTTCTATAACACTAAATGGACTTCAGAGTTGCAACAGTTGCTCAACTATAGTAAATGCTTTGGCAGACAAAGAATTCTTAGTGAACTTTCACCAACAAACTTCAAATGATGCCTGAACCGATTCTTCTCACACAACACAGGCAGTTGAGTATATAGTCTCCTGCACCTCAAGTTGTACCCCTTCAGGGGAGCATCCCAATTACAAAGGAAGTTCCATCCCCTCAGAATAGCCAGTGGGTATTGTGCTACAAGAAACTGATTTTCTCCTTCATCTCTGAAAAGCTGATAAGTGACATTACAAAAATGGGACTGGCTGTGCCACAACACTTAATAGATTCATGACTTGAGGGTGCTCGTGGCCAGCTAAAAGCATGGATTGTGGAAAAGGTGGTTCCAGTATTAACAGGAAATCTAATTGTTTGCTTACAGTCAGTAGAATAACAGGTTCAGAAATTTTACAATGGGCAGAATTGTAATGTACAAGTTATTCAGTGCAGTTCAGGAAAGGGCTATTTCAAGGAAACTGCACAGTCTGAGATGTTGGTAGCTGTGGAGACGGAAGCTGACTGTTATCACAGTTGCCTTGGTGCTAAGGGCGTCTTTGAGCCCAGTGATCAGGCTGTCCGCTAGCAAACCACACCCCTCATGGACATCCCCCTCTTTTACCCCTACCATGTCCATCGACCCATCTCCAGGTTTGTTGACGTGAAGTGAGAAAATCTGAAAAAAGCCATACACTTAGAATAGCGTTTTCCAAATCGTAAACAACGATGTTCAAAACAAAAGCAATGGGTCACATGAGCCAAATGCATATAAAGCAGGTAATATTAAAACTAATTTCACAATGAAATTGTAAGCAGACTGATAAGTGAAAACTCGGTCCCTACCGACTTAGTTAAGTATAGAACGGAACTACAAGTTAAATAGCATTAAAATTGTATAGGACAGCTGTTGCAATTTTTAAACATTACATGTAATATTTTTTATCCCCATCTCCCCAGGCGGGTTTAACTAATTCTGACAATGCTGCAAAACATTCATAGTTCTACTTAACTCTTGTCATCCCACACAAGTAGCAGAGGAAAGCAGCAGCAGTCAAGTCTCCAGCAGTGAGGCTGACTCTGTGGCTCTGACGGTAAGAGGGGAAGAAGAGGCAAGCTGTGGTAATAGGGGATTCGTTGGTTAGGGAAACAGAAAGGAGGTTCTGTGTATGAAAACAAGATTCCTGATGATCTGTTGCCTCCCGGGTGCAAGAATCATGGGCACCTTGGATTGAGACTGCAGAATTCTTAAGTGGGAGGGTGAGCAGTCATGGTCCACATCAGTACCAATGACACGGGCAGGAGGGGTGCCGAGCTCCTGTGAAGTGGCTTTAGGGAGTTAGGTGCTAAATTAAAGTACAGGACAACCAGAGTTGTATTTTCAGGATTGCTACCCGTGCCATGTGCTTGTGAGGCCAGAAGTAGGAAAATCGTACAGTTTAATATGTGGCTAAGAAGATGATGTAGGAGGAAGGGCTTCAGATTTTAGGATCATTGTGCTCTCTTCCAGGGAAGGTATGACTGGAATAGAAGGGGCGGTTTGCTCCTGAACTGGAGGGGTCTAATAACCAAGCGAGATGGTTTGCTGGTGCTGCACGATGGGGGTTAAACTGGAGTGGCAGTGGGGTAGGAACCAGAGCACCAGAACAGATAGTGGAGTGGTGATGGAGAAAGATGTTGTTAAGCTGACATACAAAGTCAGAAATCAAAATGTTGAGTGTGGTAGGACTAATGTTCTGAATTGTGTATATTTCAATGCAAGAAGTATTGTAGGAAAGGGCGATGAGTTTTAGAGTATGTGAAATTATGACATTGTAACTTTTGGTGAGGGACAGTACTGGCAGCTCAGTGTTCTGGATTCCGTTGTTTTAGACACAGTAGTGGGGGAGAGATGGCATTACTACTCAGGGAAAATGTCGCTGCAGTGCTCAGGCAGGACAGACTGGAGAGCTTGTCTAGTTTTTAGATTTTATGGGTAGAACTCAGGAATAAGAAAGGTATGACCACGTTAATGAGATTATACTATAAACCACCCAACAGTCCGTGGAATTTAAAGGAGAAAATTTGTAGAGAGATGGCAGACTGTTGCAAGAAGCATAAGCTTATGCTAGAAGTTGATTTTAACTTTCCACATATTGACTGAGACTCCCATACTGTAAAAGGACTAGATGGGAAAGAGTTTGTCAAATGTGTTCAGGAGCATTTCTTTAATCAGGTCATAGAAGTCCCAAGAAGGGAGTTTGCAATACTATATCTCCTATTAGGGAATGAGACAGGGCAGGGTGCAGAAGTTTGTGTAAGGGAACACTTTGCACCTAGTGATCATAACGCCATTAGTTTCCAGGTCAATATGGAAATGGATACAGTAGGTCTGGTTCTTGGATTGAGATTCTGAGTTGGAGAAAGGCCAGTTTTTATGGTATCAGAAAGGATCTGACAAGAGTGAATTGGAGCAGGTTGTTTTCTAGCAAAGGTGTACTTGGTAACTGGGAGGCCTTCAAAAGTGGAAAACTTGAGAGTACTGAGTTAGTCCTGACGAAGGGTCTCGGCCTGAAACGTCGACTGCACCTCCTCCTACAGATGCTGCCTGGCCTGCTGCGTTCACCAGCAACTTTGATGTGTGTTGCTTGAATTTCCAGCATCTGCAGAATTCCTGTTGAGTACTGAGTTTGTATGTTCCTGTCAGAATAAAAGGCAAGAATAACAGGTTTTAAGAAACTTTGGTTTTTGAGAGATATTGAGGGCCTGGTTAAGAAAAAGGAGGAGGTGCGTGGCGGGTATAGGCAGGCAGCAACAAATGAGGTATTAGTGGGATATAAGAAATGCAAGATAACACCTAAGAAGGGATCAGGAGGGCTAAAGAAGGCATGAGGTTGTTCTTAGCAGACAAGATGAAGGAGAATTTTAAGGTCTTCTACAGATATATTAGAAGCATAAGGATAGAAAGGGACAAATTTGGTCCTCTGGAAGATCAGGGTGGGAATCTATAAACTGAGCCAAAAGAGATGGGGGAGTTATTAAATGGATTTTTTGCTTCAGTATTTACTTGGTAAACTGACAGAGAGTTTATAGATATGAGACAATGCAGCAGCAAGATCTTGGACCCTGTACAGATTACAGGGGAAGAGGTGTTTGCTGCCTTGAGGCAAATTAGGGTGGATAACTCTTGAGGGCCTGACAAGGTGTTCGCTTGGACCCTGTGGGGCCCTAACAAAGATGCTAAAAACATCCTTAGGCATGGGTGAGGTACCAGAGGACTGGAGCAGAATGTTGTTCTGTTCAGCAAAGGCCCTGAGAGTAAACCAGAAAATTATAGGCCAGTAAGACTGACGTCAAGAGTAGGAAAGTTATCGGAAGGTATTCTAGAGACCGGATATATAAGTATTTGGATTAAGGGCAGTCAACGTGGCTTTGTGCATTGTAAGTCATGTCTAGACAATCTTACAGAGTTTTTTGAGGAAGTTATCAGGAAATGATGAAGGCGGCAACGTAGTGGATGATGTTTACATGGACTTTAGCAAAGCCTTTGTCAAGATCCCACGCTGGGGATTGGTCAACAAAGTTTAGTCATCGGGTATTCAAGAGTTTAAGAGATGTTTATATAGGTACATGGATGGAAGGGGAATGGAGGCTGTGATCCCGGTGCAGGTCGATGGGACTAGGCAGTTTAAATGGTTTAGCACACACTTAATGGACTGAAGGTCCTTTTGCTGTGCTGTGGTGTTCAATGACTTTATGCTGCTAGACTTGCTGCGTTCCCCCAGTACCTGGTGTGCGCTGTTTGATAACTCTCTGCCTTTTCCAGCGTGGATTAATCCTCTTCCTTAGAACTTTTTGCACTAGTTTTCCAGTGCTATGTTGTGCCCTCTCTTCACCTGAGTGACACTTCTTTAAGTACCCTCTAAACATTCGGTGTTTGTTAAGCCTGTTCTCCATTTACCTCTCTTTTTTTCCTTCACCCCGTTCCTCAGTTCACTGATATCCAGTGTTTCTTAAGACATTGGCCTTGCCTTTCACAGCTGCAGGAGCACATTGACACTAAGCTCTTGCTGTTTCACTTTCAAATTGCTCTTGATATCTTACCTGGAGGTAGCTGCTCACTACCTACTATTATCAGATCCAGACCTGCAGCTTTGAAATTTACTTACCAGATTCAGTTGCTTCATTTCCGGTCAAACGACCTCTTTCATAGAAATCTTAAAGCTTAGAGTTGTGGCCAGTGTCTCAAAAATGCTTTTGCGCGAGCACCCTCTCCATTTGCCTGGCTTTATTCTCAAAGTCTGGGTCCACTTCTCCAGTCAGACAATCTACATAATGATTTAAAAATCTCTCCTAGGCACATCGTAGAAATTCCACTCCCTCCAACCCTTCCTCACTGAGGCAATCCAGTTCATACATGCCAAGTTGGACTCTCTTCGTTTTACACTTCTCTGTGACTTGCCTTCACGCTGCCTCTGCCTCTTGCTAACAGGTTGGTCTTTGTATGCACTGCCTGTTTTGGATCATTTAGAGCATTGGTCCCCAACCACTGGCTCGCAAAGATGTGCTACCGGGTCGCGAGGAAACGATACGATTTGGCGATATAAACAATATGAGTCAGCTGCACCTTTCCTCATTCCCTGTCACGCACTGTTGAACTTGAACACCACCCCCCTCCCCACCCCCAGTTGGCCGGTCCGCAAGAATATTGTCAATATTAAACCAGTCTGCGGTGCAAAACAGGTTGGGGACCCCTGACTTAGTGTATCTTCATCGTTTGATTCTCTCTCACCCCTACTGAACCCCACGGTGCAACCCATTCTCTTATCCAGTTAGATTAAACCTCCGCAATGTTGGAGCCATTCTGGTTTGGGTCAAAATTATCCAACTTGTTCACATCCCATGTAACTAATGGGATCTAATGCCCCAGTCCTCTGCACCAGCTCAGTCACACACTAATCTGATTTATCCTCTTTGTTTTCTATATGCACCAGCACTGGGAAAATATCTTGGAGGAATCTCATGAGACTGCAGGAAGAACGTAAAACTCCTCACCACAGCGCCAGGTTGAACCTGCCTCACTGGAGCTGTGAGACAGCAACGTGAACTACCTTGACGTTGGTCACACTTCTTAGCCACAATGATGCATCCTTCTTGTCGAGTTTTTCTCTCACCAGAAAGATTTATGAAACGTATCCGCCGATGTCTGTCACCACTAACCTTTGAGTCTGTTTTCGCAGTTCACATTCACATTCTGCCCTCATCCCACGGAAATTCTGGGTCAGAGCATTTGACTGGGAATGCATTAATAATTATCTTCTAATTATAAATGTGCTCAGAGTATTCATCACTCGAGCTACTGGTGATTTTATTGCTCAAATATGGTAGGATCTGAGCAAGTTCTAATCAAAGCAGGATCTATAGTGTGAATAAATCAGTTTTTGGAAATATGACTTCATCCACTAAAAGTACTTAGCTGCCTTCTCATTAACACTGGACAGGCCATTATAACATTTTCATCTTTGGAGGATTCCTAGGACTGGTTTGAACTTTCAGTGACTTACTGAAACTTCAGCTTTTTATGAATTTCTTTTGTTCTTTAGAGATGAGTTCAGAGGCTGTCTATGTGTGAAACTGGAGGGAGGGGAGATCTGATCCCTTTGAATGTCTCCTGTTTAATGAAGGCTGAAGGTTCACAAAATGGGTATCTCATGCTGCAATAGTAACTTGTTACAAAGCCATTCCGTCCAAGAGCTTTGCATGTCTGTCAATCACACAACCATTATGGTCTGAAGTTGAAAGAAGTTAAAATTATGAAGCAATTGGACAGATGAGGACACACTGTTTTCAGTGGGTGAGGGGATGGGGTCAAGAAGGCATTTTTGTAAATGTTAAATGTCAGACTTTTGCATGGGATTGTAATTGAGACTGTGGAATCCATAACCAAAGACCACTTGATTCAATAAGGAGGGTGGGCGTAAAGGAACAGTATGAAAGGGATGTGCATACAGGTACATGTTAAGGATAATCTAACTGGTGATTGACCTCGAAGGGCACTGTTCTGCCGTGAGGTAAGGATGATTTCCGGCTCTCAGCTCACAGGCAGCCAGCGACTAATGGTGTGAGAGGATCAATACACTTTGGACGACTAGATTTTACAATTATTGGTTTGCCCAATTCTATTTCGTTCTGTTCTGCAGAAACAAAGTAAAGACCGGTTTGGACTGGAAGGGGATGAAGAGTCGACCATGTTGGAAGAATCAGTGTCTCCTAAAAAGTAAACACTCAGAATTTCTAATGCTAAAAAAAAAACATGAGTCTATGTGAGAGAGCAGGAAATTAGTGGGAGAACTGTGCTGATGGAATTCCTCCGAAAGCTGGCACAGGGATATGATGGAATGAAAGCCCACAACAGAATAGGGGGAAATGGTTCCAAAGGCTGACAGCTCAAGAACCTGGGATATAGAATAATGGTTTTTTGGTAGAAAACCACTATCCACATGAAGAATTTTTTTGCGCAGTGAGTGGTTGGGTCTGGAGTGCACTGGAGTGGGATGATAAAGGCAGAGATAGCTATTGCATTCAGAAAGGAGCTGGGTAAGGATCGGAAAGGAAAGGATTTTATGGGCTGAGGGGAGAGGGTAGAGAGTGGACTTCACTGGCCTCATTCTCTGTTGTAACCTTCATGTGATTTGGTCAGTGTTGCACACAGGCTGGCATCTAGGTTTGACGCATTACAACAGAGAATGAAGGATTCTCGACTCCTGTACGGTTAGTGCTGTGTTTTTTTAGATGTCCTGAGTTCCTTTAGTGATGTAAAAATGGAAGTTGCTTTCTTTCCTAAGTGATCCAGTTACATGTCAAGGTAAATTCTGCTGTCCTCCCCTGTTCCACAGATCCACCATTCTGCAGCAACAGTTTAACAAGACAGGCAAGATAGAGCATGCATCTGTGGCATTGCCAGCTGTGATGAGGCCTGGAGCAGGTGGGCCAGAGAACTTCAACACAGGCACCATGCCAGCTCCGCAACAACAGATCCTGAGTGGGCAGATGCATCGGGGCCATATGCCACCACTGGTAGGAGTCAGGACCCACCCTTCAGCAGTGGTTGAATTTCCAGTTCATTGATGCTATTTAGGAGACAAAGATTAAGATCAAGCTATATTCTAGTGTAAAGCATCATGTGATATGTTCTTTTAGATTCCATTACTTTATTATTTACATTAAAATATGTGCAAATTGAAGTTTTAAATGTTGCTTAACCACAGATTCATGCAATGATTTACAGTAAGTTACTTTTGGAAGTGATATTTTTATTCTAACTTGCTTTGCTACTTTGCTCTGTACAACAGACATCAGCACAGCAAGCATTAATGGGAACCATTAACTCAAGTATGCAGGCCGTTCAACAAGCCCAGTCTGACTTAACTGAGGTAGATAACTTGCCCCCGCTGGGGCAGGACATGGTGAGTCTAATTTCTGCCAATCTTCATTTCAATGATCATTGCAAGTTGCACATCACCAGCCTTCGAGCGTTTCGTTGAGTGTTGGCTTTATTTCAACCGTGAACTTTTGCAGGGACTGCACTGATTGTTGCGAATGAGTGTGACGGAGTTGGGGGTGTGGTTTGCCTTCTCCTTCCCCACATCTGTCTTATGTATCATTCTCCCAGCAGGTGTCTCTAGGATGGCTTCTATAAACAATTGGATGTTCTCCAGTACAGGGCAGTCTTCTGCACGTTCTTACCTCTGTCCTTAACCTGTTATCATCCCGAGTTACTGGACGGGTTCAGATCCACAGTTAGGAGCAGCTATGCAGTAGGATTAGCAGTGCCCTTGTCTGTTGTCCCTTTCCCACCTTCCCCAATGCATTCACATTGTGATGCAGCAGCATTCCAGCCAGCACTCTGATCTGTCCTCGGCAGGAGGTTAATGCACTTGGGAAGTTTACGTCCTCTGAGAGTTCCCAATACGTAAAGTTCTGTGAGTCGAGGGGGATGGTCCTAGGTGAAACCCATGAACGGGTGGCCCTGCAGAGTAATAGTCTGAGTCTTGTTTTACTCAGCTACAGCTGACCCACTAGGAAGCTGCTGCGAGTTGCGCTGAGTAGTTCTTCCTGCACATAAAAAGTAAATTTAAAAACTCTCAGTCCGAGAGATTGACTGCTGCCTTATTTCCCAAACAGCCTTGGATTAATCTCGTGTGGCCCTGGGACTTGTCCATCTGTAGGTCTGGTGAAGTTTCAACTACCTCTTCTGTACTTGTGGAGACTTCCACCTGAATTTTACCGTGCCCTTTGCCAAATTCTCCAATTAGTCAGTTTCTTTACTGAAAACTGATAAACATTATTGCAGACATAGACAGGCTCTCTGACTCTACACACAGATTGTTCCTGTTCCGAATGGGTTGTGAGGAGTATCCAGGTAGGCTTCAGGTGGGCAGACTGGCTCAGTGAATGGATGAGTTATCCCAATGCTCAGGACTGATGAAACATCTGAGAGTAAGTTAATAATTAATGTGAAGCTTCCTGATGGCCCCAGAATCAGATGTGTCGTACCAAATCATTCTTCATGTTCCTGTAGTTTGCAGTGACTATGGAATGCCGGCCATTTGCATTCTACTCTTTAACGTTGATTCTGTTTTCCTCAGGCATCCAAGGTGTGGGTTCAGAACAAGGTGGATGAGTCAAAGCATGAGATTCACTCGCAGGTTGACGCTATCACAGCAGGCACAGCGTCAGTTGTCAATCTCACAGCTGGTGAGTGATTGGTTCTTGTGACAACTCACTGAGAGCAATCTGCCAGTTTGCCCCAGTTCTGTGAGACGCTCTTTGGCATGCCTAGAAACGAGTCTTAACTCAACTCTGGCTGCCAGTGGAACAGCTGCCTGGAGTTTCCAATCCCTCTTGTGACGTAATGGCATCTGCAGTTGTGCAGCCAGGAACAGGTTCCTGGCATGTCAGGTCCACTCAAGTGCTCATTCACAATAAACCTGCACCTGTCTGTATTTCTGTTGTCCCTATATTTCTGTCAATACCGCCAATTCTACCATTCACCTACGTGGTTGAGACTTCTATGTACTGATTAAGGAAACTTTTCTGAACAAACACATTTGACAAGCTCTTTCCTTTTACAGTATGGGAGACCCTGTCAATATGTGAAAAGTTAAAATTATCTACTATCCTAACTTTAAGTTTCTTGCAACAGCTGAGAACACTCTAAAATGTGCTCCTTCTAATCCTGCAGACTATTGGGTGGTCTATAATATAATCCCATTAACATAGTCATACATTTCTTATTCCTCATTACTACCCATAAAGCCTCACTAGACAAACTCCCCAGTCTGTCGCAACTGAGCACTGCTGTGACATTTTCCCTGACTAGTAATGCCACACCTTTGCCCTTAATCCCTCTCACCCTACCACCTCTAAAACGATGGAACCTTGGAGCATTGAGCTGCCAGTCCTGCCCTTCCTGCTACCAGGTCTCACTAACGACTACAATATCATAATTCCACGTGCCCTAAGCTTATTCATCTTTCCTGCAATACTCCTTGCATTGAAATATACACAACTCAGTACATTGTCTGACTGTGCTTGGCCTTTCAATTCCTGACTTTCTATGTAGATTTAACAATTTCATTTCCCACAACCACTCCACTAAACCCCCACCACATTCCCCGCTCCCCGCCTTCCATGCAACACTAGAAAACCTTTCTGCAAGGATATTCCAGTCCAGGTGCAAACTGCCTCTTTTATGCAGTTCCCACTTTTCCTGGAAGAGAACCCATTGTTGCAAAAATCTGAAGCCCTCCTTCCTGCACCATCTCCTTAGCCACGTTAAACTGGCCTCACCAGCATGTGGCGTTAGTAGCAGCCCTGCGATCACAACCCTGGTGGTCTGGTCCTTTAACTTAGCACCTAACTCCCTGAAATCCCCCCCCCAACCATGTCATTGGTGCCAACATGAACCATGACCTCTGGCTGCTCATCCTCCCACTTAAGGATACCCTAGACTTGATTGGAGGTGTACCTGATCACAGCACCATCCACGAATCTCATCCTCATCCACAGAACCCCCTTTCTGTTCCCCTAACCAATGAATCCCCTGTCATTACAGCTCGCCTCTTCTCCCCACCCTCCACCTTCACTTCTGAGCCACGGACTTGGTGCCAGATACCTGATCACTGTGGGTTTCCTCTGCTCGATCAACCACCCCAACAGAATTAAACAAACAGCATCCAGAGTGGAGTACCTATTGTTGAGGGGAATGGTACTGACTGCCCTATCCCCTTTCCTCCTCCTGACGGTCACCCAGTGACCTGTGTCCTGAACCTTGTCCAATGTGTAAGAAAAAGAAAAGATCGTGGAAACAGTGAAAAAGGAAAAGAAATAATAAACAGAATGTGAACCGCAGAGTCCCAGAAAACGAGTCCACAGCCACGGAAACAGTGCATGCTTTCTGACTCCGTACACAGATTGTTCCTGTCCCGGATGGATTGTGAGGAGTAACCAGAGAGGCTTGGGGGGGGGGGGAATGCGGGGATATGGACAGGATCAGTGAATGGATGGGAATGTAGTAGATGGAATACAGTGTGGAAAAATGGGGCCATCCACCCAGCAAGAGACAACAGAAAAGTGGAGGACTTTTTAAATATTCAGCAATTGAAAAGGGTAGGTGTTCAGAGGAAGTTGGGTGTGTGTGGGGAAAAATCGGCTGTGAATATACAAGAATCAGGTAGGCAAATGAGGCATGAGCTGACATTTGAAGAAGATGTGTAAAAACTGAGGAAGGCTGCTTTACTACAACTTTATTGGCTTCTTGCAAGACCTACCTGGAATTTTATAGATGTCAGACTTCCCACCTATAGTTGGAAAAAGTTTGGCCTGTTGATTCTTCAGATAGAAGGCTTGTCTTCTGGGAAGACAGTAAATAGTCTGGGCATCTACTCTGAAGTTTATGTGAATGAGAGGAGATCCTGGCACAACAAGTAAAGTTCTTTTAGGGCTTGGCAGGGTTGGTGTAGGTATGAAGACGTGTGGCCAAGTGGTTAAGGCGTTCGTCTAGTGATCTGAAGGTCGCTAGTTCGAGCCTTGGCTGAGGCAGCATGTTGTATCCTTGAGCAAGGCACTTAATCACACATTGCTCTGTGATGACACCAGTGCCAAGCTGTATGGGTCCTAATGCCCTTCCCTTGGACAACATCGGTGGTGTTGAGAGGGGAGACTTGCAGCATGGGCAACTGCCGGTCTTCCATACAACCTTCCAATGCGCAAATCGGTGGTCTCACGAGACTAACGGATCCCTATATATATGTAGGTATGAAGTTTCATCTGGCTCGACAGTTCAGAACCAGGGCCTGGGTTCCAAAACAAACATTTTTCTGTTCAGGTTTGATATGATCATAGATAATACAGCATGGACTAGGCCCTTTGCACCAACTGGTCCATGCCAACACAGCATCCTCTGCATTCAGCCAGTAACCCTCCAAGTCCCTCCCCTCCATGTATCTACCCAAATGCCTCTTGTATGTTGTAATTGCATCAGCCTCGACCACTTGCTGTGGCAGCTCAATCCTGGTACTCACTACCCGCGGTAAAGAAGATACCTATCAGGTCTTTTTTAAATCTCTCCCCTCTTACAACTTCAACATAACATCCCATCTCCCGTACTCAGTACTTTGACTTATGAAAGCCACTGTGCCAAAAACTTTCTTAACAACCCTATCTGCCTGTGAAACCACTTTCAATGAATTATGGACCTGTATATTCCCAAATCCCTTTGTTCTACTGCACCCCTCAGTGCCTTACCGTTCAACTGTGTAAAACCTACCCAGGAAATTATAGGCCCATGAGCCTGAAATCAATAGTGCGAAAGTTATTGGAAGATATTCTAACGGACCCGATAAGTTAAGTATTTGGATAGATGTGGTCTGATTAAGGTTAGTCAGCATGGCTTAATCTGTTTTGGCTCCATGCATAGATTACCATTGCCTTCTTTTAGCCTTCCTGATTTCTTTCTTAAGTATTGTCTTGCATTTTGTATACTCCATAAACACCTCATTTGTTTCTACCTGACAATACCTGCAATGTACCTCATTTTCTTCTTAACCAGGGCCTCAACATCTCTTAAGAACACCTGTCATCTTTAGCTTTTATTCTGACAGGTACATACAAGCTTTGTACTGTCAAAGCTTCCCTTTTTGAAGGCCTCCCACTTACCAAGTACATCTTTGCCAGAAAATAGCCTGCCCCAATCCACACTTGCCAGATTCTTTCTGATACCATCAAAATTGGCCTTTGTCCAATTTAGAATCTCAGCCCGCAAACCAGACTTATCTATATGCATAATTTCTTTGAAACTAATGACATTGTGGTCGCTAGATGTTCCCCTACACACACTTATCTCACCTGCCCTGGCTCATGCCTAATAGCAGATCGTTTTGTATATTTACTTTGAAACTAATTGCATTGAGATCACTAGATGCAAAGTGTTCCCCTGCACAAACTTCTGTCACCTGCCCTGTCTCATTCCTCAATAGCAGATCAAGTATTGCACACTCTCTCTTTGGGACTTCTATGTACTGACTAGGGAAATTTTCCTGAACATGTTTGAGAAACTCTATCCCATCTAGTCCTTTTACAGTCAATGTGTGGAAAGTTAAAATCACCTACTATAACAACTTTATTTTTCTTGTCTGCGATGTTTCTGCAACTTTGTCCCTCTAAATCCCTCAGACTGTAGTATAGCCCCATTAACATGGTCATATCATTCTGATGTCCCTTTAGGAGATCCCGCAGACACAGATTACACTGCTGTCGGCTGTGCCATCACGACCATTTCCTCCAATCTCACTGAAATGTCCAAGGGAGTGAAGATGCTGGCTGCCTTGATGGATGATGATGTTGGAAGTGGTCAGGATCTTCTACGAGCAGCGAGAACATTGGCTGGTGCCGTGTCTGATCTGCTCAAGGCAGTCGAGCCTTCATCAGGAGAGGTGAGCTGCGCAAATGGTCCAGGAGTGAATGTAACAAGGGCAGTCCCAAAGTTAGCGTGGTGATGAGCCGGGGTTTGTGTTTGGGGGCAGTCCTGGTTGGGTGTGGGCATGGGAATGTGCATTGTCCAGAGAGCTAAGCAGTTGCAGCATATCCTTCAAACACTCAGTTCATTGACCAACCCACAGTGTTCTTTCTGTTTTCATCAAGTACAGGGGAAGGAAGTTCTTGAATCGAGGAAAGCAGAGATAAGGCAGTACAAGGTCTGGCACTGCGGGGAAAGGCAGTGGTCTTGGGACATGAAAACAAGGAGGACTCAATAGCTGCTATGGCAGCAGCTGAGTATCAGAATCTTGTGAGGAAGAAGGGGAAACATGCCAAAGATTGACTGAAAAATAAAAGCTGAACAACAGTATGTGCCAATGTACAGGAAGTTATATGCTGATACTGCACTTTTTCGAATGAACAGCCAAATGTATTTTACAATTATTAACATGCTCAAAGCAAATTTAAACATAAATACCAAGGTAAAATACGTAAAATTGGCTATACCTTTGGTGTGTGAACTATCCACCTGTTGTCAGAGGTTAAACAGATCACCCAACTTGGCAGAGTTTGCACAGTTGGTGAGCCACCCACTCTCTGCTTTCCCCACACACTGTAATATCCCAGAGTACGCCCAGTCTCTTCTCACTTCCACGTCCTCTAATATCCCACTGTCATAACTCTCCAACACTTCTAATGCTGCATTCTCCTTAACACTCTGTGTCCTTCGCTGTTCAACTGCCTAATAAAATTATTGATAGATAGGTCTAAATGTGTTGCGGTCAGAGAATTAAATGAAATGCGAAGACGTGCTTCATTTTTGTGATTTTGAAGTCTAGGACAATGCGGCAAGGATCCAGGCCCATCCAGTCCATGCCAACCTGCTGCCCACACAGCTAGTCTCAATTTCCAGCACTCATCCCACGTCCTTCTAAGGCCCTGCCCCTCCGGGTGCTTCTTAAATGATACCACTATACCCGTCTCAACCTCTTCCTCTGGCAGCTCATGCCACTTATTCACAACTGTAAGTGTGAAAAATTTGCCCCTCAGGTCTCTCTTAAACTTTCCCCTCTCACCCTAAATCTATCACCCTAGGTTTGTACTCTCCTGTACTTGGGAAAAGATAGTCACCATCCACCTTACCTGTGCCTGTCATCATTTTAAACACTTCTTTATGATTACCCCCTGATTCTCCGATGTTCCATCGAATAGCGATCTAACCTGGCCAACTTCTCCCTGTAACCCAGGCCCTCTCGTCCTGGCAACATCGACAGAAATGTCTTCAAAGTTCAAAGTACATTTATTACCAAGGTACATATATGTCACCACATACAACCCTGAGATTCATTTCCTTACAGGCATATTCAATAAATCCACAATGGTATCGTAACCATAATAGAATCAATGAAAGAGCATGCCAGCCAATCTGGGTGTTCATCCAACGTGCAAAACACAACAAATTGAGCAAATGCAAAAAGAAAGAAATAACAATAATAAATGATGATAATAAATAAATAAGCAGTAAATACTGAGAGCAAGAGATGAGGAGTCCATTGGTTGTGAGAACATTTCAGTGATGGGGCAAGTGAGTTTGAGTCAAGCAACACACATCAAAGTTGCTGGTGAACACAGCAGGCCAGGCAGCATCTCTAGGAAGTGGTGCAGTCGATGTTTCAGACCGAGACCCTTCGTCAGGACTAACTGAAGGAAGAGTGAGTAAGGGATTTGAAAGTTGGAGAGGGAGGGGGAGATCCAAAATGATAGGAGAAGACAGGAGGGGGAGGGATGGAGCCAAGAGCTGGACAGGTGATTGGCAAAAGGGATACGAGAGGATCATGGGACAGGAGGTCCGGGAAGAAAGACAAGGGGGGGGGGACCCAGAGGATGGGCAAGAGGTATATTCAGAGGGACAGAGGGAGAAAAAGGAGAGTGAGAGAAAGAATGTGTGCATAAAAATAAGTAACAGATGGGGTACGAGGGGGAGGTGGGACCTAGCGGAAGTTAGAGAAGTCGATGTTCATGCCATCAGGTTGGAGGCTACCCAGATGGAATATAAGGTGTTGTTCCTCCAACCTGAGTGTGGCTTCATCTTTACAGTAGAGGAGGCCGTGGATAGACATGTCAGAATGGGAATGGGATGTGGAATTAAAATGTGTGGCCACTGGGAGATCCTGCTTTCTCTGGCGGACAGAGTGTAGATGTTCAGCAAAGCGGTCTCCCAGTCTGCGTCGGGTCTCGCCAATATATAAAAGACCACATCGGGAGCACCGGACGCAGTATATCACCCCAGTTGACTCACAGATGAAGTGTTGCCTCACCTGGAAGGACTGTTTGGGACCCTGAATGGTGGTAAGGGAGGAAGTGTAAGGGCATGTGTAGCACTTGTGGTAAGGGAGGAAGTGTAAGTGAGTTTGAGTCAAGTTGTCCCCTTTGTTTCAAGATCCTGATGGTTGAGGGGTAATAACTGTTCCTGAACCTGATAGTGTGGGTGCAAAAGCTCCTGTACCACTTTGTCGATGGCAGCAGTGATAAGGGAAGGTGTCCTGGGTGGTGGGGGTCCCTGATGGTGGGTGCTGCTTTCCTGCGACGACGCTCCATGTTTACGTGCTCAGTGATGGGGAGGGCTTTATCTGGGCCAAATTCACTACCTATTGTAGGATTTTCCATTCGAAGGCATTGGTGTTGCCATACTGGGCTGTGATGTAGCCAGTCAATATACTCTCCACTACACATCTATAAAAGTTTGTCGAAGTGTTAGATGCCATGCTGAACCTCCGCAGACGCCGAAGGAGTAGAGGCGCTGCCGTGCTTTCTTCGCGATTGCCCTTACAAGATAGATCCAGGACAGGACCGCTGAAATAGTAACACCCAGGAATCTAAAGTCTTTAACCCTCTCCACCTCTGATCCTCCGATGAGTACTGGCTCATGGACCTCTGCTTTCCCTCTCCTGGTCTATAGTCAGTTTCTTGATTTTATTGACATTGAACGAGAGGTTGTTGTTCTGACACCACTCAGCCAAATTTTCATTCTGTCTCCTGTATGCTGATTCATATCCACCACTGATTCAGCCCACGACTACGGTGTCATCAGCAAACTTGCATATGGTGTTGGAGCTGTGCTTAGCCACACAGTGCAAAGCGAGTAGAGCAGGAGACTGAGCGCACAGCATGTGGTGCACCTGTGCCGATGGAGATGATGGCAGAGATGTTGTTGCCAATCCAAACTGACTGGGGTCTACAAGTAAGGAAATCCAGAATCCAGTTGCACAAGGAGGTATTGAGACCAAGGTCCTGGAGATTTTGAGGGGGTGATGGTATTGAATGCTGAGCTGGAGTCGGGGTGCAGGTCAATAGACCAGGTAGTTTAAATGTCTCGGCACATACTGGATGGGCCAAAGTGCATGTTTCTGTGCTGTGTGTTTGTGTGACTCTGTAGTAGTTAATACTTCAGTCATTTACTCTGCCTCCATCCTATGGGTTAAAACTGTTAAATGGGCTTATTATTGTCACATGTACCGAGGCACAGCAAAATCCTTAGTTTTGCACACCATTCAATTATATATTTTCTATAAATATAAAATATTTCATCACATTTGTATCTCGAAGTAGGACAAGGGAGAAGCAATAATGAATGCAGAATACAGTGTTACTGTTACAGAGGAAGGGGGTAAGTAGGAGATTGGGACTGAGAGTGAAAATGGATCAGTCGTGATGAAGTGAGGGAGTAGACTAGATGGGAGGAATGGCCTAGCTCTGTTCCTATATCTCATGGTCTTAAAGTGCAGTGCAGACAGACAATAAGGTCCTTGGTCATGATGGAGTACATGGTGAGGTCGAAATCTATTTGGTAATATAAGGGAGCAATTTACTAGTCATATAACAATGGCTCAAGCTGTCCTTGAACCTGGTGGAGCATGCTACCAGGCTTTTGTATCTTGTGCCTGATGATAAGGGAGAGAAGAAGGAATGTTCAGGTTGGGTGGGGCCTTTGGTTATGCTGGCTGTTTTACCAAACCAGCGAGAAGTGCGGGCGGTGTCCGTGGAGGGGAGGCTGGTCTCTGTGATGTACTGAGTGAGCTGTGTTCCACACTCTCATACAGAGCAGTTGCCGTACTAAGCCATGAAACCTCTCTCTAGGATGCGTTCTGTGGCGCATCGATAAAGATTGGTGAGGGTCAACTGAGCCATGCTGAATTTTTTTAGCCTCCTAAGGGAGTAGAGGCACTTTGAGTGCTTTCTAGACTGTGGCATCTATATGGTTCCATTGGATAGGCTTTTGGTGATGCTCACTCCTAGGAATTGAAACTCTCAACTCTGTTGAACTCAGCATCTGGATGTACGCAGAAGCATGTGTCCTGCATGAACCTACCCCTCCTTGAACTCAGGAACCAGCTCTTTTGTTTTGCTCACATTGAGGGAAAGGTTTCTGTCGTGACACCACATCACTAAGCTCTCCGTCTCCTTCCTGCACTCGGACTCATTGCTGTTTGGGATTTTGTGCAGTATGGTGGTATCTGCAAGCCTGTAGATGGAGCTGGAGCAGAATCTGACCATCCAGTCAAGCGTGTATAAGGAGTAAAGTAGGGGTCTGAGATTGCCGTTTTGTGGGACACTGGTGCTGAGGATAATCGTGGCTGAAGTGTTGCTCCCTATTGATTGTAGTTTCTTGGTCAGGAAGTCAAGGATCCTGTTGCAAAGGGAGGTGGTGAGATGCACATCTAGGAGTTTGGTGATGAGTTTGCTTGGAAATGTAGGACAGAAGGCGGAGCTGTAGTCAGTAAATATCCATTGATCGTGTGGATAGTCAGAGCCTTTTCCCCAGGTCTGAAATGGCTAACACGAGAGGGCACAGTTTTAAGGTGCTTGGAAGTAGGTACAGAGGAGATGTCAGGGGTAAGTTTTTTACGCAGAGAGAGGTGAGTGCGTGGAATGGGCTGCCGGCGATGGTGGTGGAGGCAGATACGACAGGGTCTTTTAAGAGACTCTTGGATAGGTACATGGAGCTCAGAAAAATAGAGGGTTATGGGTAACCCTAGGTAATTTCAAAAGTAAGTACATATTCAGCACAGCATTGTTGTGCTGTAGATTTTCTATGTTTCTAAATAGTAGTCTGATTATATGTGTCTTTATTACCCACGTGCTCCAGATATTAGTGTAGGGCTACAGAGATGGCCTTCACCTGCACCTGTGTTGGCTGTAAGTCAGCGTAGGAGTAAGTTTCATTATCACTGACATATGCAGTGAAATTTGTTGTTTTGCAGCAGCAGTACAACCCAAGACAGAAATTACTTTAAGTAACTTTAAGAGGGGAAGAAATTTTTCTCTTAAAACTTTGCCTGGGAGGCTTGTGTTGGTGTGTGCCACAACTAGCCTCTTGAAGCACTTAGTGACAGTGCATGTTAATGGCGGTAGTCATTACCTTAACTCCTGTACTGTGAGACAGTAGAATTGATAACTCTCTGCTCCATTTCGACCAGACCATGGAGACCCTCTGTGCATTCTTGCAAGCAGATCCTTTCTTGCCCAGTAATGTACACCAGCACCCTCTTGTTTACCGAGTAGGACAGGAGACCTTTGCTGACCAGCTCTGTATTTTTTTTCCCTCAGCCCCGCCAGACTGTGCTGACAGCAGCCGGGAGTATCGGGCAGGCCAGCGGTGACCTCCTCCGGCACATTGGAGAGGGTGAAACGGATGAACGGTTTCAGGTAGGGAGAGATGGGGTGGTACAAGTTCATATTCAGCTAGTAGTTGATGTGACTTTCTGTATTCAACATCTGTCTCAGAAGCCATGATGGTTTCTTAAATTCTTTCTACTGTTGTTTAAAAATTGTTGGTGTAATGAATGCTGAAAATCCCGAATGTTAGTGCGGTGCCATAACGGGGGAGTGGGGACATTGTGAATACTGCATGAAACTTTCCACCAGCATTGATACCCACTGTTATTACTCTGCAACTAAGTTGCCTTACTTTATCTATCAGTAATTATTTGTTGTTAATACTGAACATTATTACCTAGAAACCGGTTAGGATTTCTACCGAGCAAAGTGTCTGTTTTCAACCTTACTGGTCCATTACGCATCATGACACTACAGTATTAACTGTACTACATTTTTATTTTCTTTTCTGTTGTGTGTGGCGCAGCTGAAGTGTAGCTCCACTTGCCCCTTCACTTTGGAGGGCTTAAGTCACTGCTATATTGTGAGGGGTCCCGTGGTTTTTCTTTGGCAGGATGTTCTGATGAACCTGGCCAAGGCTGTGGCAAATGCAGCTGCTATGTTGGTGCTGAAGGCGAAGAACGTTGCCCAGGTGGCTGAGGACACAATCCTGCAGAACCGGGTGATCGCTGCTGCCACGCAGTGCGCCCTGTCCACCTCACAACTTGTCGCCTGTGCCAAGGTAAGTGACGGGATAAACTGGTCTCAGAGGCAGAGGGCACCAGAATTAAACTGCTTTCAGACGGAGATACATGACACAGTGACGTTACCTGCAATTTGTAGTCCAAAGTAAATTTATTATCAAAGTACGTGAATGTCTTCATACACAACCCTGAGATTCACTTTCTTGTGGGTATTCACAGTAAACACAAGAAACACAGTAGAATCAATGAAAGACCGCACCCAACAGGGGGGACAAACACCAGTGCGCAAAAGACAACAACTGTGTCATTACAAAAAGAAAGAAAAAAATAATATTAAATAAATAAGTAATAAATATCAAGATCATGAGATGAAGAGTCCTTGAAAGTGAGTCTGTAGGTTGTGGCAAACAACAGGAATTCTGCAGATGCTGGAAATTCAAGCAAAAGGATGAAGGGTCTCAGCCTGAAACGTCGACTGCACCTCTTCCTACAGATGCTGCCTGGCCTGCTGCGTTCACCAGTAACTTTGATGTGTGTTGCCGTAGGTTGTGGGAACAGTTCAGTTTTGGTGTGAGTGAAGTTATCCTTTCTGCTCAGGAGCTTGAAGGTTGAGGGGTAATAACTGTTCCTGAACCTGGTGGTGGGGGTCCTGAGGCTCTGGATGGTGGGGGTCCCAGATGATGGACGCTGCTTTCCTGCGGACAGCGCTCCATGTAAATATGCTCAGTGGTGGGGACTAGGCCATGTCTTGCTACTATTTGTAGGCTTTTCCGTTCAAGGGCATTGGTGTTTCTATACCAGGCGGTGATGCAACCAGTCACTTCTATAGAAGTTTGTCAAAGATTTAGATGAAATGCTGAACTCTCACAAACTTCTAAGAAAGTAGAGGTGCTGCTGTGCTTTCATCCTGATGGCATTTATATGCTGGACCCAGGGCGATGCTGGAAATTTTGAGCAGCCAACAGGCAGAGGCACGCAGACACCCACACACACACCAACAGGCACTGGCACACACACACACACACCAACAGGCACAGGCACGCAGACACCCACACATACACCAACAGGCACTGGCACACAGACACCCACACATACACCAACAGGCACTGGCACGCAGACGCCCACACATACACCAACAGGCACTGGCACACAGACACACACACACACACACACACACACACACACACACACACACACACACACACACACACACCAACAGGCACAGGCACGCAGACACACTCAATGCTGGAGGAATTCAGCAAGTCAGGCAGCATCAATGGAAGGAAATAAACAGTCGATAATTGGGGCCACATTTTCCTACATAGATGCTGCCTGATCTGCTGAAATTTCTATAGCATTTTGTGTGTGTTGCTTAGTGTAGAGTTTAGACCTGACCAAATCCAACCTAGCCTGAATGGATGTAGAGTTGGTCTCTCAGCAGGCTGTTGGAGTAAATGCAGGCCACCTCTTGGGGTCAATGATACAGGTTCTACCCATCCACAGACACCCTTGCTCATCAGACTGTCCTGGGAGCATGCGGGAGATGGGCAGGTAGCCGGCAGTGGAGAAAAGGGAGCTCCTCTGAGTCTGGGTTGGGAGAACGTTGCTATGCCTCTGTAACTGAGTGAGACCGTGAGACAACGTCACCGTATTGTACCCCCCCAGGACTCATGGCACACAGTTGAACCAATGTTAGTTTGCTGAGGGAGGCAGCAGGAGGCAAAAGCAGAGCAGTGGGACTAATCCTGTTTGAAGAGCCAGCTGGTAGACCAAATGAACTCTCTCCCACCTGTGTAGCCATTGACTCCAGATGACACCTATTGCAGACATCCCACCTCTCCCGGAAGTTCCGGGAGTCTCCCGCTTATTGATAGCAGCTCTCTGACGCCCGGAAGTTATATACAATATCTTGGAAATCGATTTTTTTTTGAGAGGGAGAGGGAGCATCCTGATTGGTCTCTCTTTGTGCTAAGTAGACCTATCAGTTTTCTCTGTGGGCGGGCTTTACAGTCGACCTCAAAAATAATGACGGTGTTGCTCACTGCACTGTTTGCAACAGTCACTTTTCTGTTGCCCATGGTGGGTTGAATGTTGAGGTGAGTTTAACAGGTGTTATTCGTTCATTAGCATATCTAACGTTATTTAAACTAGCTGGCTGGCTGCTAAGGAGCTACTCTATTGATGTCCTATGTGATGAGGCCAAACTCCCTGTAGGCTTGCTTAAAGTTGTAATAGAATAAAAAAAATGACTCCATGATAATATAATATAAGTATGTATTTTAATGTCACATTTTCTGCATATACCCAACTTGGTTTACAGATTAGACAAAAGCACTAAGCATAGTATTATATACATCCTTGGAGGTCGACTCGGGGGGGTGAGGTATATGGGGTTGCGGGGGCCGGGGGTGCTACCTCCCTGAAATGAGTTTTTGCAGGGTGGGATGTCTGTTATTGTGAGTGTTCATGTTTGAGATGAGTTTGACGTTAGCTTTGACCTGATGTAGGTGGTCAGCCCAACGATCAGCTCCCCCGTGTGTCAGGAGCAGCTGGTGGAGGCTGGGAAGCTGGTGGATCGCTCTGTCGAGGGCTGCGTCAAGGCTTGCCAGGCGGCAACCGATGACGGGGAGCTGCTGAAGCAAGTCAGTGCCGCTGCAAGTGTGGTCAGCCAGGCCCTCAATGATCTCCTCCAGCACGTGCGCCAGTACGCCAGCAGGGGCGAGCCCATTGGACGCTACGACCAGGCCACTGACACCATCATGACAGTTACCGAGAGCATCTTCAGCTCCATGGGTGATGCAGGTAAGTGGAGCAACAGAGGGCAGAGTGCATGCTGTTCAATGGACATCAGCACAAGGACTTGGAGAAGTCTTATCCCTGGCGTTTATGGCCAGTTGTGCTGGGGAGTGGGAGTCATGTTCAGGTTGGGATACATTTAATGTTTGGAGAATGTCCTGGACCACAGATGTATAGTCCATGGTAGTTTCTCAAAGTTCAACGTAACTGTAGATTACCTGACAGTTATTGACTTCAAAAAAAAATCCTTTAACACATCAGTGAAAGACTTCATTGGAAAGACCCAGCAGGTCAGTCAGCATCTGTGGGAGTGAAATGGTTCAATGACTTTTCATGAGGACTGAGACTTGAACATGAACTCGTTGTCTCATTTCCTGGATATTGCCTGACCCGTTGGGTGTTTGCAGAGGCTGGCCTGCTCCTTGTAAGCCTTAGCCCAAGTCTCCCTGAGATCCACTGGAGGCACCGCCTCGTTGCTTGTGGTCCTCACCGGTCATCTTCCAACCCGCCAAGACTGGAGAGTAGCACTTCCATTCCCAGCCCTCTCCCAGACTGACTAACGTTGGGTTAACAGGAGGGAAAACTGAGGACCAGGATGAAGGATGTGAGTGCAATGGTCACTGAATACTGGGGTATTTTCAGATAAGCAGTCAGATGGTCTTTATTTGGAACTGTTTGTTTTTGTTCAATGAAGCAAGATTAAACAGTACAAAATTTACCTGCTTGATAAAAGTCTTACAGGGTTTTAGAAACGGGAGACTCTGACCATCAGTCTTGTGCAGGCAACGTACAGAAATCTGTTGTGTCCTTTATTTAGAACTCCTGTGAGGAGTCTTCACAAAGTGGTTTGTGTGTGGACGATGAACTGTTTGCAGGAAGTTACTGGGGAATGATTCAAACAGTACAGGATGACTAAGCAGGAATTTGAAGTCCCTTCCTGGGCCTGCTTTCATAGAGATGGGCAGAAGGGGGCCATTCATTCTACTGAGTCAGTGCTGGTAGAAGAACTAGCTCTTCCCAATTTCCCTCACTAGGTCCATGCCCCTGACCCAGGGAGAGCATGTCCAGACACCCTGTGGTCACTGATCTATTCGCGTCCCTTTGATTGGCCATGAGTGAGTCTGATGGGAAGGTGACACTCACTTGCAGAGTGAAGTTGAGAAGGAGAAAAGACAAATGAACCGATGTTGTTGGGAAAGAATGGTGTGGCTTTAAACAAGCTGCTTGTAGCTGGTTAAGCTGTGGACAGTCAGGACTGTCTGAGGTGAGCCTGGGGCAATACTTGGCCGGACAGTGTTAAACAACAGTGAATTGCCATTTGCTGTCCATAGGAGAGATGGTTCGTCAGGCCCGGGTTCTGGCCCAGGCAACATCCGACCTGGTGAATGCGATGAGATCTGACGCAGAGGCTGAGAGTGATGTGGATAACTCAAAGAAGCTGCTGGCCGCTGCCAAGCTGCTGGCTGATTCTACAGCGCGAATGGTGGAAGCAGCAAAGGTAATACACTTCTCTCTTCTTGTTCGCAGGGAATCAGCCACGAGGCTGCTGCGACTTCCGGTTCAGCTGCCTGCACCCGGCCTTTCTGTAGTGTGACCAACGCTTTTCTTTCTTTTCTTTTTGGCGTGTGCATGCGTCAGTGCGTGTGCGGACGATATCTTTTTCATGCCTTTACAAGGCGCGGAGGGAGAGAGAGAGACTGTGTGTGGCACGCCACTCCTCACACGGATATTTTGCAGTATTTTCCCTTTATTTTACGAGGTCGAGTTGCGATCTCGACACTCAACCCAGCACAGATGGAAAGCATACTCGGGAGCGGCCCCGACTGGGTTCGAACCCGGGAACCTCCGCTTCAGAGTCTGGTGCTGATGTCATTGCGCCACCAGCCGGCCAGTGACCAACAGTTTTCAAACTGCAGTGCAGGTATACGCCTTTGGTTGTCAGCCCTGCTGTTTCGGGGAAAGAATGTCAGATTATTGTCAAAGAGGGGTGGATGGTCAGTATGGACTAGTGGGATGAAGGGCCAGTTTCTGCGCTGTATCTCTCTAATGTCAGCCTGCCCAGTGATGTGAATCTTTTCCTGTCCTGATGTGGCCATGAATGTCTGAGCATCATTTCTTGTGATATTCCTCTGTAGTTTGGCCCAATGCTGACTGTAGTCAGTGCTGGATATAACACCTTTCTGGGAGACTGTTCTCTGGTGTAAAGAAGTGATTAAGATTCGTTTGTTCTTGCTGATAGTGATGTGCATCCCTTAATGCAGTCAAGACAGCCCTTGAAATTAAATGCAAGAGCATGTCAGGTCACCAAGTAATTGGTTCCATGGTTTGTTGGGCAGAGTTGTCCTGGATTAGTAACTGGGTCATGAGTTCACCTTCCAAGACAAACTCTTACACGTTTGGTGGATGTTTTAATGTATAGGCTGGTATCAGAAAGCAACTAATTAATTTTAAACATGAAATTCTGCAGAGATGGAAATTCAAAGCAACACACTCCAAAAGCTGGTGGAACTTGGCAGGTCAGGCAACATCTATGGAAATGAATAAACGGATGACTTTTTGGGCTGATACCCTTCTTCAGCAGTGGGTCTCAGCCAAAAACGTCGACCATTTACTCATTTCTATAGATGCTGCCTGACCTGCTGAGTTCCTCTAGCATCTTGTGTGTGTTGCAATAGATGAATTTACCGGCGGGTTGGTCTCATTCATCGGCTGACTTTCAGGGAGGGAGCCTGCTGCCTCATAAGCACCCTGGGCCATGTGTGACTGGTCCTTGGCAATTGGGTGCTAAATGCTGCTTGGCAGTGCCAGCATCCAAAATTGATCAAGCAGGTACCTGGTCGAATTGGTCTGTACAACAGAGAGCAAATGGTTTCTAGCTCCTCTCTGTCAAACTTTGAAAGATGTTTACTGCAATTAATGCTGTTGAAGAGCTGTCATTGCTCATTTGGTATAGAATGTAGCAGTGCTTGATGCAGTTGATTAAATAATAAATGGGACGACTGAGAGGCCAGCTGCAGACCGGATGAAGCAGCACTGGGGCTGTGGGTCATTTCGATGTGCAGCAGCTTGGTAAACATCGTCACAGTGGAGGGCAGCGCTGTCGTCCTCTCATTCCGTCTGCAGTGATGCTGGAGACCTGCTTTGCACTGACCAGTTCCTAAGTTGTGTTTAGATTTGATTGCTAATGTTGTAATGATCCCAGCCACAGTGTAATTCAGAGTAGGGAACTACCTCATTACAGCTTTGTTGAAGCTGTTGTATTTAATGTGGGTGAATTGAACTGACTCGTGATCTGTCAGCTGATTAACCTTTGGACAGTCTCTGTCCGGATGCTGAGTGAACAGCTGGTTTAAAGGTTCACTGAGAAAATGTTTTGTCGGAGTGATGTAGGAACTAATCCAACAGGAAGAGGTCATTAGTGGGCCTGTTGTAGGAAGGATTGATTAAAATGGGATAAGGCCGTCAACTTTAATACTCCCGGTAGCCTTGCTGGGATCAAGACACTATTAACAGAATTTTGTGCCTTTGTAAACATACCTGGACATACCTAAATCAAAAACTGTCGATGAACGAGGAGATTCGTAGTCTGCTGATGACTCGATCGTTGCAATTCAAGACCAGTGATCCAGATCTATACAACAAGTCCAGCTACAACCTGTGGAAGGGCAAAAAGGCAATTCTGATTGAGGTTAGAGACGGAATTGGATGCACGTCAGCTCTGGCAGGGTTTGCAGTCGATCGCTTCCTGACATCATGAATGGCAGTGGTGCTTCACTCTCAGATGAGCTCAACGCCTGTTATGCATACATTGAAAGGGAGAATATATCTACATCTGTGTGAATCCCTGCAGCATCCGGAGGACACTGTGGTCTCTGTCGTGGAGGCCAACGTTAAACGTCTTTCGAGAGGGTGAACCCTCGCAAGGTGTCAGGCCTGATGGCATACCTAGTAGGGCTCTGAATACCCGTGCCAACCAACTGGCGAGAGTGTTCAAGGACATCTTCAACCTCTCACTCCTGCAGTCGGACGTTCCAGTTGGTGGCGATCATGCTAGCTGCCTCAATAGCTTCAGCCAGTGGCACTCACATCTTCTGTGATGAAGAGCTTAGAGCGGATGGGCATGGCTAAAATCAACTCCTGCCTCAGCAAGGACCTGCCGCAATTTACCTATCACCACAATGGGTCTACAGCAGATGCAATCTTCTGGCTCTGGACTTGGCCTTAGACCACCTGGACAATAGTAATAGTCAAGCTGCTGTTTATTGACTACAGATCAGTGTCCAATTTAATCATGCCCTCAGTTCTAATCAACACACTCCAAAACCTGGACCCCTGTACCTCCCTCTGCAACTGGCTTCTTGACTTCCTCACTGGGAGGCCAGTCTGTGCAGGTCAGAAATTACATCTCTTCCTCGCTGACCATCAACACTGACACACCTGAAGAATATGTGCTTAGCCCACTGTTCTGTCCTCTTTACACCTAAAACTGTGGGGCTAGGCACAGCTCAAACACCATCTCTAAATTTGCTGATGTTGTTGGCAGAATTTCAGATGGTGACGTGGAGGCGTACAGGAGCAAGATAGATCAACTGGTTCAGTAATGTAACAGCAACAGCCTTGCACTCAAAGACGGTACTGTTATAGGTTGCAGTGGGCACGTGGCCAAGTGGTTAAGGCATTGGACTAGCGACCTGAAGGTCGTGAGTTCGAGCCCCAGCCGAGGCAACGTGTTGTGTCCTTGAGCAAGGCACTTAATCACACATTACTCTGCGACGACACTGGTGCCAAGCTGTATGGGTCCTAATGCCCTTCCCTTGGACAACATTGGTGTCGTGGAGAGGGGAGACTTGCAGCATGGGCAATTGCTGGTCTTCCATACAACCTTGCCCTGGCCTGCGCCCTGGAGAGTGAAGAGTTTCCAGGCGCAGATCCATGGTCTCACAAGACTAACGGATGCCTTTATTTATAGGTTACAGTAATAAATAGTGCAAAAGAAAAATAGTGAGGGAGTGTTCATGGATTCATGGACGGTAAGAAATCTAATGATAGAGGGGAAGAAGCCGTTGCTAAGTTGTTGAGTATAGTCTTCTTTACCTCCTCCCTGATGGTTGTAATAAGAAGAATGCATGTCCCAGATGGTGAAGGTCCTTGATGATGGATTCCACCTATTTGAGGCACTGCCTTTTGAAGATGAGGCAGCCCGTACCTGCTTACCGTAGGACTTGTGTATCTTTCAGTCATGGGCTGCTAAGTGGCAAATAACTGTTGCTACAGGTGTGCTAGGCAAAAGCCACATCCAGCAGTGCTACAGGTGTGCTAGGCAAAAGCCATCTCCAACAAGAGAGATTCTGTCACCTACCATATTGATGTGTTCTCCATCAATAGTGTCTTGGGGCTCACCGTGGATCAGAAATTCAATTGGACCAGCACATAAACATCATGGCTACAAGAGCAGATCAGGAGCTATATATTTGAGTGACTCGCCTTCGAACTCCCCAAAGCTTTTCCACCACTTACAAGGCACAAATCAGAACGTGAGATATTCTGCACTTGGCTGGATGAGTATTGCTCCAACACTCTCATGAAATCATCAAGATTAAAAGAAAGTACAGTGGCTGCACTGATCACCATCTCCAAAATATATTTATGACTCACCTGTCTGACTTTGAATAAACCTCCCAAACCTGCAAACTTCAACAAGGACAGGAGCAGCAGATTTGTGGGAGAACATCCACACATAGATCACCTACCAGTGGCACATCATCCAGATGTCAAAATATACAACACAGAACAGTATAGCACAGTTATCGGCCCTTAGACCCACTGTGTCTCTGCTAACCATAATGCTAAATTAGACCTTTTCTGCCCATGCACAATCCTTGTCCCTCCAATCCCTTCATAGTCCTGTTAAATGCCACTAGCATTTCTACTTAAGCAACTGCCCCTGGTAACCCCCTGTAGGCACCCACCACTCTCAGTGTAAAAGCAACTTAGCCTATCACCTCCCTTAACCTTGACCTCTCACCTTAAAGTTCTCTTCCAGCATTTGACATTTTTATCCTGGGAAATGAGTGGCGAGGTGGAGATGCACCTCTACCAAAAGAGGTATAAGGCGCTCGTTCCAACTACTACCCTGCAGGTACCGTTGGGCAAGGTGTAGCATCTGCCTAGCCCCTCCACCGATCAGGGTCCCATGAAGGCCTAGGTGGATGGTTGTATGAGCAGCTGGTGCATATCACAAGTCCTGGTTATGTGACCACTGACGACAGGCAGACAATCTCTGAAGAATATTGATCATGGCTGGGGTCACCCATCTTGTCAAGACACTGCCCAGAAGAAGGCAATGGCAAACCACTTCTGTAGGAAAGTTTGCCAAGAACAATCATGGTTAAGACCATGATAGCCCACATCTTAGACACGGTACATAATGATGATAATGGTGACCCTGGGGAGAAAAGATTCTTACTGTCTACCCTATTTATATTTTTCATCATTTTATATACTTGTATCAAAATATCACTGGTCCTTCATCACTGGGTCGGAACCCTCCGACACCCTCTTTTTGAACACCTTCGCTGGAAGGTATAGGCTACTTTCTAACAGAGGAGCATATTCAGAAATCGGAGGTGCAAAGCAACGAGGGTGTCCTAGTGCAGGATTCCCTAAATGTAAACTTGCAGGTTGTGTCAGTAATAAAGAAGGTACACACATACAATGTTAGCTTTTATTTCAAGAGGACTAGAATATAAAAGCAAAGATGTAATGCATTGGTCAGACCACAGTTGAAGTACAGTTTGAGCCCCATATTTAAGAACGGATTGGGAGAGGGTCCAGAGGAAGTTTGAGAATTATCCCGGCAATGAAAGGGTTAACATATGAGGAGCATTTGATGGCTTTAGGCCTGTACTTTAGAATAATGGGGGGGGGGGGAGGGAGGAGAATCTCATAATACATACCAAATATTGAAAGGCCTAGATAGAGTAGACATGGGGAGAATGTTTCCAATAATAGAAGTCTGGGATCCAAGGACACAGGGTGAAGAAATCCATGTAGACAGAGATGAGAAAGAATTTGTTTAGCCAGAGGGTTGCGATTTCACAACATCCGTCAGTGATATCAAACCTGTTTCTGAATCTGTGGTATTCATTGCCACAGATGCCTGTGGAGGTTAAGTACTTCAGTATTTTTAAAGTTGAGGTTCATAGGTTTTTAGGTTAGTAAGGTCACCAAAAGGTTCCAGAGAGAAAGGAGGTAAAAATGAATCAGCCATGACTGAATGTCGGGGCAGACTCAGTGGGCTAAATGGCCTGGTTTGTTACTATGCTTTTGATCATGTGGTCTAAGGCAGCTCACCACCACCTTTGTGAGGATCAGCGAAGGATCAAAAGTTCTTGATGGGTTTTTGGAAATTTGTAGGACAGTTCCAGTTAGCAATGGTCATTTTAACCCTATTGGAGTCTGCCCTCTCCCTCAGCCTGGCATTTACTCATCTTTTCACCGTCTCTCTCCACATACAGCAGCTTCTCCGTACACTTTTTGTACTTGAGTGTGTTTATTTTAAAAGCTCTAATCTGCCTGTGGATTTCCTCACCTGTAATAGATGGGTAGACACCTTATTGATCCCAAAGGAAATTACAGTGTCACAGTAGCATTACAAGTGCACAGATATAAATATTGGAAGAGAAGTAGAAAGAATAATGGTATTTTAAAGTTGTACAACATACAAGTCCTGGAGTCCACCACATGATTGCTGACCATCGCATCATCTCTGTACTAATCCCATCCACCAGCACTTGGTCCCTACCTACCATACCTCAGCAAGGCAGATGCTCGTCCAGTTGCTGCACGAATCTTGTGAGAGCCTCTGCATTCATGGCCTTCTGTCTCAGGCTTCACTCACCCTCTGGATGAAAACAATTTTCCTCAAATCGCCTTTAAACCTCCAACTCCCCACTACAAGTCTGTGCCTCTCTGGTCTTAGTCATTCCTAACATGGGGACAAGTCTGCATACAGGGAAATCCATGGTGTGTCATGGACCTAATGTAGCTAATTGCAAACAAATCAAATAGCACGGTTAGTGCAGTCAGCGTGTAAAGATTTTGAGGTTGGAGTTCTTGAGTTTCTACAGAAACTCTAATGCTTTCCTTTGGTGTGTAGCCAAGGTTAAAGTGTTATTTATTTTGGCGACGGATGTCTTGGACTGGTTTAAATGGAGTTGAAGCAGAACTTTGTGGGAAAATGTATCAGTGGTCCTGGTGGTAATTTAAGATTTCCTGGAAGGAAGTTATTTTCAGGTAGGATGGGAATCGATTCATGCCACAATGGTCCGACACCATTGAGATTTCAGTCTGCACTGCAAAAACGCCAGGTCAAAAGCTCAGCTCTGGATGGGAAGTCACCGGCTATTAATTGCAGTGAACATTTTCGAGAAAAAGTCTGATTAATTAGTTGTTTTTGCTGCCAGAAGCTTCACCAGACCAATCTTAAACAGGCACTGGTGAAGCACAGTGACAACTTGCTGGTCTTTATTGAACCAAGTCTGGTCCTTGGCTTGATTGTATTGCCAGGCAGAGTGAGGGGTGCTGCAGATTCTGGTGGAATGTATTGCCACTGCCGATGATCACTGAGCCCCTTGAATGCCCAGTTTAGTGTTCCCGGATTGGTCCTAATATATTTAGCAGAATGAATCACAGATTGTACAGCACAGAAATAACTAGTCCTTCCCTGTCCCTGCACTAATCCTATTAAATCTATTGCCTTCTCTGCCTTGGTACTTAATGTTTCTTAGTGGTAATGAGAATCTCTGGCTCCTCCAATCCTCCAGATAGAGCTTTCAAAGCTCCAGCTGCTCTCTGTGGCCAACCAGATTCCCCCTCAGCCTCTCACCTTAAATCTATGTGTAGATGTGGCGTTGTAAAGTTGATGTCTCCATTCTTATATTCTGTGCTGTGACCAGTGAGAGCAGCTTATCCACTGTGCTACCACATTAATGGATTTGTGGGCATACCCCAAGTTCTCTCTGTTCATTAATGCTCCCTGGGGCCCTACCATGTATTATGTCCATACAATCATAGAGTAACACGACACCCAACACTATTGATGCACAAAAGGAGGCCCTTCAGCCCAGCTGGTTCATGCCAACCACTTAGGGTCCTTGGCCCAAGATGTGGACGGTTTATTCCCCTCCTTAAATGTTGTCTGACTTGTTGAGTTCCTCCAGCATTTTGTATGTGTTTCTCATAATACTCCAAGTTACGGCCTCATCAACGGTTTGTATAACTGGTACATAATATCCCCTCTCCTATATTTGATGCCCTGACTGATGAATGACGGCATGCTAAGTGCCTCCTTCAACACTCGCTCTGTACTTCCATAGCTGCTCTCAATGAGATGCACACTCCCAGGTCCCTGCTGTCCTTCCAAACACTTTTATCATCATAACACTGGACAACCTTCTTAGTATCCAGAACATCATTTCTCTAATCATCTGTGAGCCCACTTTTCAGATTTCTGACAGTCCTCTC